>NC_069502.1:319407680-320007680 GCF_027579735.1 Bombina bombina | reverse complement strand
TACATACTATTGCACCACTGTTGGAAAACATATCAGCTCATATCAGGCTCTTCCCACAAGTATGATATGTAAAATGTTATTGAGTTTTAATTAAACTTACTGTATCTGTAATGCCTGGTTTATAGAGATTACTTTTGATTGCTTATTCTAATGTTTTTTTCTTAAAATAAAATAGCAGCTGCAGTTACTGATACTGTTTATATCAACAAAAGCTTCTCTGAAACCAACTAAGAATTCAGCATCTGTTGGCCCTGCCGGCTCATTGTACATCTACTTATCAATCTGATGGGATAATTATATTCTAGTGACCATAGCTGTCTTGTAATTGTAGATGGTAGTTATGAACTCACTCATGGGAGCTGAGGCCTATGTAAATGGATATTTTCATACAGTACTTAAATCCTCTTAGTCATTTCTCTAAGAGCCATTAGGTAACAACAGGATTCACTAACAAATATGAAAGTCTTAAACTGCTGAGCATAGAATATATTTAGCAATCGAGCAAAATACACACAGTATGCTTTCTGGTCTGTTATAATGTTTTAACAATACAATATGAACACTGTAAAATATTGTAAGAATTAAAGTGAATGTAAACTTTCATGAACGAGGGCCCGGGTTTTAAAATTACTATTAAAAACAGGGGCACTTTCATTCATAAAACTTTACATTGCAGCATATTTTTAAAAATACATACCTTTTTCTTCAACAAAGTCGTGCTGACTATTGTTTTATATATATATATATATATATATATATATATATATATATATATATACACACACACACACACTCAGGGGCTGCTTTAGAATTAGTGAGGCCTTAGGCCAGTGGTCTCAAAGTACCGGCCCTGAGGCCAAATGTGGCCCTCAAGATAGTATAATCTGGCCCTCCCTTGTTTATTAGGTAAATCATTAATTTGATCCCATCATTTTTATAAGGTTCTAAGAGATTTAACAAGATGTTGTAAATAAAAACTCACAAGATTAATATAAAGACAAGCATACATTGTCCAATGTAGACCCCTTCACTTCACTTGGCTCTAACAAGATAAATATACACTGTGTCTGTTTATTGTGCTCCTACCATGCAATACTACTTGGGTAAATGTCACTTCCAGTTCCTAGTATATCCAGTTCCAGAGCACTCATTCTGTTAAAGTGGCCCCCATGGGGGAAGAACACGTGGCCAGTGGCCCCTGGATACAATGAGTTTGATACCTCTGCCTTAGGCAAAGCTCACACTCAATGCATCTTTATGTTTGATTTTTTTTGTTACCCATTAAATATAATTCTGCATCGTTGATCTGCTTATTTAGAGTATACTCCATTTTTCTGCTTTGAGCTCTGCGCCACATTTCTTAGTTATAATAAGGAGAAACAGACAGAATGGTGGGAGAAAGAGGGGTAAGGGAAAGGAAATAGAGGAGAAAGAGAAGTGGTGCAAAAGATAGAGAAATAAGAGGAGTGTTAAGTGACAGGAGGGGGAAAGAAAAGAGATGGAGATAAAGAATCAGGGGAAAAGAGAGATTAGGGGAGAGACAGGAGAGGGATAGAGAGAGATGGGGGTGAGAGAAGAGAAAGGGGGAGAAAGGGGGAAAAGATAGACTGTGAAGGGGGGAGGAAAAGTGGGAGAGAGAGAAAGGGGAGATGGGGACAGATAAGACTGAAGAGTGTAAGACAGTGGTGGAGAGATGAAAGTAAGGAGGAAAGAAAAAAATTGAAGAGTAGAGAAAAAATAATAGAAAGATTTTTTGTTCCCCTGCCCTGGCACACATTTAAACAGAGCCCTTCTAAATAGAGAATTCACTTCTTAATAACACTTGCATGTCTGTGTGTGATACACACAGCCAATCATCTCTAGGCGCAAAATAGTTAAAAGGGACTGTCAATCTGGCACCCTGGCCTATACATGAAACTGCTGCAAAGTGGAATTGGTGGGAAGACATATGACATATTAAAGGCCATGTATTCATCCCTCAAATGTAAAAGCATAAACAAACTACAAACAAAGAGCTTTGAACAAAAGAGAGGTGTCACACAAGGATGCAGCCTCAGCCCCACATTATTCAACCTGTGCATTAATGATCTGCCCACAGTACTGGAGAAATGCACAGCACCAGGCATATCCCTGAATGGGAAGGAAATCCATTGTCTCTTATATGCAGATGACCTGCTCATCCTGTCCCCCACAGCAGTGGGTTTGCAAGAAAAACTAGACATACTGCAGGCATACTGTAAGTCATGGGCAATGGAAGTGAATATGGAAAAAACGAAAGTCATGATTTTCCAGAAAAAGCCCAAAAATCTCCAGCAAAATCTCAAATTCCTATTGTTCTCTAAAGAGGTAGAACACACATTAAATTATACCTATCTTGGGCTTACACTGAGTGCATCAGGAAGCTTTAAACTGGCCATCAAAACACTGCAAGAAAAAGCCCTTAGAGCCTTCCATGCAATAAAGAAGCTGCTAGCCAGTCTAAACCCTCCTACAGAACTGTTACTTAAGGTATTTGAAAACACCATTGTACCAATCCTGCTGTATGGCTGTGAGGTCTGGGGCCCAACACTGACCCAGAACTACCGAGAATGGGACAAAACTCTCACAGAAATTGCACATCTCCAATTCTGTAAATATGCACTGCGGGTACACAGAAGTGCCCCCTAACAATGGGTGCAGAGCAGAGCTGAGAAGATTCCCATTGTTGCTACCAAAGCAAAAATGGGTGTACAAATTCTGGTGTAACCTCACAAATAGTGACACAAGTACATTTTACCACCAAGCACTCTGTGACCCAGCATCAAAAGCATTTAGAGAATATACATCAGACCTGCAAAACCACATCAGCAAAAGCAAAGCCCATGAGAGAGTGGCACCAAACACCTTACAAACAGCTCTGAAGGAGAGGTGCACTGGGCACTGGGAGGAACAGATAGGGCAACAGAACATGCTGGAGTGTTACAGGTCTCTACAAAGAGAGTACAGACTAGCTGAGTATCTCACATGTGTCACCAACCCAAAGCACAGACAGATACTTACTAAATAAAGGATCTCTGACCACCAGCTGGAAATAGAGGCTGGCAGATATCAGACAAAATGGAGAGGCAGCCAGACAATGTGCACAGTGTGACAGTGGGGACATAGAGACTGAAGCGCACTTCCTCTTGTACTGTACAAGATACAAACTCTTAAGGGATAAAAACTTCCCAAAAATAATGAAAGAAATAACAGACTTCCCACAGATGTCGGAACAAGAAAGGCTATGTGTACTCTTAGGAGAAAACAACAAAACTACAAGGATAGTAGCAAAATATGTAGCAGACTGTCACATGACCAGAACCCCCAATCAGATTATATGAACTATCATATTTACCCACTATACTCCTACTTTATAAATTGTTATTGATCTGTTTTATTGTAACATATTACTTTGGCAACACATGTAATAATGTCATGCTAATAAAGTATTCTTGTCTTGACGTGACTTGACTGTGTCCTGCTGTCCATGCACTAAAAGGAATTTGTGCTCTATTATAATAAACAGAGCTTATTTATTGCTGCAGCCAATTCTCGTCCTTAGGGGAAACACAGGCGGTCTTATGAAGATCCAACCAATTGGTCAGCATGCTGCCCATATCCGTGTTTGCTTGCTCTCTTAATTATCTCTGTGACCTCTCCGATATGATTCCTTCTCTCTTTGCCGTTACTAATGCAGGGTGGGGGGAAACAAGAAAAAAAATTATGTGCTTCACTTCCTGTTACTCCACCTTATAATACCTGAGCCTCAGCCCCGCCCCCGTTACCTGATCCCAACTTCCCTTTGTCTCTTATAATGCCCTCCCCTTCCTTCTCCTGACCCTCTGCTTTTTCCCATCTAGCTCCCCCTCCCTACTATCTTACATTAACCCCTTCCTGTCCAGTATAGGAGCCCCAGCCTTAGTGGCACTCCTATCGTATTTCTACTCTTCCTTTTTTTTATAAGGCTTAAAGGTTCCATTTTACCTCCCATAACCCATACACCAGTACCATATATGCACCCCGTTCCCGACCGTCCCCTTTCCTTTGTTTACCTGAAATAAATACACAAAACCAGTATTGTCAATAAAAATGGAAAGGTCACTTTAATTTGTCTAGATTTTGCTGTTGCAGCCAAAATCAGATAAGAGAGTCCAAAATCAATGCCAGCAATTTCAACACCACAAATCAACATAATACCCAAGCATTTCAACTAACATGGGTCCACGCATCGGGGGGAACCCCTCCCCCCCGTGGCAAGGCCCGAGGAATTAAGAGAGAACCCGCTGCATAACCTGCCTAGAAGCTAGACCACCAGATCACAGCCCCAAGCCGAGTATGCAGCGGGATCCTCCTGTGTCCTCAATGCCCTGCCCACATGTCAGGCCCATTTTCACTGCCAACAAAGACTCTCTTTCCACCAACCTAACCTAGTGACCTTTCCTTACCTTAATCAGTTCCTCGACCATAGCTCTTATGTCCTCCAGAAACTGATCATTCCTGACCATTCCCGACCTCATTCAGGTGTACACCGTCCTTCCAAAACAGCTCCTCTCTCTTAGCTGCAATCAGCGGGTGCTCCAGCACCCTACCCCCTGTTTCCCTCACTATCTTTGCCGCCACTTGGTTAAATCTTTTATCTATATCCAGCCCTCTGCGTATCTGTGTTGCGCCAATGTATCCTGGATATTATGTTGGACAATATGACTCGTACCTGCGACCATGCCACCTTTAGCCAACTAATTACTTCCTTTATCTTGTCCTCCAGTTCTCTTAAAGGGAATGTGCCTATGTCATTGCCCCCCAGATGTATTATCAATGTATCGGGGCAACCCCACCTTATTCTTGCCTGTTCTATTGTCCCAACTAGCTCTTCCCATCTCATACCCCTCTTCCCTAGATACCTGAAATTCACCCCCCTGTGTGAGAAACCTAGATGCGACCCTAAGCCTGCTGCTATTGCCCTCATACGTGCCCAATACACGTACAAATGCCCTACTACCCATACTTGCAATGCTCCATCTGTAAAATAAAACATAAATATTTCATGAACTTTAACTTCGTTGCCAATATTTAAAAAACAGAAATCACGTCCCCTTCCCTTTTATTCTCCTTTTAGTCTAATGTAAGATCTAAAAGCCTGGGATTTCCACCTCCCCAAATTTTTTATCTTATCTTCAGAACAACCTTTCTTTGCTGTGCTAGTCGCGGCCCCTATCAGGAATGAATGCGTCGCGAACCGTTGATGCTCCCATCCCAGCTTTTTATGGCCATTTTCATCACTTTTTTAAATTGGAATCTTGTCAAATTGGACTGTCTATGGGCCTCAATAACAGCCAATAGGATTGAGCTTGCATTCTATTGGCTGAGTGGAACAGCCAATAGGATGCAATCTCAATCCTATTGGCTGATTGATTCAGCCAATAGGATTGAACTTCAATCCTATTGGCTGATTGCATCAGCCAATAGGGTTTTTCCTACCTTAATTCCGATTGGCTGATAGAATTCTATCAGCCAATCAGAATTGAAGGGACGCCATCTTGGATGACGTCACTTAAAGGAACCTTCATTCGTCGGGTAGTTGTCGGCCGAGAAGGATGCTCCGGGTCGGATGTCTTGAAGAGGGACCCGCTCCGCGCCAGATGGATGAAGATAGAAGATGCCGTCTGGATGAAGATTTCTGCCCATTTGGAGGACCTCTTCTGCCCGGCTTGGATGAAGACTTCTGCCCGTCTGGAGGACCACTTCTGCCCGGGTGGGTGAAGACGTCTCACGGTAAGGTGATCTTCAAGGGGTTAGTGTTAGGTTTTTTTAAGGGTTGATTGGGTGGGTTTTAGAGTAGGGTTGTTTGTGTGGGTGGTGGGTTTTAACGTTGGGGGGTATTTGTACTTTTTTTCAGGTAAAAGAGCTGATTACTTTGGGGCAATGCCCCGCAAAAGGCCCTTTTAAGGGCTATTTGTAATTTAGTGTAGGGTAGGGCTTTTTTTATTTTGGGGGACTTTTTTATTTTGTTAGGGGGATTAGAGTAGGTGTAATTAGTTTAAAAATCTTGTAATTTTATAATTTTCTGTAATTTAGTGGGGGGTTTTTTCATACTTTAGATAATTTTATTTAATTGTAATTAATTGTATTTAATTTAGTTAATTTATTTAATTATAGTGCAGTGTTAGGTGTTAATGTAACTTAGGTTAGGTTTTATTTTACAGGTAAATTTGTCTTTATTTTAACTAGGTAGTTATTAAATAGTTAATAACTATTTAATAAATATTCTACCTAGTTAAAATAAATATAAACTTGCCTGTAAAATAAAAATAAACCCTAAGCTAGCTACAATGTAACTATTAGTTATATTGTAGCTAGTTTAGGGTTTATTTTATAGGTAAGTATTTAGTTTTAAATAGGAATTATTTAGATAATTGTAGTCATTTTATTTAGATTTATTGTAATTATATTTAAGTTAGGGGGTGTTAGGGTTAGGGTTAGACTTAGGTTTAGGGGTTAATAACTTTATTATAGTGGTGGCGACGTTGTGGGTGGCAGATTAGGGGTTAATAAATGTAGTTAGGTTGCGGCGACATTGGGGGCGGCACATTAGGGGTTAATAAATATAATGAAGGGTTCGGCGATGTTGGGGGCAGCAGATTAGGGGTTAATAATATAATGTAGGTGGCGGCGGTGTCGGGGGCAGCAGATTAAGGGTTAATAAGTGTAAGATTAAGGGTTTTTAGACTCGGGGTTCATGTTAGGGTGTTAGGTGTAGACATAAATTTTATTTCCCAATAGAAATCAATGTGGATACGTTAGGAGCTTTACGCTTCTTTTTTGCAGGTGTTAGGTTTTTTTCACCCGGCTCTCCCCCATTGATTCCTATGGGGAAATCGTGCACGAGCACGTTTTACCAGCTCACCGCTAAAGTAAGCAGCGCTGGTACTGAGGTGAGAAGTGGATCTACATTTTGCTCTTCGCTCACTTTTTTTGCGGTTAACGCCGGGGTTGTAAAAATCCGTAATACCAGCGCTGTCTGTAAGTGAGAGGTGAGCATAAACTGCTCGTTACCACCGCACAGCTTCTAACGCAAAACTTGTAATCTAGGTGATATATTCTTACGTCTGATTCTCTGACCCCATTTCTATCATCTGCCTTACTTGCTGCGACTAATTCGCCTATCCTAAAAGCTCCCCAAAATGCCATAACGAAGGCTGCTTTGAACAGACATGCTTCATTCTTATCCCTGCACACTTCCCCCAATACCCCTACCATTCTTTCCAACCTCTCCTCCGTAGTTAGTTCCCTGTCATCTGTCCTTTTTTCTTCACCCACCTGCCATGCTCTTAACACCTTTCTGACTACGAATGATTTCAGCATGTCCTCTTCGCCCCTTAATTTTGCGAAAAAAGATACCCCCACTAAGACTATGCTCACCTGGCCTTTTTTTCATGCCCCTCTGTTTTAGGGACCATAGCCATTCCAAAAACCTATTTTACTCGCCCCTTATTTCTGCGCCCCTAAATTGCAACCACTGTTTCCAAAAGGTGTCGTATACCTTCCAGGTTCTTGGGGCCACAGATTTCTCAACCAGCTTCCTTATGCCTTCTATGCGCTCCCAATCTGCCAAAGAGAGATAGGGCAGTGTTCACCTTCTTTTCTGGTGGCGAGCGCGACCTTCCTAAACAATTCCCATCTAAACTATGACGACGCGTCAGCTGCGATAATTCTATAACTCGGAATGTGTCTAGCTTTAAAGCATATGTTCATCTGTAAGCATTTCAACACTAGGTATCTCAGGTACTTTATAACAGGCATAGAAGAGGCTGAAAAGTTGTTAATTACGTCCACTACACCTTGATTATTAGACCAAAATATAATGCTTTTGTTTGCCAGTAAATGCCCCCAAAGTTCTACAGCCACCACAATGGGGAATAATTCTAGTAGTGCCAGATTCCTCACCCATCCGTCTCTTTCCCATTCTGCTAGCCATTTACCAGTGCACCATCTACCCTGTAAGTATGCACTGAAACTCATACTCCCTGCAGTGTCCGTGTACAGTTCCAAGTCAATTACTGATGCCACTCTTGGCCATATCCTAACTCTGTTAAATTTCATTAGGTATGCATCCCAAACTTTCATGTCCTCCCTCATAGTCCCCTTTAACCTGATCATATGTTCGGGCTTTTTTTACCCCCACCGTCCCCAATTCCAGCCTTCTCTTAAAAGTCCTCCCTACTAGAATAACCCTGCATGCGAAATTAAGGACTCCCAGCAACTTCTGCATCTCCCTGAGTGTAACCTTTCTCCTTCCCAGCATTGCCCAGCATTGCACTTTCTTTTCATCTGGCAGTTCGCATTGCTCGTTCACTGTATCGATTATTATGCCTAAAAATGACAATCTCTCGCAAGACCCTTCAAATTTTTCTGCTGCCACCGGTACCCCTAGCTCCTCTAACATATTGAGTAAAGCTGTGTTCAATTCTGCACATGAGTTATTCTTGGCTGGGTCCAGTACCATAAAATCATCCAAGTAATGTATAATTCTATCTGCGACTGTTCTTACCGCCAGTAACCAATGCAAAAATGTACTGAATTTCTCAAATATGGAGTAAGATACTGAGCAGCCCATCGGCAAAAACTTATCTACGTAAAATTGCCCGTTAAATCTACACCACCTTAGCCTAAAACTCCCCGGATTTAGAGGCAACAATCTGAATGCAGACTCTATGTCAACCTTCGCCATTAATGCGCCCCTCCCCACTTCCTTTACCATCTTTACTGCCATGTCGAATGACTGGTATTGCACTGAAGTATCTGCCCTATCAATCACGTCATTTACAGATTTCCCTTTTGGGTACGACAAGTGATGTATCATACAAAATTTACCCTCCTCTTTTTTAGGTACCACGCCCAGGGGTAATATGATTAAGTCCTGCATAGGCATCTCCTTGAATGGCCCTGCCATTCTACCCAATCTTATTTCCTTTTCCAATTTTTCTTCCAGTACCGGCGGGTACTCTATTGCAGATTTTAAGTTCCTAAATTTACTGGCCCCACAAAACTCAGTTTTTAATGGTACTACAAATCCTTCTATTAAGCCTTTTGTCAATAACACCCTATCGTCCCCTTTGGTGTAGTTTACTAGTTCCTTCATTAACCTATCTACACTCAACAGTGTTCTGGCCATTCCCCATTGTCCCTCCGTTACCGCTTCCCCCTGCGACACGAAAAAGCTGCTTGTTAGGCCCCCCGCTATTCCTTCTACAATCTACCCCCGGGTGGAAGCCACCACAATATCTGCATACATGCCTGAATTTACATCCATTACCTCTATCACACCTCTTTTCATTGTATGCCCAACATTCCTTCCCCTCTATCTTCGTTACTCTCCCCTGCATTATTGGTCTCTGCACTGTGCTGTCCACTGGTTTTATCAACCTTGTCCACATATCCAATATCTTAATTCTGAACTCCTTCTTTCCTTTGTCCCCCAATTGTAAGTTACCCCTCCTAAATTCACCATCATAATCCTTCCACCCAAATCCCCCATACATTGTATAACACTCCGCTATTAAGTGTATATATCTTAGCACGCCCTTCACTTTCCATGGATTCTCAGAAATAAAGCATTCCACATATATTAACATCCCTTTCACCCACTCTGGAAATTACTGCTTTAGTTTCCTACCCTTCCCTTCTTCGCTCCTAGATTTTAGCCCCACTGCCTCCCTCGTAATATCAAATACATCTACATATTTGCCCTTCTGTGCCCTAAGTACTATCTTCGCCTTTAAATGCGTTAGTGGCATAAGCTTTGTCCCCATCACTTTGTCGTCTGCATTGAACTCCCCTTCGCTATCGCCCCCTCCCATTGTAATATCGTTCTCTACTTTCCTCCCTTGTTTGGAGTATATCTTCTTTACAAATTTCAAAATTCTCCTATTCCCTTCCCCTTGAACTTTATCATCATCCAAATCCCACTCGGAGGAACTGTCTTACCCATCATTTTTGCAATACTTACCTTGCCTCAGTTTACCTTGCCTCAGTTGCCCTTTACTCTCGCCCGTCGTGTCTTTTGCTTCTCACGCCTCTACAGTTGCTGTCCGCTCTCCACCATTTTTTTCCTCTGTGGACTCTCTTTCCATCTCCTTCCCGTGCTTTGCGCCCTTTGTTGCCCTGTCCATCATTATTTTCTGCAATGGAATACAACAGTAATTATCATCATTGTACTTTCTATCACTTTAAAATTCCTTTTCCCTTCCCCAAGTCTAGTCCCTCCGTCCTTCTTTTACCATTCTAGGGTGATCCTTTCTTGCTTCCTCTGTTCTATACCTTTTTTGTGGTCTCTGCTTCTTCTGTCCCCTGCCATACACCTCTACCCACCTCCTCTCTTCCTCGCTATCCCTCACTTGATCATTATGAAAACACCCCTGCCTACTCTACGCGCCTCCTGCCCTCTCCTCCTCTTCCTCGTACTCCCCATTGTTATATCTTCCCTTGCTCCCCTCCGTGTGAACCGTGATGCGCCCACCAGGGCCTAAACACCTATCACCCTTGCTCCCGGGCTCTCCCTTCTTTTCCTTCCTCTCGCTGCCGTGCACTATGCTCTGGCCTACTATGTACACGCCCTGCTCCTCCTCGCTTGCGTTCTCTCATCGCCCCTATACAACGTTCTAATTGTGCCTACCACCTCGTTGGGACCCCTGTGACCGTTACCTTCCGTCCAATATGGCCACGCCCTCTTGCCTATGTTAATGGGACTTAAAGATGGCCGCTGAGATCTCGCGTGATTTGCCGCACCCACCTCGTATTTGCTATTGGGGCTTAAACATGGCCGTGTGGGGACCTGCCCCCTGAACGCCGGCGCATTCCAGCATCTCCCCTCCCTCACTGTTGGGCCGGAATGTATGTCACTGGGCCCTGCCAAGCCCACCCTGCTCGCGAACCCAAGGGGGTGGAATTTTTGCCATACGCTTACCCTGCCCCAGGGGAATATCTTGAGATAATGTGCCTGACTCTCCCCTAAATAGCTCAGGGATGCCACAGCTGCCCTCTGTATCTGAAAATAATAGGGCATCGCTGTCCGAACCTCCCTGCTTGCGTTCCTTACCAGGCTCCATGTCCGCCTCCCTACCACACACTCCCTCTCTTACCTCTGCAGCCTTGTATCCTACAGCAGGCATCACCTGATCTGCATGCCCCACTACAGGTACCGAGCCTTTGTCCGCTCCCTTTGCTGGTCCTTCCTCCTTCCTTTTCTCCTTCTATAGCCTCCTCAGCTTTTGCTGCGCCTGGACGGCTCTAGTCCTCCAGATGGTGTTATCCCCGTTCAGGAACTTCTTGGGGATCCTACGATTCCTTGACGACATTGTCCTGAATTGTTCAAAAAAGTCCTCCTGAAAAACAAGAAAAAATGTAGTGTGCTTCACTTCCTGTTACTCCACCTTATACCTGAGCATCAGCCCCGCCCCCTTTTACCTGATCCCAACTCTCCTTCATCCCCCCCTCCCTACTATCTTACATTAACCCCTTCCTGTCCACTATAGGAGCCCCAGCCTTAGTCGCACTCCTATCATATTTCTACACTTTCCGTTTTTTAAAATTGCATTTAGAAGTCTATTTTCACTGATTCGGCAGTGTAATTGACAGAGCACTTATAAGGAGCCCAATATATGAGCTGCGCTGCTCATATTATATAATTAAGTGGAGGGAGTGCTTCCGCATACAAGTTATAAAGCACTAAAATATTTCTTAAACTTTAGGGACACAGAGGTAACGTACAGCTGCTAATTCTATTTACCTAGTGATTGTGAGAATACAACTACAGTCGCTGACCTGATTCAGCCTTACCTCTAGCAAAATCTGACAGTTGCTTTCTTCCTCAGTGCCACAATCACCACGCGGAGCTTGTGCTTGCATAATGTCACTGGTGACTGGACTGAGGCAGCAGCTTTGGGGAGGATTGGAGTAGTAGAATATGCAGGGAAGGCTGGTCTGGCTATACACCTATTAATTACAAACTTTTTGCTGAGCTGCACACCGTCACCGACTGCTGTGTTCCTGGCTGTGCAGTAACTTTTTTGAAAAAGAGCCACAATCTCACAGCAGTCGGTGACGCTGTGCAGCTCAGGAGAGTGTATGTAATTAATAGGTGGGTTGGACTAAGGGAACCGGCTCCGGCCCACCGGGCATTTGCCTGCCATGCCCGATGGCCAGTCTGAGGCTGCTGGCGTGCACCTCAGAGCGTCCATCTCATGAGGCCACGCCATTATTGGAGGAAGCCATTTTCGTCATTGCTGTACTAAGTACAGCATGAGAAGCAAGCGGGGGATCACAGATCCGGCTTTGTTGAAGAAAAAGGTAAGTATTAAAAAAAAAAAAACCTGCAATGTAAAGTTTCATGAATGAAAGTGCCCTTGTTTTTAACAGTATTTTTTAAAAACAGGCACTCATTCATAAAAGTTTACATTCACTTTAAAGTGTTTAATAGTGAGGAGCATATTCTTGTGCAGCAGAGGCTGGCAAACTTTTCTGAACTTAATGCAAATGTAATACTAGTGACCAGATGTGCCAACCTTATTTTTGATTTTTTTAAAGGTGCAGTAAAAAGATTAATATTTGAATATAAAGGGATTGATTACAAGTGGCGCATTAACGTTTACACGCAAGTGATCAGAATATTGTGAGAATGTTAATTTGCGTGCGTATTACAAGTTGAAAGTAAATGCATTTGCTTGAGCTCAATCTATTTTTAACGCATGTCAGGTTAGTGCAACTGAAGAACTCACGTATAGGGTTAGGGCTAAAAAAAAGTTGCATCAAACACAACATAAATGCATTACAATATTCTGTTACACTCATATAAACACTATCTGAAAAAAATGATAAATATACATAACATTTTTTCAAGGGTTCAAAGGTATATGGTATATGGCCATGTATTTAACTGCAAAGGTCTATATAAATATATATTTTTTTTCTATGTGAAGAACATTGGAATGTAAAATATAAGTAACACATTTCGTGTTTTGCACTTTAAGTCTAACACGGTGTCGGGTTAGCGCACATGAACAGTTAGTTTTCTTAAGGCGTGTTTTGGAAATATTAAAAAAAAATAATAATTATTGATAATTATTAGAGATACTGTAATCTGCACTATATATATATATATATATATATATATATATATATATATATATATATATATATATATATATATATATAGTAGTAAAGAATGGGGATGCATTCGCCAGGATTTCCAAAGTTATCTTTAATGTAATGTTTCGGGGTGTTACCCCCTTCGTCAGAAAATAACAATAACAATACAAAATAACAATACACAATCTACTTACCACTGTGCCTTTTAAACTAACCTAAGTGATACAGTTTCCGGTCAACACCTGTGATGCCACTCCCACAATCAGCAATCAACAGGTGTAGACCCACACTGCCCTCCCAGTGTATGTGACTACCTAATCATACAAACATATTAACTAAAAGTGAACACCAAGTGCCCTATCTTAATAAAAGAACCACATAGCAAAAATGAATACATAACATTGCTGATAATAGGTTAGAGGAGCAGAAAAGAACCTTTTGGGAAACTGTATTAGTCCCTGATAAGCCATATGTGCTTTAATCTGCTCACAGCCTGTGGGTGGTTGCTATAGCAACCAAAACTAGCAACAACAGCCCCCATTACTGGGTAAGGCTTGAAATGGCCAATCAAAGGTACTGCAGCATAAATGAGAACCTAAAGTGTGCCAATACAGCCTATTGTTGCCAAAGCTCCTAAGTATGTGTCTTAGTAACAAGAACTAACACGAGAACCAAGAGGAAACTTAAATCAAAAGAAGAAAAAAAAAGAGAAGTGAAAGAAGAGTAAATAAAAAAGGATAAGCAGAGAACAAAGACAAACACAGATACTAAGTGTAAATACATGTATGAGGATGGTCATAGAACTAAAAGATAATCAAGACATAGTTGCCATGTAACTTTACAGAAAACAATGCCAGTGTAGATGAACATTAAGGCCATTTGGGGTCAGGGTGTCCAATCTGTGGGTCCACCTAGCTTCTCTTTGCAGAAGAATTTTCCCTCTGTTCCCACCTCTAGATAAAGGTGATATGTGGTTGATGATAGTGTATTTTAAATCAATCACTGTATGTCCTTTTTGGACAAAGTGTCTTCCCACTGGTTGGTCCGATGTTCCCTTCAGAATGGCCATATGTATAGATGATCTGTGGTTGGCCATTCGTGTCCTCAAATCATCAGTCGTTTTCCCAACGTACAATGTATGTGTTTGTGCACGTCAGGCGATATCTATGTTTATACTTCATCTTCTTGGTAGGATGAGTGAAGTAAAGTCCTGTCTATAAGGCACTGCAGGTCGTGCAACCAAGGCATCTGAAACAACCTGGCTTTGTTTTTTCCAACCAGGACTTTTTCTGATAGCAAGGACGGGGATCTGTCTTTACCAGCATGTCCCTTAGTGATGTGGCTCTTCGAAAGCCCATGCGTGGTGGTACCATATTCTTGAAAGGCATCGCTAGATCACTCTTCACGATGTCCCAGTGCTTGTTAAAAGAATCTCTAAGGCATGATTTATCACTTGTGTACATTGTCACAAAAGTGAGTTGTTCCTGTAGTCCGTGAGTTTTGGGGGTGTCCAACTCCATCAGCTGTGGATCAAGGATCTTCAAGGGGTACCCTCTGTCCTGGAATCTTTTATACATTTCTTCCATCTGCTGTTGGGATCTCAACTCATCCGAGTTGTTTCTTTGGACCCTTTTGAATTGGGACTTAGGCAGGGATCTCTTGAGCGATGGTGGGTGGCCACTGATAAATAAGAGCAGGAAGTTCCTTTCCGTCTCCTTTCTATAGACTGTACTTTTCAGAAGGCTTCCATCCTAATACAGTTGAAGGTCCAAAAAGTGAATCATTTTATCATCTGTCTCCATTTTGAATTTGAGTGCTGGGTTGGCATTATTCAGGTTCTGAAACCATATGTCCAATATTGCTCTGTTACCTCTCCAGATCAACACCAAATCATCAATGTAACATCTGTAGAATAGTTTACGTGCATCTTTGAATAATTCCGTGTAATTGGTTCCAAATTCCGCCATATACAAGTTGGCGTAAGATGGGGCCACATTGGACCCCATTGCTGTCCCTGTTCTCTGTAGGTAAAAGTGGTGTTCAAATCGGAAGTAATTCATAGTGAGGCAGAATTCCAGAAGGTTAATTAGAATCTCCATAGGGGGTCCTATATATGGATACCTGCCAAGCTGCCTGTGTACTGCTTGTAGTCCCTCCTGGTAGGCAATTACAGTGTAAAGGCTTGTCACATCAAGTGTGACAAGTAGGTCATCATCTTCAAGGGGTGGTAGTTCTTTGATTGTTTTCAGTAGTGCATGTGAATCAAGCAGGAATGAGTCCATATTTCTCACCATTGGCTGCAGTAGTTCATCAATATATGTAGCAATTGGCTGTAGTATTGAACCTATTGCCAATACAATAGGTCTGCTGGGGGGAGAGATCAGGCTTTTATGTACCTTTGGTAAGGTATACGATACCGGTGTTCTAGGAAACTGCGTAATAAGGTAATCCAATGTCATTTTGTCCAAGTAGCCTTCATTGGAGACAGCAGTCAGGTAAGTATCAATCCTCTCCTTAAAGCTTTTGACAGGATCTGCTTTGAGTCGTGTATAAGTTTCAGTGTCGTTTAACTGTTTCATAATTTCTTCCTTGTAGTCCTCATAGTTTTGTAGGACAATCACACCCCCCTTGTCCGCCTGGCGGATCACAATGTTGGTTTGCTGTGCCAATTTCTTCAGTGCAAGTCTTTCAGCGCCACGGAGGTTGTTATGTGTTGTAGTATTCCCTTTGCTGATAGTGGTATTCGATTCGCACTGCATGAGCCTTGCAAAGGTTTTGATGCTGGCATTGTTGCTGACAGGGTCGAATTTAGACGGTGCCCTCAGTGGTTGTTCCATTACTTGTTTACTGGGAAAGAATTCCCTCAGTCTCATGTTACGCTGAAATTTTGTAGGTCAACATATAATTCAAAGTCATCTGTGTTGGAATAAAAGATAGTCCTTTGTTCAAAATGTAATTTTCCGTTTCTGAGAGCGTGTAAGATCTAAGGTTAATCACAATGCTTTTCTTCATTACCGCGGGGGTCTGGGCAGCTTTTGCTTTGTACCCCCATCTCTTGGGTGGGGTCTCAGCCCCCCATTGTTTTTTGACTGTGTAACTACCCCTTGGGTCTCAGTTACTGTGTTATTTCTAGGCTGTGGGGCATTTTCTCCCTCTGAAGCAGATCCCGAACACCCCAAAATCTTACATTAAAGGTAACTTTGGAAATCCTGGTGAGTGCATCCCCATTATTTACTTCTATCAATACCATGGAAGCACCTTGGGTGGATGAAATGTTAACCACCGTGAGTGCTGGCCTGCCGGCTGTCTATATATATATATATATATATATATATATATATATATATATAGAGAGAGAGAGAGAGAGAGAGAGAGAGAGAGAGAGAGAGAGAGAGTAAAAAACGCTTTTGCAATGCTGCCCCCTGCTCACTGGCAGCCAATCCTTTGATGAAAAAGAACACCTATGTAGTATCAGGAACTGCCAATTGAATGCCAACTAGCTCCCAGTAGTGCATTGCTGCTCCTTCAACACAGGATACCAAAAGAATGAAGCAAATTAGATAATAAAAGTACATTGAAAAGTTGCTTAAAATTATATTTTCTATTTTAATCATGAAAGAAAAAATTTGGGTTTTCTTGTTCCTTTAAGCTGTCATTTTAGCTGCAGCTGGCTCCATCCCACTCAGATGCATTTTTTATGCTAAATTATGCAACATTAAACACTAGACATGGCATTTATTAAAATATTTATTTATTTAATTTATTTATTAATTAACTAAAAGGTGGCCCTCAGTTTACAATGGTTCAATTTGCACCGTTTCAGAATAACAACCTTTTTTTTCAGTCATGTGACTGCTATTGAAAAGCATTGAGAAGCAGTGCATTGTTTAAAATAGCCAGTAGGTGGAGCTGTCCGCTTGTGTTGCAGCAAAGATATGCAAGCCAAGCAAGCTGAAATTAATCAGTTTAACCAGACCTGAGCTATCGAGCAGCTTGCAAAGGAACAAGATCTTCCTGTCTATAAATCAATCCAGATTGGAATGCATAGAAAGAACTGTTTGCAGAAAAATGCAAGTAAAGTCTGTGTTGTGTGATTATTTTATTAGGTGTATAATGCTGTTTAGCACATGTTTTTGTTCATTTAAAGGGCCACTAAACCCAAAATATTTCTTTCATGATTTCATGATTCAGATAGAGAATACAAATTTAAACAACATTACAATGTACTTCTATTATTTATTTTGCTTCATTTTTTAGATATCCTTAGTTGAAGAAAAAGCAATGCACATGGGTGAGCCAATCACACAAGGCTTCTATGTGCAGCAACCAATCAGCAGCTACTGAGCATATCTAGATATGCTTTTCAGCAAAGAATATCAAGAGAATAAAACAAATTAGATAATAGAAGTAAATTAGAAAGATGTTTAAAATTGCATTCTCTTTCTAAATCATGAAAGAAAAAAATGTGTGTTTCATGTCCCTTTAACTTAGTTTAATTATACGAGAATTCTGAGGAAGAACAGCACTTCTGAGAAAGAACAGATTTCCATGTCTGCTCATTTTTGATGCAACTCAAGGTGCGCGTTCCTTTAGCACACTATGCCCCTTCACAGAGAAAAAATATCCTAAAGCATATCAGTCTGACCCTGCCCAATGACAGTCCAGTGCCGAAATACCAGGCAATTCTTCTCTGAACAAGGGAAGCAACAACCCCAAACGATCGTTTCGGCCTTATATGGGCCTCGTCAGTGAGGTGCAGTTACAACTCTCTAAGGGCAAGTGTGCAGGGAGTCCACGTCTGGTTTCCCCATTACTCTTAGGGTAACCCAAAAGTAATTTGCATAAATAAATGAGAATTCTGAGGAAAACAGCACTCCTGAGATAGAACAGATTTCCATGTCCGCTCATTTTTTATGCAACTCAAGGTGCGCATTAGTTTAATTATATATTCTGTGTGTTGTGTGATTATTCTTTTAGGTTTATAATGCTGTTTAGAATTTAAAGTATTCATTTCAAATCTTTAAAAATAATGTATTAGGTGTTACTTATGCCAATTTTGAGAGGGGCCTGGAACCTCACTCCCTCACTTCCCATTGACTTACATTATAAACTGGGTTTCAATTTACAACGGTTTCGATTTACAACCATTCCTTCTGGAACCTAACCCCGGCGTAAACTGAGGGCTACCTGTATATATATTACAATATTAAAGCCAATAGTCATGAAAATGTAGTCCTATTTGCAAACAGAATGTTGCATTCAACCCATTCTTTTTCCTGCAGAGCCAAAACGCATTTGATGCAAGCTATGCTTAATAGCTTTCTTTTCTTAGTATAAATAACACTGTACCTTGTAAGCATGTCAAAGAACAATCAGTGCTTTATACAACTTTTTTTGTTTATAAACTGCTGTGTATCAGCATGAAACTATTGAACTAGGATTAACCTTCTCAACATCAACTATTTTACAAACTTTGTACAATACAATAATACAGTATTCAAGGCTGCAAACACACATACATATTTTACAGTTGCAAGAAAAAGTATGTGAACCCTTTGGAATGATATGGATTTCTTCACAAATTCGTCATAAAATGTGATCTGATCATCATCTAAGTCACAACAATAGACAATCACAGTCTGCTTAAACTAATAACACACAAAGAATGAAATGTTGCCATGTTTTTATTGAACACACCATGTAAACATTCACAGTGCAGGTGGAAAAAGTATGTGAACCCTTGGATTTAATAACTGGTTGAACCTCCTTTGGCAGCAATAACTTCAACCAAACGTTTCCTGTAGTTGCAGATCAGACGTGCACAACGGTCAGGAGTAATTCTTGACCATTCCTCTTTACAGAACTGTTTCAGTTCAGCAATATTCTTGGGATGTCTGGTGTGAATCGCTTTCTTGAGGTCATGCCACAGCATCTCAATCGGGTTGAGGTCAGGACTCTGACTGGGCCACATCAGAAGGCGTATTTTCTTCTGTTTAAGCCATTCTGTTGTTGATTTACTTCTATGCTTTGGGTCATTGTCCTGTTGCAACACCAATCTTCTGTTGAGCTTCAGCTGGTAGACAGATGGCCTTAAGTTCTCCTGCAAAATGTCTTGATAAACTTGGGAATTCATTTTTTCTTCGATGATAGCAATCCATCCAGGCCCTAATGCAGAAAAGCAGCCCCAAACCATGATGCCCCCACCACCATACTTCACAGTTGGGATGAGGTTTTGATGTTGGTGTGCTGTGCCTCTTTTTCGCCACACGTAGTGTTGTGTGTTTCTTCCAAACAACTCAACTTTGGTTTCATCTGTCCACAGAATAATTTGCCAGTACTGCTGTAGAACATCCAGGTGCTCTTGTGCAAACTGTAAATGTGCAGCAATGTTATGTTTGGACAGCAGTGGCTTCCTCTGTGGTATCCTCCCATGAAATCCATTCTTGTTTAGTGTTTTACGTATTGTAGATTCGCTAACAGGGATGTTAGTATTTGCCAGTGACTTTTGCAAGTCTTTAGCTGACACTCTAGGATTCTTCTTCACCTCATTGGGCAGTCTGCAAGGTGCTCTTGCAGTCATCTTTACAGAATGGCCACTTCTAGGGAGAGTAGCAGCATTGCTGAACTTTCTCCATTTATAGACAATTTGTCTTACCATGGACTGATGAACAGCAAGGCTTTTGGAGATACTTTTATAACCCTTTCCAGCTTTATGCAAGTCAACAATTCTTAATCGTAGGTCTTCTGAGAGCTCTTTTGTGCGAGGCATCATTCACATCAGGCAATGCTTCTTGTGAAAAGCAAACCCAGAACTGGTGTGTGTTTTTTATAGGGCAGGGCAGCTGTAACCAACACCTCCAATCTCATCTCATTGATTGGACTCCAGTTGGCTGACATCTCACTCCAATTAGCTCTTGGAGATGTCATTAGTCTAGGGCTTCACATACTTTTTCCACCTGCACTGTGAATGTTTACATGGTGTGTTCAATAAAAACATGGCAACATTTCATTCTTTGTGTGTTATTAGTTTAAGCAGACTGTGATTGTTTATTGTTGTGACTTAGATGATGATCAGATCACATTTGATGACCAATTTGTGCAGAAATCCATATCATTCCAAAGGGTTCACATACTTTTTCTTGCAACTGTATATAAGAGAAAAGGGTCCCTAAACACTAGAAAAATGCAAGATATATGCCTAGATTACAAAAATAAGGCACTACTTCTATTTTCACACTCATATTACAAGTCTGAAGTAATATTTCAGCACTTGTGCAATAGTCTATGGCACACTAACATCTGGATGGCGGATACACGAGTGCAGCATGTAACTCACCACTTGTAATATGCTATTAGAGCTCCCTGCAGTGTCCATTACAATTTATAGATTATATGGTTAACATTTGTTTTAGCATCCACATTTGTTGTGCTATTGATTTCCATCTATTTGTCATCTTGGCTATAATGTTGTACTCAAAGCAAAGATTATAATGAGAATAATATGTTTTTCATGATTATATTAGTTATTAGAATATTGAACAAATAAGTGTAAGTACAGTCTCCACTGGTGGAATTAATTATACTATAGAGTGCACTATACTACTTATCACACACTATTAGAGACATTTATTATTACATCTCCTTCTATGGAGAAATGAAAAAAAAATAACAAAAATAACAACATTTTTTGATAAATTTGAGAGAACAGATGCACTTCTCTAAAGGAGAGCTGAGGAGAACTCCTAAGAGAATTACATGGATATTTCTCCTTGTGCTTGATAAATCTGGCCCTAAATACTAACCACCCACTTGTAATAGCAAGGCAATAGTCATCCTTGTCAACACAGGTACAGCCCTCCTAGTCTGGGATATTGGCTTCAGGTCATCCTTAAAAAGCTTACACAAAGAAAAGAGATTTGGAGGGTCGACCAACAACTTCTGATATTTCCATATCTAAGAGACCCTGGTGCTTAGCTCTTTGATGCAGCATTGAAAGGCATGTTGGCTTTATGGCTCTACTGTCTTTTACCATTGTGTTGGCAAGTCCATATGAAATGAGCCCTGAGATCTTCCAGAACTGAAATTCTTTATTATTACTATTATCATCAGTTATTTGAAGAACGTCAACAGAATCTGCAGCACTACAAACAAATGCGGAGTACAACAAAACATTAATAGGGATTAAGCGGGTAGAGGGCCTTGCTAAGAGTCACACTGTTGTAGTCAGCTCTTAAGAAGGTGATCTACAAACAGCTGGACTCTTAGGCTTACATGCTAAGGGGGTTCAGGGGATAGCAATGGAGGAGAGGAACTGGTATAAAGAAAGGTTAGTGTAGGTTGTATGCATCCCTGAACAGTAGAGTCTTTAGGGAGAGCTTGAAGCTTTTAAAACTAGGGGAGAGTCTTGTGGAGCAAGGCAGAGAGTTACACAAGATGGGAGCCTGTCTGGAGAAGTCCTGTAAGCGGGAGTGTGAGGAGGTAAGAGTGGAGGAGAGTAGGAGGTCATGAGCAGAGCAAAGGGGACGGGAGGGAGAGTATCTGAGATATAGGGGGAGCAGTGAAGTTGAGGGCTTTGTATGTCAGAGTGAGAATTTTGTGTGTAATCCTAGAGGCAAGAGAAAGCCAGTGAAGGGATTGGGAGAGAGGTGCAGCATATGAAGAGCAATGTGTAAGGAAGATGAGCCTGGCAGAGGCATTCATTATGGATTGTAAAGGAGCTAGGGGGCAGCTGGGGAGACCAGAGAGGACAGGGTTGCAGTAATCAAGGTGGGAAAGGATGATAGAGTGGATTAAAATCTTAGTTGTGTCTTGTGTAAGGAAATGTCTAATTTAGAGATGTTTTTAAGGTGGGAGTAGCAGGCTTTAGCCAAGGACTGAATGTGAGGAGTGACAGAAAGATCTGAGTCAAATGTGACCCCAAGACATCAGGTATGCTGGGTAGGGGTAATGACGGAGTTTGCGACAGTTATAGAGAGATTGGGGGTGGAGATTTTGGAAGAAGGGGGGAAAATAAGGAGCTCAGTTTTGGAGAGATTTAGCTTGAAGTAGTAAGAGGAGATCCAGGAAGAGATGTGAGAAAGACAGTTAGTGACACGGGTTGGCTAGGAAGGAGATAGGTCTGGTGCAAAGAAGTAGATTTGGTGTCATTGGCATACAAATGATATTGGAAACCATGGGACTTAATTAGGGAACCTAATGATGACATGTAGATTGAGAAGAGAAGGGGACCGAGAACAGAGCCTTGCTGTACCCCGACAGAAAGTGATCACGGGGCAGAGGAGACCCCAGAGAAGGCTACACTAAAGGTATGGTTATACAGATAGGAAGAGAACCCCGAGAGGGCTGTGTCAAAAATGCTGAAGGATTGGAGGGTTTGGAGCAAAAGAGGGTGGTCAACAGTATCAAAGGCTGCATGCAGATCAAGGAGGATAAGCAGAGAGAAGTGGCCTTTTGATTTTGCTGTAAGTAGGTCATTGGTAACCTTAATGATTGCTGTCTCTGTGGAGTGATGGGGACGAAATCCAGATTACAGTGGGTCAAGGAGGGAGTTTAATGTAAGGAAATGGGATAGGCTTGCATATACTAGCTTTTCCAGAAGCTTTGAGGCAAGAGGGAGGAGGGAAATAGGGTGGCAGTTGGATGGGGAAGTTGGATTAAGGGAAGGTTTTTTGAGAATATGTGTGAACAGTGCATGTTTCAGAGATGAGGGAAATATACCAGTTCTGAGGGAGAGGTTAAAAGTGTGTGTGAGTATAGGGGTCAGGGTAGAAGAGAGGGAGGGGAATAGCTGTGAGGGGATAGGGTCAAGGGGACAGGTAGTGAGATGAGAGCACTATATAAGTGCAGAAACTTCTTCCTCAGTAACAGGGGAGAACGAGACACGTTTATGGCTATGTGGGTTGTGGTTGATTGTGAGCGTTTGAGGGGGTGAGAGAATGGAAGTATGTTGAGAGCTGATTTCGCTTCTGATGGAGTCGATTTTGTTATTGAAGTGGATGGCAATGTCTTGAGCTGACAGAGCAATTGTATTAGGAGGTGGGGTGGGCAGAGAAGAGTATTGAAAGTGGAGAACAGACGTTTTGGGTTTGAAGAAAGAGTAGAGATAAGAGTAGAGAAGTAATGTTGCTTATAGAGATTAAGGGCAGAATAGTAGAAGTTCAAGATGAATTTGCAATGAAAAAAATCAGCTGAACTCCAAGATTTTCTCCAGTGCCACTCGTCAGTACGGAAACATCTGCGTAGGTACCGTGTCAGAAGAGTATGCCAGGGCTGAGGATGAGTGTGTGATTTCTGAGGTATGGTAAGAAGTGCCAGATTGTCAAGGACAGATGTAAGGGTGGAATTATAGTGGCAGATAAATTGGTCAGGGCAGGAAAAGGAGGAGAAGAATGAGAGGAGAGGTTCGAGTGAATTAGAAAGCTCTTACTGATCTAATGACATAATGCTTCTGTGAAGTTTGGTGTGAGGAGTAGAAGGAGGGAGAGTTGTAGGGAGGGATGATATGTTGCAAGTGAGGATGCAGAGAGACCTTAATTTTTCTCCAATATTGTTTAGACACCATAATAACATACACATCTGAAAACATGCAACCTTTATAATGGTTTACCATTGATGTGCTTCTTGTCAGAACAACAAGCAGCAAAGACAATATACTTTGAGGAATAAACATCTGAAGCAACCAGGGTAAAATGTCTGCAACATATTGTAACAAATTGTAAAATTATAGTTACTCTTCTGAAAGTTCTTGAAGATCTGAAACTCTTCTTGAGGAATTAAAATGGTTTTAAGAGTCAGAAGTATTATGAGACGCTACTCAAAAGTTCAAAAGGTGACTCTAGAAGTGCATCAGAGTTTAAACGAAATATTGATACTTGATGCAATACAATAAAATAATATTACCAAATATGTGATCAATGGTTATTGTGACCTCCCTGTGCAAAAATGTAGAACTGCAAATGCATTCCGGCAATGTTGATATTTTAAAGAGGATCCGTTGCGTGATCAAGATTGCTGGTGACATTTTTAAAAAGGGATGAAATCAGTGTTTAAAGGCAGTCTCGCAGAGAGGTGTTTTACTATCCATCTCTGTGGGTGACAATGCTTTTCTGATACTGGGGAAATTTTAATTGTAGCATTGCCACCTACATATAAGGTGTAATGTACATGATCCCTTTACACAGTATTGTATGACAGTACAATTTACGTTTGAACAAAAAGAAAGGGTCGAGGAGCACTTTGAAATAAAACTTCACTTTAATTTGATCTGTTTAAACTGATGTTAGGACAATAGCAAAGTTCAGGTGAAGTCTGCTGATGTCAGCTACCCAGCTGACATATTTTGACTTTTACGCCGTAATCATTTTTGTATGATACCATATGCACATTGCTTCAATAAAAAAGGACATGCTTCATTCTGATAGGTTAAGAACACTCTGACAACCCCTTTTTTTACTACATATGTGTGTTTTCTATTTTTAAACTTATACTAATAAATTTCAGTTTTATTATATACATATATTTTGTGCTCTGCTTCAAAATTCTTTCTTACATCAGACACTAATCACCTGTAAACTAATAGTTGCTGATTAAGCAACAGTATAGATATCCAAACTTTAACATTTTCAACTTGTACAAAACATCTTAAACTTTTATATACATATTAAGCATGTTAAACATTTTGAAAGAATTTTAAATATAAATATAATTCATGATAGTAATTAAAATACATATTATATCATTATTTAATAAAATACATATAAATAAAACATTGTGGGCCTGATTACAATTGGAGAGCTAATTAACACTCCCGCTCGAGTGTTAATTGCACTAAAAGTAAGCTTTTTGCACTCATATTTTGAGTTAAAAGTAAACTGTTTTAACCTGCACGCTAACCCCAAGAGCGCAAAAAGCCGAACATAGAATACAGTGTGGGCATTCACGTATTCCCCCATATTCAATGGAGAAAAAAAAGTGGAAAAAAACTAACACCCCACACTTGTGCAAACCTTATCACATATTCTCTTGTGCGCTAACCCGACATGAAAATATGAATATTTCACATTCCAATGTTCTTCATACAACAGAATATGTTCTATGTATTCATAAATACATATTTCTACGTATATATAATGTTTTTTTGGTATAATATATATATATATATATTATGTAAAAGAGCTGTTTAACTTAGGCAATGACCTACAAAAGACCCTTTTAAGGGCTTTTATTAGTTTATTGATAGATTAGGGGGTGTTTTTATTTTGGGGTGGCTTTTTTGTTTTTATAGGGCTATTCGATTAGGTTTTATTTTTATTATTTTGGATAATTTTGTTTAGGGGTTAATAGGTTAATTTAGTGTCAGCGATGTTGGGGGGCGGTTTAGGGGTTAATAGTTTTATTATAGTAGTAGCGATGTGGGGGCCGGAGCTTTAGGGGTTAATAGGTTTATTTAGTGTTTGTGGTGTTGGGGTGGCGGTTTAGGGGTTAATAGTTTTATTATAGTAGTAGTGATGTGGTGGGCTGGCGGTTTAGGGGTTAATAGGTTTATTTAGTGTTGGCGATGTCGGGGCGGTTTAGGAGATAATAGTTTTATTATAGTAGTAGCGATGTGGGGGGCCAGCGGTTTAGGGGTTAATAGGTTTATTTAGTGTTGGTGATGTTGGGGGTGGTTTAGGAGTTAATAGGTTTATTTAGGTGTGAGTAATGCGGTGGTGGCGGTTTAGGGGTTTATTAATTTAATTTGCATAACGGTTTATGTTAGTGTGCTAGGCTTTTACAAAAACTTGCTTTTCCCCATAGACATCAATGGGGATTGTGTTATAGCGATCGCCATGCTGCAATCGCAGGTGTTAGTTTTTTTCTAACACTTTCTCTCCATTGATGTCTATGGGGGAAAATGTGCGAAAGCACGTCAAGTCAGGTCTTGGGTTTTGTGCGGTATGGATCTTATTGCACTTTATCGCACAACTAAATACGTTTTTTCAGTACTTGTAATGGCAGCACTATGGAGAGTGCGATAGCGCTCATTTTTTTGCGTTATTTACACACCCAGTTTAGCACACAACTTGTAATCTTGGTGAAAGTTTGTTTTTAATCCCAGTGTGTTCCCATTCATAAGGGACTTACCATGTTATAAACAAGTGTGTGTACACCATTACACAGCTTCACATATTTCTTGTGTTTTCTATTCAGAAACATATAGACTATAATTACTAGTGGTATCTATGGTGAGGAGTGCTATTTTGTATGCACTTCTTTAGTTAGTTAAATCACTATTTGTCCAGAGAGAAGATAATATATATATATATATATATATATATATATATATATATATATATATATATATATTTATAAATACATTTAATATGTTCTGCTATGTACAGAACATTGGAATGTGAAATATTTACAGTAAATACATAGTTGAAACCTTTATTAAAAATAAATATTGCATAAATATGCTTTTACATGTTTTCATCAATGTATGTCTATATATGTATACATATGTATGTATGTTTTTATCTTATATATATATGTTTGTAAATACATATATACACATATAAATACATATGCACAGCACACATATATAGACATATATGTATTTATATATACATAGATATCCATCTTAGATGTATATGTATCTCAATGTTCAAGCCCTTTGCCTTCCTTTTTTTGTGTGGAAATGTTTGCGTTCCACTCATCCTGTATATTCATTTATAATATACCCACAACTCCACAGCTCTTATAGGTTTAATAGTAAGGTGTTTTTTGGGTCCTTATTAACAAGGTAGATCTCAGACATAAGTAATATATAGGCATTCCTTGGAGCGTTTCATGGGCGTTCCTTGAGAGTAACCTGTATTTTAATGGGGAAACTTTGCATTAAGCTACTAATTTTAAAAGCACTGTCTTTCATGTTAGATTCACCTTTTCAGCCATATCAGCCTCGCCTGCTTTTCAGTGGTACAAAATTTCCATTGTGAGAAATCTACTAAATGTACAGTGAAGCTTAATTTTTATCTGCATTATTTGAACTGTTACTTTGCAGAAATCATTATTTGTTTTAGCGAACGCAGTCTTTGTTGTGTAAACATACTTTAAATATAACCCACTGCTCAGTGTTTTTTTATTACAACAATGAAACTGTGAGACTTGAGTTTGTGTTTTCTTCTTCCCTGTACTGTTATTCTTGTAGATTTTGTGGAAAGACACAGAGATCCATGAAACAAGAATAAATAGTTTGTGTTGTATTTTATGAACACACCTACAACATTAATATCAGACTCTTATTTCCATGGACATTGTTGGAATTGAAATGCTAACATTGGGGACATTTGTCTACAACATCAAGGACTTAAAAGGTTAAATGCAGATTCAGCACTTGTGATTCTGACATACAGTGGGTATTGAAAAGAATCACCCCCTTGAAAATAATCACATTTTGTTGCTTTTCAGTCTGAAATAAAAACAGACACAGTTTTTGTTTATCCAGTTGTAATTACTCATTGCAACTTATGACATTCAAGTGAAAGATATAACACCAACATGTCAGGCAAAAATAAAGATAATTCAAAAACAGAATCACTGAGTTGGAAAAAGGATTATCCCCTCCTAAAATTACTTGTTAACTCAGGTGTAACTAATCACCTTCTCAACTTCACACACAAAGCCATTGACCTTTAACTGTGATCAGGTGTGGGCATATTGATTAGCTCAGCATGAAAAGAGCTTTCATGGAGCATCTCAGTCCCTGGTAGTGCAACTGAAACAAACAATCAACTATGGGTGCAAAGGCACTGTCAAAACATCTCTGGGATAATGTTGTGGACAGGCACAAGTCAGGAGATGGATACAAGAAAATATCAAAGGCTTTATCAATGCCTAGAAGCACAGTGAAGTCTATTATTAAGAATTGGAAGGTATTTAGTACAACACAGACCCTTTCTGGATCAGGACATCACTCCAAACTGGAGGAAAGAGCCAGGAGGAAACTGATCATAGAGGCTACCAAGAGACCCACAGCAACTCTGAAGCAGTTGCAGGAATTTATGACAAAGAGTGGTCATTATGTGCATGAGACAACAATATCACAAATTCTCCACAAATGTGGTTTGTATTTGAGGGTTGCAAGAAAATAGCCATTCCTCAAAAAAGGCCACTTGAAGTCACAACTGAGCTTTGCCATAACACACCTAGGAGATTCTGAGGACACATGGAAAAAGGTGTTATGGTCAGATGAGACTAAAATTTAATTATTTGGCCTCAACACCAAACGATACGTCTGGAGGAAATCCAATACAGCTCACCATCTAAATAACACCATACCTACAGTAAAGCATGGAGGGGGTAATATCCTGTTATGGGGTGTTTCTCTGCAGCAGGCACTGGAGCACATGCCAGGATAGAAGGTATAATGGATGGGGCAAAATACTGTCAAATTCTTGAGGAAAATCTGCGACCCTCTGTCAGGAAGTTGTCAATGGGAAAAAGGTTTACCTTCCAAGATGACAATGACCCAAACCACACAGTGGTTGAAGGTGAACAGGGTGCATGGCCTAGTCAGAGCCCAGAATTAAACCCCATTGAATATCTGTGGCATAACTTGAAGACTGCAGTCCACAAATGGTCACCATCAAATGTAACAGAACTGGAGCACTTCTGAAAAGAAGAGTGGGCAAATATTTCCAGTTCAGAGGTGACAGGAAAAACTTTGATGAAAACCAGTTGGAAATCTGTATGAAAAGAATGCATTAAATTGATTCTCAAAATTGTTTTACAACCCTTACAAACTTCCAGCATTTCAGCACAGATGGTGTCATAAACTACAAGGCACTGATATTATCTGCTTTCAGATCTATAATATATTCTGTTCCTACAACTAATAGCCTAAGGAAGTGACGTTGTTCTACCCCCATTGTCATCCTGTCTCTGACTGAGGAATTTACAGATGACTGTGGGCTGGGCTGTGTGAGAGAATGATTGACTATATAAATTAGTAAGTTGCCATTGTATGTAGGCTAGACTCAGCTCTTCATCTACTCACACTCTTCACTTCCATCTCTCTCTTTCTCTCTCCATTTCCCCCCTTTCCTTCCTTTACATTAGTCAGTAACTTGTTTCTTTGTAAATACTTATTTTCTGGCTAATAAAATAAATAATTTCATCAAGCAGCATCCGGATTTCCTAAGATAGAGGTAATAAAGGTAATATTAGTGAGGAAACTAAAAAGTTAGCAGATTCTACAGTTTGATATTATTATTTTTATATATATTATAAATATAGAAACAACTCCAATGAACATGCTATACATGACTGTGTTCACAGGTACTTTAAAGCCAGAGGGGGATAGGGGGAGGTCTTAGCGGGGCAAGCAGGGGAAGGCTGGAGCTCACATATTCAAAGGCACTTTGAGGAAAGACAGTACAGGAAGCTGGCAAGTGGAAGCACCATTGGTTTAGTATGTGTGGTTAAACCACGGGAGAAAAACATGTTTATACACAGGAGGAGCTCTTACACAAAAGTGAAGCATATATAGGGGGAGAGAGAGGAGGGTAAATAAAAAGGGAAGGCCTGGGATGATGGGAGGGAATAAAGGTGAAGCTGGGGGAGAGAAAAGAGAAGCAGGAGGAAAGAAAAGAGAAGCAGGAGGAGATGTTGGGGAGAGAAAAGAAAAGCAGGATGAGAGGCTGGGGGAGAAAAAAGAGAAGCAGGAGGAGATGATGGGGGAGAGAAAAGAAAAGCAGGATGAGAGGCCGGGGGAGAGAAAAGAGAAGCAGGAGGAGATGATGGGGGAGAGAAAAGAAAAGCAGGATGAGAGGCCGGGGTAGAGAAAAGAGAAGCAGGAGGAGATGTTGGGGAAGAGAAAAGAAAAGCAGGATGAGAGACTGGGGAGAGAAAAGATATGCAGGAGAGACTGGGGGAAAGAAAATAGATGCAGGAAGAGATGATGGTGGAGAGAAAAGAGAAGCAGGAGGAGAAGCTGGGGCAACAAAATAGAAGCAGGAGGAAAGAAAAGAGAAGCAGGAGGAGATGTTGGGGGAGAGAAAAGAAAAGCAGGATGAGAGGCTGGGGGAGAGAAAAGAGAAGCAGGAGGAGATGATGGGGGAGAGAAAAGAAAAGCAGGATGAGAGACTGGGGAGAGAAAAGATATGCAGGAGAGACTGAGGGAAAGAAAATAGATGCAGGAAGAGATGATGGCGGAGAGAAAAGAGAAGCAGGAGGAGAAGCTGGGGCAACAAAATAGAAGCAGGAGGAAAGAAAAGAGAAGCAGGAGGAGATGTTGGGGGAGAGAAAAGAGAAGCAGGATGAGAGGCTGGGCTGAGAAAAGAGATGCAGGTGAAACTGGGGGAGAGAAAAGAGAAGCATAAGAAGATGGGGGAGAGAAAAGAGAATCAGGAGGAGAAGATGGGGGAGAGAAAAGAGAAGCTAAGGAGAGAAAAGAGAAGCAGTAGAAGAAACTGGGGGTGGGGCAATATATGTAGGAGGAGAGGCTGGAGGATAGAAAAGAAAAGCAGGAGAAGAAGCTAGAAGAGAGGCTAGAGAAGCAGGATGAGAAGCCAGAGGAGAGAATAGAGAAGCAGGAGGAGAAGCCAGAGGAGAGAATAGAGAAGCAGGAGGAGAAGCCAGAGGAGAGAATAGAGAAGCAGGAGGAAAAGTCACAGGAGAGAATAGAGAAGCAGGAGGAAAGACTAGGAAAAAGGAGGAGGTGAGGCTGGGACAGAAAAGCAAGAAGCAGGGGGAGAGGCTGTGGCAGAGAAAGGAGAAGCAGGAGGAGAAGATGGGGGAGAGAAAAGAGAAGCTAAGGAGTTAAAAGAGAAGCAGGAGAATAAACTGCAGTGGGGGCAATATATGCAGTAGTAGAGGCTGGAGGATAGAAAAGAAAAGCAGAAGGAGAAGCTAGAGGAGAGGCTAGAGGAGAGAATAGAGAAGCAGGAGGAGACGCCAGAGGAGAGAATAGAGAAGCAGGAGGAAAGACTAGGGCAGAAATGCAAGAAGGAGGAGATGAGGCTGGGACAGAAAATCAAGAAGCAGGGGGAGAGGCTGGGGCCGAGAAAAGAGAAGCAGGAAGAGAATATGTGTTAAAGAAACAAGAAGGAGGAGGAGAGGCTGGGGCAGAGCAGTGAGAAGCAGGAGAAGAGGCTGGGGGGATTTTATTTTGCCTAGTGGAAGGGGGCAGTAGGTATATAGCTAAGCCTGACACTTTAAAGCAATGATAATAACATCATATCCCCACTCTATATTGACATACAGCTCAAAATGAAATAGTACTGGGTATCTTTGATTGTAAATTTTAGGTTAGCATAATATATGTATATATAGATATAAAATCAAAGCCTGTTGGAGTAACTAACATTTATAGTTGACATTATTATTATAACATTATATTGTTGTATTTTTATTTTATTTGCCTGGCTTTTATTTGTGCCTACGAACACCTGTGATTTGCCTACTTTAGGACAAACCTCACATTGGAGCCCTTTTCAGCTGAGTAGATTAAAGCATGAAAAAAAAAAAAATACTTATGGAATATTCATTTTTAATAAAGTGTTATACTGTGTATTTACTGTAAATATTTGACATTCCAATGTTCAGCACATAGCAAAATTGGTTCTATGTAATTTAAAATAGATTTTCCTATATATATATATATATATATATATATATATATATATATATATATATATATATATATACAGGTATATATATATATATATATATATATATATATGCAAACCTGTGAAACTCACAGATAAAACTGCGCACACTAAATATATATAAAATATATACACAGACAAGAATTCATATAGAAGGTACTAAAATCATGAAATATAAAATATAAAATATCAAAGTCTTATCTGTGAAGAGAAGAAAAAAGGGAGTCTTTAGATTCAGAAAATGACTCCTTTCCTTAGTCAGGTGATGACAATCCTGTATGTGGAGAAATGGCTGCTTAAAGTTTGTCTTCCAGTACCAGAGTGGAAAAACGATATGATGAGATGGTGATCTAAAGGAATAAGCACACAAAGAGACTCCTCATAGCGTAATATGATTAATACAAAATCAATACGATACAAGCAAAACAGTCCCCCTTCAGGGTGGGTACTCACAATTAAAAACCTCAATCAATATGAGGTAAGGTAAAGGTATTGAGTCCCCCAAGGGAGAAAGCACATCAGCTGTTTAGAACCCTCAGGTCCAATGTTGTCCAATATATAATAGTAAAATTCACCAGCAATGAAGATGAATAAAACGCCTGGAGACAAATAGTTACTGTGTAACACTCTTTTGAAGCACAATATCGGTGTCTAACAATGTGGTGAAAGGTGGGCATGGCCTTACGCGTTTCATGGACATATCCGCTTCGTCAGAGGCTTTGTAGCCTCTGACGAAGCGGATACATCCGTGAAACGCGCAAGGCAATGCCCACCTTTCGCCACATTGTTAGACACCGTCCCAAGAGGAGCACAGCACAGAGGGCAGAGTGCAAGAAAGACCAAGGGCACTGCCACAGCCCTCCAATAGTATGCAAACACAAGACGGACTCCAGCACTCCAATCAATTTAAAAGGCAATATTTATTGATAAAAACAATAAATATTGCCTTTTAAATTGATTGGAGTGCTGGAGTCCGTCTTGTGTTTACATTGTTAGACACCGATATTGTGTTTCAAAAGAAGGTTACACAGTAACTATTTGTCTCCAGGGGTTTTATTCGCCTTCATTGCTGGGGAATTTTACTATTATATATTGGACAACATTGCAGTGTTAACTTAGACTGCTTTCTTCCTGGAGTTTGCATTACGGACCTGAGGGTTCTAAACAGCGGATGTGCTTTCTCCCTTGGGGGACTCAATACCTTTACCTTACCTCATATTGATTGAGGTTTTTAATTGTGAGTACCCACCCTGAAGGGGGACTGTTTTGCTTGTATCTTTTTGATTTTGTATTAAACATATTACGCTATGAGGAGACTCTTTGTGTGCTTATTCCTTTAGATCACTATATATATAACATTGAAATGTGAAATATTTTCATGTCGGGTTAGCGCACTTGAGAATATGAGATTGTGTTTACGCGTGAGTTTTTTTCCACTTTTTTTGCTCCATTGACGTTTAAGGGGGAATAGGTTACTGCATGAGCAATATTCTAAGTTCATCTTTTTAAGTGTATCAGGTTAGTGCTCAAGCGAAAACTGTTTACTTTAAACTTGTAATACGAGCGCTTCCTGATGTGCGCAAAAATCTGACTTCTAGCAGAGTTAGCACTTGAGCGGGAGTGTTAAATATCGCTCCACTTGTAATATGTTCCTAAGTTTGATAATGCAAGTAAAATGTATGGTCTCTTAAATTTGCATGCTATGTCTGAACCATGAAATTATAATTTTCTTCTCCCAGTATGTTAATTTGAAACAAGACCGTAGAAAATGTATTTAATTACAAGGTGTTCCTTTAAGTGCTAGGAGGATATTTCCATGAACAAACTAAAGAACACATCTATAAAGCCAGCTAATTTGCATAATTTAAGGTGTGTACCTTTAGCATTTTACAGGGTTAAATTGGGTCTATAAAGTAGACTGGCCTTGACATGTTTGTATACACACAAATCTGCTTGTAATTTTGTATCAGTATTAAATATTACCTATATTATGACCAATATATTTTAAAACTCAGAGGAACTGGAGCTTTTAAAAAGTGGTCACAAATGATTAAAAGATTATGGGCTAGATTACACTCTAACAGTTACGAGCGAGCGAAAAGGGGTTTATTGCAGCTCTCTGCATGAGTCTGATGTAACTGCATCAGGATAGCACATCCTCAGAGCTCTGGTTAATTTTTTCATTAAACAAAAAAGTGTTACAAAACACATCAAAAATACATTACACACACAAAAAGTTATAAGGGCTCAAAGGTATGAGGTCTCAGGTGTTACAAAGAAAAAGGCAGGCAAAACTTTAACATTGAGATATATACATGTAAATGTCTAAATATGTATATGTATGTACATTATGTGTGTATATATATATAATATATAAGTTTATATGTATGTACATATGTATTTATGTATTTATATATGTATATCCACATATAGACACATAAATACATATGTACATACATACAGTATATAGAAATATATAAAAGTGCATTGGAGACCTTTGAAGTCAAGTAGATGAAAACTTGAAAAATAATATTTATACAATATTCATATTTAATAACGTGTTAGATTATGGGGCTGATTTATCAAAGTCTAGCGGACACATACGCTGTAGCGTATTATGTCTGCCAGACATCGCTGAACAGTGTATGCTGTTGGCATTTAACATTTCGCAAGCAGCTCTGGGGAACTGCTTGTGCAATGCCGCCCCCCTGCAGATTTGCGGCCAGTCAGTAGGGGTGTCAATCAACCCGATCGTATAGGATCGGGTGGATTGATGTACACAGCCTCAGAGGCAATGAACCAGTTAAGGAGCAGCAGTCTTAAGAGCGCTGCTTCATAACTGATGTTTGCGTGGTAACAGGGGCATCAGGTGCAATTTGGCCCTTGATAAATCGGCCCCTATGTATTTACTGTAAATATTTCACATTCTACACGTATCAAAATATGTTCTAAATATTTATAAATAGATATCTCTATATCTATCTATCTCTATTTAAAATCATCTATATAGATAGATATAGATAAATATTGTACAAAAATCCTTTATTTATGAATACATAGAACATATTCTGTTATGTGAAGAACATTGTAATGTGAAATATTCATATTTTCACATCAAGTTAACGCACTTGAGAATATTCAATCAGGTTAGCCGGGGAATAGGGTGTTAGGTGTTTTTTCCCTCTTTTTTTCCCTTTATTGATTTATATGGGGGAATACGCTAACGGGTTCACAATATTTTAACTTAGGCTTTTTGCACGCATCGGGTTAGCGCACGAGTGAAAACAATTTACTTTCAACTTGTAATATGAGTACTACCCAACAGGCGAAAAAGCTTATTTCTAGTTAACTTGCGAGCGGGAGCATTAAATACTGCTCAACAGGTAATCTGACCTTTTTTTTAGATATATTGTACATTATGGAAACATTTTTCATATTTATTTAATTGTATTTAAAAAAAAAAAAACAAGAAAAAAAACACACAGTACATAAATAAGTTGCATAAAAAGTTGCATAAAAAGAAAACTGAACTGTCACTAAATAACGTTTTTCTATGTACAGCTAAATCTACATACAGAAAAAAAAGCCCAGGTGCATAGCAAAATTGTCAGGCCTCCTGCTTGTGAACAAAAATGTTGTACTGGATGCAGCAGTATTATTTTTTTTATTATTACAGGAACTTTTGGCTATCAGGAACTCTTGATTGCATAAGGAAGACCAAAAACATTCTACTCAATACACATCTATGTATCTAATATGTACGTATTTATTAAATGCATAACTAATTTTATGTAGGCAGGTTAGGACATGTATTGCTGGAGAAAAGTACAGCTGTCATTGAGCAATTATTATTTATCTCAGAGAAGCACACACGTTCTTGACATATTTCCTTGATAAGCTACAAGGAGTCTGGTTAATATAAGTAAAGATACTTCACAATGTTGTATGTTTGTTGTTTTTGGCAACGCATCTCACCTGTTTAAATTAATATATGACAGAGTACACATTTAATAATTTCAAACATGTTGAGATCAGCACGTCTTTGGCTATTTGCACTTTAATGTTACCCAATGTTTAGTTTTTAAACTATGCTACAGAAGTTTAATTTTCATGTTTGCAAAACTTTGTTTTAAAAATATAAATGATTTTAACATCATCAATGTAAAGATTTTTGTTAGAGAATTTCAGTTGTTGTTGTGTATATTCAAAACACAGGCTTCTATTGGGCTACTAACATACCCCAAGTATTAGTGTAGCACACCCAATCCTCAAAAGACCTCAGTCAGCGATTTTTACATGTACTTTGTTTATCTGTTACTTAAAAGGACATAAGGATAGCTTAGTACGAGATACCAGTGAAATAACTCAAACACATAACTTTATTACCCCCCTCCCCATTATTCGCCCTCAACTAATGGACAAGACAACAGAAATGGAGGAAGACCAACAGGTCACATTTATTAACTTAATTATGTAACTATGAATGTCACCCTAGAAGATTACTCGGTAACCGACTGCATATTTCAATATGCTTGGCAGACATGAGTCCCTAGTGATGTTGTGAATTGTTCGCCGGCGAATAGTTCCCGGCGAACATAGCATGTTCACGTTCGCCATGGCGGGCGAACATATGCGATGTTCGATCCGCCCCCTATTCGACATCACTGAGTAATACTTTGACCCTGTACCTCACAGTCAGCAGGCACATTCCAGCCAATCAGCAGCAGACCCTCCCTCCCAGACCCTCCTACCTCCTGGACAGCATCCATTTTAGATTCATTTGGAAGCTGCATTGTTAGTGAGAGGAGGGACAGTGTAGCTGCTGCTGATTTAGTAGGGAAATCTATAGCTAGGCTAGTGTATTCAGTGTCCACTACAGTCCTGAAGGACTCATATCTGGTGTAACAGTAGTGTAAATTTAAAAAAAAAACTTTTTTGACTGTGAAACATCAGTCTGCTTGTGTAATCTAATTGCAGTTGCCTGCCTGCGTTTGTATCAGGCTCACAGCGTATACTGTGCCCACTTGCCCAGTGCCACCACTCATATCTGGTGTAACAGTAGTGTAAATTTAAAAAAAACAAAACTCACATCGGAGAGGACATTACACCCCCTGTCAGCAGCCTTCCAAAACTTATTTAAACAATACGATTTGTACGATGTATGGAGAGCGGTTCATCCAAACGAACGGGAATTCACTTTCTACTCAGCTCCCCATAAATCCCATTCTAGGATCGATTTCTTTTTTTTTAAGCTCTCGCCTTTTAGACACGGTCTCTGACGCGACGATCTCAGCTGTCTCGATGTCGGACCACGATTCCTTGACAATGACCCTAGGCGAACCCTCCCCCCACTCAACAGTCATTACGTGGCGCCTCAAAGATTTTCTTGTTACTACCCCTATGATTAAAGTGGAAACTTTAGCAGTAATTACTGATTTCCTAAGTGAAAATCGTACTCCTCTACTTTCAGAGGAAGTAATTTGGGCCACCCTAAAGGCATATCTCAGAGGATTCTTTATTGAAAAGGCCTCCCAAATCAAGAAGGCCCAGGGAGCCTCGCTTGCGTCTCTTAACTGCCAACTCAGAACCCTGAAGCTCGAACTCTCTATTACTTACTCCGCTCCAATAAATTCTCAAATTTCAGAGATACCCAAGCAGATAAAGACCCTAGAAGTTAATAAAACTCAGTCTGCTTTAGAAAGACTCAAACAAGTCTACTATCATAATAGTAATAAAGCTTCTGCGCTATTAGCTAGGAAACTAAGAAACAGGACGGCGCAAGCCAAAATAACTTCCATTAATCTCGGTAACGGACGTGTAACGTCCCCTTCAGCAATAGGTGAAGTTTTCAAAAATTTCTATCATCAACTTTATAATTTGAGATCCTCGGACCCTACTGTAACACTTAACCCAGACAGCATTCGTAGATATTTGTATACTCTAAATCTTCCCCAATTGTATCAATAAGATACGGCAGCTTTGACATCCCCAATTACTCTTGAGGAAGTTTCCTTAGGCATTAGAGACCTCAAAGTAGTGAAACCTCCAGGTCCTGATGGCTTTACAAGCCAATTCTATAAATCTTATTCACCTCAGATTTCCCCAATTCTCTGTAGAGTTTTTAATGAAGTACAGAACAAGGGTAGTTTCCGAAAGGAGTTCTTCGAGGCCTCAATTACTACCATTCCAAAATCGGGTAAGGACCCGCAAGAATGTGGGAGTTATCGCCCGATTTCGTTACTCAATATAGATACCAAAATATACGCTAAGATCTTAGCAAACCGCCTCGCTCGAATTATCTCCACTCTGGTTCACCCAGACCAAGTGGGATTCATACCCCAAAGAGAAGGCCCAGACGCCACACGGCGTGTGTTAGATATATTGATTGAAAGTGCAAGAGGAGATACGCTCACGTTAGCCCTGTCACTGGATGCTGAGAAAGCCTTTGACAGGGTGAGGTGGGAGTATTTATGGGAAACCCTGCGCGTGTTCGGGATCCTATAGAAATTTATTATATCGGTTCAAGCCCTCTACTCCAATCCGACCGCCATAGTTAAGGGAATAGGATTTCAATCCAATAGTTTTGACAGGGATGCCCCCTCTCCCCACTCCTGTTTGCTCTCTCTATTGAGCCACTCGCACAGGCTATTAGAACAGATCCAGATATTTCTGGTTTCCCGATGGGGTCACTTCAACACACCATCTCCCTATACACAGATGATGTAACACTATTGCTTACAGACCCCTCTAGGTCGCTCCCAGCTGTGTTTAAAATCATTTCCAAGTTCAAAACCCTTAGCTATTACAAGCTTAACTTATCTAAAACCGAGGCTCTATATATTAACATTCCAGCACAAGACCTTCTCTCTTTGCGGAGTAAATATAAATTTCAGTTGTCCCCCAGCTCTCTTAAGCTATTAGGTATCCACCTCTCCCCAAGTGTCACTTCAGTCATTTCCAAAAACTTCACAGAGAGACTTCCGGAATGGAAAAAACTATTGGATTCCTGGGACTACCGTGAAATTTCCTGGACAGGTAGGATCACGGCTATCAAAATGTCTTTTATACTGGAAGGATAAGAAACCCTGAACCTTGAGACAAACTCTTCAGAGACCTAGCGACAGAGGCGGACTAGGTATGCCAAATGTTAATCTATACTACCAAGCTGCTCAACTAACACATCTCACGGAGTGGGGCCATCGGGAAAGCCCAGCCTCCTGGAGGGGAGTTGAGCAGTCACTCCTTCCCCCAGGCCTATGTTTAGTCGACCTGCCCTGGGTGCCGTCCCATTATTGGAAAAGTCTCCACACCATGCATGTAATCTTAGACACCCTACATTTTTGGGATCAGGTGAGATACTTAAATTTGATAGCCCCCCACCCCTCCCCGAGACAAACTATTGATAGCGTCCTTTTTTGCCTCCCTGATTCACATATCTCAAGTTGGACCTCTTTTGATATGGATTATATCGCCGATCTCTATGATCAGTCTAGCGGTATATCCCATTTAGCGATTTGTAATAAATTGCGGATCCCGACCTCTTTGAAATTAGAGACCTTCCATCTTTGCTCCATAGTAAGATCGTGGGGATTCCCTAGAAAGAATTTCAGACCAGTTACAGTCTGGGAGCAGAGATGGTCACAACCCCACAAAATTAAGGGGACTTTATCATTTCATTACGAGATCCTACTTGCTCCTTTCTCACAGCACAAAGTTTCACAATATATCGCCTGGGAGACAGAGCTAAACTTCATGGCCGATGCTGACTCCTGGTATAGAGAACTTAAGTATACTAAAAAACTGCTACATTGCACATCACTCTGGGAACTACATTACAAACTTTCAGTACGTTGGCACTTAGTACCGGTCACACTCCATAAGATATATGACTCTCACTCCCCTACTTGCTGGAGGGGCTGTGGACAATTGGGCACTCAGGCATACATTTGGTGGTTCTGCCCCAAGGTCACCTCAGTATGGCTTCAGATAACAGACCTTTTACACTCCTTAGGTATCATCCCTAAGCTAAGCCCCCAATCCTGCCTGCTTCATTTGGACTTTCCAACCCTTACCCCGGCACGTAAAGCCTTAACTATTTACATTATAATGTCCACTAAATTAGAAATTGCTAAAGCATGGAAACAACCCACCCCTCCCACCACCTTACAGATCTTAGCCACAGTCAATTTTCTCACAAAAATGGAAGCATATTCTCATTCAGCCCTAGATAAATTTGACTTTTATTACAAGACTTGGGCTCCCTGGTGGGAAAAATTCCCTAGCTGAAAAGATATGGAGTCATATGGACCTTAATCGTCTCTCCCTCTCCCTTACCTTAGTGGCTATCTTCCCATTCTTCATCTCCTCTCCAGGTTCCTTCATCTCCTTTCCTTACCCTTTATCTATCATAAACTAACCTATGAGAGTAAACTTACCTACTTACTTATGTATGTATTTACATATGTTTTATTAATCTGAAAATGAGAAAAGTTTACTATTCTAGCTGTCATAACTGCCATTTTTGTATTACTGAAGGTGTTGCATACTTTTGATATTTTTGTTACCTGTGAATTTTCTCAAATAAAAATATATTTAAAAAAAAAAAAAAAAAAAAAACTTTTTTGACTGTGAAACATCAGTCTGCTTTTGTAATCTTATTGCAGTTGCCTAGTGTATTCAGTGTCCACTACTCATCTGATCTCTGCTGTAAGGACAGCACCCCAAAAAGCCATTTTTAGGGCTGCTTTTTTTTTCCTGTGTAATTTTATTGCAGTTGCCTGCCTGCCAGCGTGTGTGCCAGGCTCACAGCGTATACTGTGCCCACTTGCCCAGTGCCACCACTCATATCTGGTGTAACAGTAATGTAAATTTAAAACAAAAAAAACCTTTTTTGACTGTGAAATATCAGTCTGCTTGTGTAATCTAATTGCAGTTGCCTGCCTGCCTGCCAGCGTGTGTGCCAGGCTCACAGCGTATACTGTGCCCACTTGCCCAGTGCCACCACTCATATCTTGTTTAATAGTAGTGTAAGTGTACATTTAAAAAAATAAAAACTTTTGTACTGTCAAACATCAGTCTGCTTTTTTGTGTCAGGCTCACAGCGTATACTGTGCCCACTTGCCCGGTGCCACCACTCATATCTTGTTTAATAGTAGTGTAAGTGTACATTTAAAAAAAAAACTTTTTGGACTGTGAAACATCAGTCTGCTTTTTTGTGTCAGGCTCACAGCGTATACTCTGCCCACTTGCCCAGTGCCACCACTCATATCTTGTTCAATAGTAGTGTAAGTGTACATTTTAAAAAAAAAACTTTTTGGACTGTGAAACATCAGTCTGCTTTTTTGTGTCAGGCTCACAGCGTATACTGTGCCCATTTTTCCAGTGCCACCACTCATATCTTGTTTAATAGTAGTGTAAGTGTATATTTAAAAAAAAAAAATCTTTTTGGACTGTGAAACATCAGTCTGCTTTTTTGTGTCAGGCTCACAGTGTCTACTGTGCCCACTTGCCCAGTGCCACCACTCATATCTTGTTTAATAGTAGTGTAAGTGTACATTTAAAAAAATAAAAACTTTTTGGACTGTGAAACAGTCTGCTTTTTTGTGTCAGGCTCACAGCGTATACTTTGCCCACTTGCCCAGTGCCACCACTCATATCTGGTTTAATAGTAGTGTAAGTGTACATTTAAAAAAAAAACAAAACTTTTTGGACTGTGAAACATCAGTCTGCTTTTTTGTGTCAGGATCACAGCATATAATGTGCCCACTTGCCCAGTGCCACCACTCATATCTTGTTTAATAGTAGTGTAAGTGTACATTTTAAAAAAATGACAGGCAGAGGCAGGCCACCCCGCAGGTGCTGTCGTGGTCGTGTTGCTGTGATTCCCTTTGGCCGTAGAATAATGCCCAGTGTTCAGAGGCCACGTCCCATGAACTCGAAAAGTTCTGAGGAGGACATAGTTGACTTTTTAACACAGGACACCCAATCTTCTATAGATTCCGCTCCGAACCTTGACGCACCATCCTCCTCTAGCTTATCTTCGGGCACCTCTCAAGTTACCACCACTCACCCGCCTGCCGCCACCACCAACACTAGCACCACAGCAGCTTCACTTGATGTGTCAGAGGAGTTTTTTACACATCAGTTGGAAGAAATGAGTGATGCGCAACCATCATTGAAAGAGGATGTAGATAAAAGTGATATGTCTCAGTCAGGCAGCATTACAGACATGGACGTACGGTGTGATAGAAACATAGAAACATAGATATTGACGGCAGATAAGAGCCATAGGCCCATCAAGTCTGCCCGACCTTACCTAACAGTATAAACTTATCTAGTTCGTAGGATAGCCCTATGCTTGTCCCATGCATTTTTAAAGTCCCCCACAGTGTTTGTTGCTACTACCTCTTGAGGAAGTTTATTCCATAAATCAATCACTCTTTCTGTAAAGAAGTGCTTCCTCAAATTACTTCTGAATCTACTACTCTTTAGCTTGAGCTCATGACCCCTTGTTCTTGAATTTTCCATTTTATGTAAAATACCCACAGCCTCAGTTTTACTAAACCCTTTAATGAACTGCACACAATACTCAAGATGAGGCCTAACTAATGATCTATAAAGTGGCATAAGAACCTTACTATTTCTGCTGCAAATACCTCTACCAATACATCCAAGCATTCTGCTAGCCTTACTCGCTGCATTACTACATTGTTTACTAAGTTTTAAATCATCTGAAATAATAATTCCCAAGTCCTGTTCCTCGTCTGTAACAGTCAGTAAAGTGTCATTGAGTCTGTAATTAACATTTGCATTTTTCTTCCCTAAATGCATTATTTTACACTTTGCTGTGTTAAACTTTAGACCCCAGTCATTTGTCCAATCCTCCAGTTGTTGTATATCACTTCTCATTTTGTCTACCCCCCCTGGAACATCCACTCTGTTGCAAATTTTTGTATCATCTGCAAAGAGACATACTTTCCCCTGTAGCCCTTTGCTGATATCGCAGATAAATATGTTAAACAAAACAGGCCCCAGAACTGACCCCTGAGGAACACCACTAGTAACAGCCCCCTCTGCTGAATGAACTCCATTTACTAAGACACTTTGTTTTCTGTCCTTAAGCCAGCATTCCACCCAGTTCACAATTTTTGAATCTAGACCAAGGAGATATAGTTTGTGAATAAGTTTATTGTGTGGGACGGTGTCAAATGCTTTGCTGAAATCTAGATATGCTACATCAACTGCTCCTCCCTTGTCTAATACTTTTGTTACATAATCAAAGAAGTCAATTAGATTAGTCTGACATGATCTCCCTGAAGTAAAACCATGCTGATTTTGGTCCTCTAAATTGTTTGTCTTTATGTAAGTCATAATTCTTTCTTTTAAGAGGCTTTCCATTAATTTCCCTACTACTGAAGTTAAACTAACTGGCCTGTAGTTGCCAGATTCTTCTCTACTGCCCTTTTTATGAAGGGGTATTACATTTGCTATTCTCCAATCATCTGGGACAGCTCCTGTTAATAGTGACTGATTAAACAGATCAGTTAATGGGACAGTTAGCACTGATCGAAGTTCTTTTAAAACCCTTGGATGAATATTATCAGGACCCACTGCCTTTGTAACATTTATTTTTGATAATGCTAACAAAACCTCATCCTCTGTAAAAAGATTACTGTTAAGCTTGTTTCTATTTTGCGTTGCATCCCTTAATGTAGATATTTTATCTTCACAATCTTTAGTGAAAACAGAACAGAAGTAATCATTGAGACAGTCTGCAATCTGCTTATCTCCTTCTATTATTCTACCATCAACTGATTTCAATTTTACTATTCCTACCTGATGATGTTGATGTTGTACCCGCTGCTGCTTCCTTTGTTGATTTGTCAGATACAAGTGAAGCGGTTGATGATGGCGATGCATCCGTGGATGTCACGTGGGTGCCCGCTAGAAGAGAAGAAGAACAGGGGGAAAGTTCAGATGGGGAGACAGAGAGGAGGAGGAGGAGACGAGTTAGAAGCCGGGGGAGGTGGTTGCAAGGAGCTAGTGGCACAGTCAGACAGCATGCATCGGCACCCGGGGTCAGCCAGACAGCACGCCAATCAACGCATGCTGTTGCCACCACCAGTATTCCGTCATCACAGAGCTCAGCAGTGTGGCATTTTTTTGTGTGTCTGCCTCTGACAACAGCGATGCCATTTGCAACTTGTGCCAAAAGAAACTGAGTCGTGGGAAGTCCAACACCCACCTAGGTACAACTGCTTTGCGAAGGCACATGATCGCACATTACAAACGCCTATGGGATCAACACATGAGTAGAAGCAGCACACAAACTCAAAGCCGCCATCCTCCTCCTGGTCCAGCATCTTCAGCCACGTCAACCACTGCTGTCCTCCTTGCCCCCTCTCAGCCACCCGCTACTCCGTCTCTCTTCCAGAGCAGTTCCTGCTCATCTGCCCACAGTCAGGTGTCTGTCAAGGACATGTTTGAGTGTAAGAAGCCAAAGTCACAAAGTCACCCCCTTGTCCAGCGTCTGACAGCTGGCTTGTCTGAACTCTTAGCCCGCCAGCTTTTACCATACAAGCTGGTGGAGTCTGAGGCGTTCAAAAAATTTGTAGCTATTGGGACACCGCAGTGGAAGGTACCCGGCCAAAATTTCTTTGCACAAAAGGCAATCCCCAAGCTGTACTCGATTGTGTGAAAGGAAGTAATGGCATGTCTGGCACACAGTGTTGGGGCAAGGGTCCATATGACCACTGATATCTGGTCTGCAAAGCATGGTCAGGGCAGGTATATCACCTACACTGCGCAATGGGTAAACCTGCTGACGGCTGCCAAGCATGGAATGCGTGGCTCTGCAGAGGAGGAGTTGGTGACACCGCCACGACTTGCAGGCAGGCCTGCTGCCACCTCTTCTACTCCTCCTACTCCATCCTCTTCCATAACCTCCTCGGCTGAGTCTTCTTCTGCTGCTGCATCTTGCTCCACATCAATGGCACCCCCCAGCTCTGCAGGTACTATTCCACATCCCGGATACGGCAGTGTCACGCCGTCTTGGGGTTGACTTGCCTGAAAGCAGAGAGTCACACCGGACCAGCACTCCTGTCTGCCCTGAACGCACAGGTGGATCAGTGGCTGAATCCGCACCAACTGAAGATTGGCAAAGTGGTTTCTGACAATGGAAGTAATTTGGTTGCGGCATTGAAATTGGGCAAGTTGACACATGTGCCGTGCATGGCACATGTGTGTAATCTGATCGTACAATGCTTTGTGCATAAGTACCCAGGCTTACAGGACATCCTGAAGCAGGCCAGGAAGGTGTGTGGCCATTTGAGGCATTCCTACACGGCCATGGCGCACTTTTCCGATATCCAGCGGTGAAACAACATGCCAGTGAGGCGCTTGATTTGCGACAGCCTGACACGTTGGAATTCAACACTCCTAATGTTCGACCGCCTGCTCCAACAAGAAAAATCCATTAACGAGTATTTGTATGACCGGGGACAGCCTCTGCGGAACTGGGAATTTTTTTGCCACGTTACTGGGCGCTCATGCGCAATGCCTGTAGGCTCATGCATCCTTTTGAGGAGGTGACAAGCCTAGTCAGTCGCACCGTAGGCACCATCAGCGACATCATACCATTTGTTTTCTTCCTGGAGCGTGCCCTGCGAAGAGTGCTGGATCAGGTCGTAGATGAGCATGAAGAGGAAGAGTTGTGGTCCCCATCACCACCAGAAACAGCCTTATCAGCATCGCTTGCTGGACCAGCGGCAACGCTGGAAGAGGATTGAGAGGAAGAGGAGTCAGAGGAGGAATGTGGCTTTGAGGAGGAGGAGGAAGACCAACCACAACAGGCATCCCAGGGTGCTCGTTGTCACCTATCTGGTACCCGTGGTGTTGTACGTTGCTGGGGGGAAGAAGATACCTTCAGTGACATCACTGAGGATGAGGAACGGGACATGAGTAACTCGGCATCCAACCTTGTGCAAATGGGGTCTTTCATGCCGTCGTGCCTGTTGAGGGACCCTCGTATAAAAAAGCTGAAGGAGAACGACCTGTACTGGGTGTCCACGCTACTAGACCCCCGGTATAAGCATAAAGTGCCAGAAATGTTACCGAATTACCACAAGTCGGAAAGGATGCAGCATTTCCAAAATAAATTAAAAAGTATGCTTTACACAGCGTATAAGGGTGATGTCACAGCACAACATGAATCTAACAGGGGAAGAGCTGAAAGTTATCCTCCGACTCCCACGACCACGCTGGCAAGGACAGGACGCTTTACAGATGTGTTGTTGATGGAGGACATGCAAAGCTTTTTAACTCCTATGCATAGCCACAGCCCTTCGGGGTCCACCCTTAGAGAACAACTTGACCGACAGGTAGCAGACTACCTTGCCTTAACTGCAGATCTCGACACTCTGAGGAGCGATGAACCCCTTGACTACTGGTTGTGCAGGCTTGACCTGTGGCTTGAGCTATCCCAATTTGCAATAGAACTTCTGGCCTGCCCCGCTTCAAGTGTCCTGTCAGAAAGGACCTTCAGTGCAGCAGGAGGTATTGTCACTGAGAAGAGAAGTCACCTAGGTCAAAAAAGTCTAGATTACCTCACCTTTATTAAGATGAATGAGGGATGGATCCTGAAGGGACTGACATTGGGCGATACATTCGAGTAAAAAAGGCCTGATGAGATGAGCTGCCTTGGGCTAAAAATGGTCCACACACTGCTGTATTTTATCTTCAAATGCCGGATGACTTGCGTGACTTATCCGCCACCAACTAGGGTTCAAGCTGCAATGTTTTAGGGCACTTTCTGCCTAGGAAACAAACATCAATTTTTCTGTCCGTTGCTACAGCAGTAGCTGGAACAATACCTAATTTTTCAGGCATGTGTACATGCCAAATTTTTCTGGCCTCTGGTGCTGCACTGTGGCTTCAAAAACAAAACAAAAAAAAGACACTTAACAGGGATTAAACTGATAGGAATAGTACTACTTAACACACCACTCCTATCTGGTGGCACATTAGATTGCACGCGCAGTGCCCAAAATTTGAAGTAGGAGGACCGACCAAGCATCTTTTTCCATCTCCCGGTTCCTAAAATCCATGCCATATACACATCCCCTGATAGGGGACACCGCAGTGGAAGGTACCCGGCCGAAATTTCTTTGCACAAAAGGCAATCCCCAACCTGTACTCGATTGTGCAAAAGGAAGTAACCTTACCATGGGTCCCAGGCCGCACATGTCTTGTAATTCTCTGTCTCAGAAATTATATATCTATCAAATCTATCTATTTATCTGTCAAATCTATCTATCTATCTATCGTATCTATCAAATGTATCTATTGCATCTATTGATCTATCTAATTTATGTATCTATCTATCAAATCTATCTATCTCGTGGCCGGACCGACCAAGCATCTTTTTCCATCTCCCGGTTCCTAAAATCCATGCCATATACACATCCCCTGATAGGGGACACTGCAGTGGAAGGTACCCGGCCGAAATTTCTTTGCACAAAAGGCAATCCCCAACCTGTACTCCATTGTGCAAAAGGAAGTAACCTTACCATGGGTCGCAGACCGCACGTCTTGTAATTCTCTGTCTGGGAAATTATCTATCTATCAAATCTATCTATTTATCTATCTATCAAATCTATTTATCTATCTATTGAATCTATCAAATGTATCTATTGATCTATCGATCTAATCTATGTATCTATCTATCTATCTATTTATCTATCTATCTATTTATCAAATCTATCTATCTCGTGGCCGGACCGACCAAGCATCTTTTTCCATCTCCCGGTTCCTAAAATCCATGCCATATACACATCCCCTGATAGGGGACACTGCAGTGGAAGGTACCCGGCCGAAATTTCTTTGCACAAAAGGCAATCCCCAACCTGTACTCCATTGTGCAAAAGGAAGTAACCTTACCATGGGTCGCAGACCGCACGTCTTGTAATTCTCTGTCTGGGAAATTATCTATCTATCAAATCTATCTATTTATCTATCAAATCTATCTATCTATCGAATCTATCAAATGTATCTATTGATCTATCGATCTAATCTATGTATCTATCTATCTATCTATCTATCTATCTATTTATCAAATCTATCTATCTCGTGGCCGGACCGACCAAGCATCTTTTTCCATCTCCCGGTTCCTAAAATCCATGCCATATACACGTCCCCTGATAGGGGACGTAACAGGTATTAAACTGATAAGAATAGTACTACTTAACACACCACTCATATCTGGTGGCACAGTAGATTGCACGTGCAGTGCCCCAAATTTGAAGTAGGAGGACCGACCAAGCATCTTTTTCCATCTCCCGGTTCCTAAAATCCATGCCATATACACGTCCCCTGGCGCCGCAACTGCCTCTGGGAACCTTACCTTGGGTCCCAGACCGCACGTCTTGTAATTCTCTGTCTGGGAAATTATCTATCTTTCAAATCTATCTATTTATCTATCAAATCTATCTATCTATCGAATCTATCAAATGTATCTATTGATCTATCTATCTAATCTATGTATCTATCTATCTATCTATCAAATCTATCTATCTCGTGGCCGGACCGACCAAGCATCTTTTTCCATCTCCCGGTTCCTAAAATCTATGCCATATACACGTCCCCTGGCGCCGCAACTGACTCTGGGAACCTTACCATGGGTCCCAGTCCGCACGTCTTGTAATTCTCTGTCTGGGAAATAATATATCTATCAAATCTATCTATTTATCTATCAAATCTATCTATCTATCTATCTATCTATCTATCTATCTATCGTATCTATCAAATGTATATTGCATCTATTGATTTATCTATCTAATCTATGTATCTATCTATCAAATCAATCTATCTCGTGGCCGGACTGTTTTGTGACAGCCACTTGTGTTTCGGCCAAATGTCCGTCGGCCAAATGTCCGTCATGTCCGTCGGCTAAAAGTCCGGCCATGATTGCACACGCAGTGCCCCAAATTTGAAGTAGGAGGACTGACCAAGCATCTTTTTCCATCTCCCGGTTCCTAAAATCCATGCCATATACACGTCCCCTGGCACCGCAACTGCCTCTGGGAACCTTACCATGGGTCCCAGCCGCACGTCTTGTAATTCTCTGTCTGGGAATTTATATATCTATCAAATCTATCTATTTATCTATCAAATCTATCTATCTATTGTATCTATCAAATGTATATTGCATCTATTGATCTATCTATCTAATCTATGTATCTATCAAATCTATCTATCGTGGCCGGACTGTTTTGTGACAGCCACTTGTGTTTCGGCCAAATGTCCGTCGGCCAAATGTCCGTCGGCCAAATGTCCGTTGGCCAAATGTCCTTCGGCTAAAAGTCCGGCCACGATTGCACGCGCAGTGCCCCAAATTTGAAGTAGGAGGACCGACCAAGCATCTTTTTCCATCTCCCGGTTCCTAAAATCCATGCCATATACACGTCCCCTGATAGGGGGCGTAACAGGGATTAAACTGATCAGAATAGTACTACTTAACACACCACTCATATCTGGTGGCACAGTAGATTGCACGCGCAGTGCCCCAAATTTGAAGTAGGAGGACCGACCAAGCATCTTTTTCCATCTCCCGGTTCCTAAAATCCATGCCATATCGTCCCCTGGCACCGCAACTGCCTCTGGGAACCTTACGATGCGTCCCAGACCGCACGTCTTGTAATTCTCTGTCTGGGAAATTATATATCTATCAAATCTATCTATTTATCTATCAAATCTGTCTATCTATCTATCGTATCTATCAAATGTATATTGCATCTATTGATCTATCTATCTAATCTATGTATCTATCTATCTATCAAATCTATTTATCTCGTGGTTGTGCAAATGGACTGTTTGCGGTTGTTTGCAGTTCGTTAAACGGGGAGTTTGGTCTGTCACTGTGAAGCGGGCGTAACCCTTACACTACCTGATCGATACAACATCATACCTGATGTTTTAAAGCACGTTATTCCAAATAATTTAGGAATGTTAGGTGATTTATGCCCTTTATGGATTAAAACCAGACTCTGCATCAACTATGTAATTTTACGTGGGAGTTTTGCCATGGATCCCACTCCGGCATGCCACAGTCCAGGTGTTAGTACCCTTGAAACAACTTTTCCATCACTATTGTGGCCAGAAAGAGTCCCTGTGGGTTTTAAAATTCGCCTGCCTATTGAAGTCAATGGCGGTTCGCCCGGTTCGCCTGTTAGCGAACAGTTGCGGATGTTTGCCGTTCGTGAACTGAAAATTTTCAGTTTGCGACATCACTAACTGAGAGTTGCTGATACCTTTTTCCACAGAGCTCTGGAGAATCCCAAGAAAACTGACACAGACACAGACACAATATGGTTTCTTGGCAATTCTGATTTATTGTAGCAACAACACAGTTTTATAAGGTTACAAAAAGTTTACAAAAAGCAGAAGTAACTATGATTTTGCCATATATTGGTGTATCACATTTGGATATATCATGTGAGTCTTTCAGTAATACATAATATCATTGTCAGCATTAGAAGAATATTATTAATATTCTTCTCAGCAGTAAACAATATACTCTTTTCATCAGCACCTGACATAAGATTGGTAATATGTGGATGTCAGCAGAAAAGAACCTTTAGCAATACATGCAAAGCAAGACAAAGGTTATGATACTGGAAAATTAGTGAAATAAGACTATATGGGATTGCAGAAATAAGAATATGAACCTTGTAACAGCATACAATAGCATAGAAATAAGGCACCAAATAATATAGCCCAACATTCCCCTCTTTGATCACAACGTGATCACAGCATGAGACAGCCTCATAATGGAGTGTTGGATGTGTTTGGAATTTCATATGTTGCGTTTGGAATTTCATATGGGGAAGGTATACCTCTTAACAAATTCTCATATTCATGATCAGTTTGCTTTTTCATGGTAGATATAAGGCGTCTGCGCAAAGTGCATGTGAGATAAAGGTTCCACAGTGTTAATAATGACAGTGTAAGCAATATTACGAGTATTGGATAAAAGGACATCTGCAACATATGTGTACCTGTAGGAGACCAGCTGGTAAGGGAGTCATACCAATGATGTGCAATATCATGTTGAATTTTTGAGGAAACAGAAATTAATTTGTTTTTAACAAAATGGGTTTGTATTTCCTCATGAGATATAGCTTTTGCATGTGATTGTAAGTGAGTAAACATATCATCTTCTATCAACCTTCTTCTATCAACTGCAGTATAGTAAAGATTGGCAATTGATAAGAAGACAGTGGTAGGGCATAAGGCTCAAATAAAGTATGTTTATGTAGAGTCAGTGCAGGCTGTAGGTAATAACTATTGCTATCCCATATCATGAAACTAGCATTATACACACACCCAGAGAATGGCAACTGGCTGTCATTAGCAGGAATGCCAACTTGAACATTTGTAGATAGACACACAGTTTGAGGGCCTATTTCTAGTATAACAGAGAAATTCTCAGGATATATCTGCCAAGTACATGAATTAATTTCAGATGCCAATAGACAGGGTTCAACGTTTGGGGAAGCATGCCTGCAAGCAAAACCATGGTCAGTTTTATCAAAATGTTCAAGGGATGTGGTAGTATTGTCGGCAGAGATTATATATTTACCATGATATGTAGGTTTCCACCACGTCCACTTGGTGTGCAAAACATTGAAAACCAGATGAGGTAAAACAAAGAATTTGCAAGCCAACTTGACAGTAGCAGGTGTGTAAGCTGTAATTGATACCAGACAATAGTATTTAGATACCTTGCCGTTATGTTCCCATTCTACACATCTTACCCTTGAAGTGTCAATATTCAACCATACATTATCCTTTGGGTTATCAAATAGTAACAAAAAAGTTTATCACTTTTAGGGAGCATAAGAATGTTTTCTAAGTCTAAATGTTGTTGACTCATGTATACATAGCGGAGACCGCAAAGACTCCAACTACTACTATAAGAGATCGAATTTTCCACAGCCATAGTCAAATTATTCAAATATTTGTACATTCTAGTTTCAAGTTGGAGACTTTTCCTCTGGGGTTCATATATAGTGGGGGCCCATTGACCTGTCAAATGTAATGATGATCCAATATCTGCACCAGCAGTCGATAATTTGTTACGTATAACTTCACTATCAATACCATTAAGAACACCTAAGGTTACACCAGTTCCTCCTAATAAGGTGTCATACCACTCACGTCGTCTGCGTGCAGAACGACATAGGGAAACATCTGGGGTTGATATATTCAAGGACATGTGAACCATGTGGGAAAATATGGTAGTGTTTACAGAAATTTTGGGAAGGGGTATCATATGTACCGGTATAATAGGTTTTGTATACGGATTACAGAATTGTACAAAACCACCATGGCCAAATGTAGTAAACTTGAGGTTAGGCCTATATTGGGTACTCATAAGTACAAGGAATGTATTTTGGGGCCATGTAATTACAGTAGTTTGATTTCCACCATATTGTATGGTTGTTGTGTTAGGTGTTGTTAGATTGTGACGTCTAAGGAAAAATATAAAATATTGTATATCACCAAATATTCTATTCTCCTCTTCAATTGTACTTGATTTATTTATTATATGGAAATTCCATCTATTCCGTAGGCCAATAAACCGGGAAGGAAGGTCTGACAAGAGATAGGTTGTATAGTTAATATAAGAAGTAACTTGCACACTACATTGTTGTGTATCCTTGTGTGGGGTTAAAGTCAATATATTGGAAATGTTAGAATTCAAAGAGAAATAGCATAAGCACTACTGAAATTGGGTGGGGATGCTCCGTCAGGTTTAAAGGGATATTAAATCCAAATTTTTTATTTCATGATTTAGAAAGAGCATGCAGTTATAAACAACTTTCTAATTTACTTCTATTACCTAATTTGCTTCATTCTTTTGATATCCTTTGCTAAAAAGCATATCTAGATAGGCTCATAAGCTGCTGATTGGTGGCTGCACATATATGCCTCATGTGATTGGCTCACCCATGTGCATTGCTATTTCTTCAACAAACTATATCTAAAGAATGAAGCAAATTAGCTAATAAAAGTAAATTGGAATGTTGTTTAAAATTTTATTCTCGAGACTTCCGGTGGGCGGCATTCCAAGATGGCTGCAAGAATCTTTTGCTCTGAAGATACCCACTTTTAAAAAGCCAATTTGCAGCCTGTATATCTTGCCATCTACCTCTCCCTTGACAAATAAGTGTCCGGGAAATCCTAGTAGATAGAAGGAATCAGATCACTTCTACCCCGGAAGGCATTTTGAGTATTGAAATAGTGGAACGGATTGTATCTATCTCTGCCATCCACGAGGCAATGGATACAGAAAGAGATATCGTTCTAAAGCTACTAGCAACTTTTGCACCCAAAATGGACCATCTACTTAGTAGTTGTGAGACGCTAATAAAAATGGTGCAAGACAGCAGACGTTCCTGTTTTCTTGGAGTGACTCCAACTAATTTGCAACACAGCTACACTGCTCTAAAATTGCAACTCCTGGACACTGACGACTCCTGGATACCAATCACAACATGTGCAGTATCGGATAACAGATCTGCAGGGTACCCTTTGGAAGATCGCCACTTGTCTGCAGATGGGATCGATGGACCGACGCCTCTCTGTGATGCACAGGAGAACTTGGAACATCTGCTCACAGTACAGACACATCGCTCCAACTCGAAGATCCTTCTGAAGGCCTTTTCTTTGCTCCCTCCGGTTACGGTGACCTATCCTAGATGTTGCACAGGGGAGATAAACTGCGGCAGCTTAGAACCACAACAGATTATACACCTGCTGATGGTTGACATGTCGGGGCTTGAGTCGATCCCTATGGGGTTGGGGTGTGCAACGCCTGAAATATTGCCAACAATAGATCCTAGACGACGGATGGAAAACACCATGAGGCAAATTGAGGACAATGCTCTTAATATTGTGCCATATGAAAGAAAATGGGACTATAAAAGTTTCTTGTGTCTGTGCTTACTGTGGACCCTTAGACACAAGAGAGGTGTCGGTTAAGAGGATGAGTTCTGGTCCTGTCCGGCTGATTTACATAGTCACAACCATATAATGGAAAGTTTCTGCTGCATGACCGGCTTGTAAATATATTGTACACTAACCATCCAGTTGACGGGTAATCTCTGCCGTGTTGCTGACTCTTTAAGTGTGTCTCAGGACATTTAATAACACTCTGAATTGCATGCCTTTTTTCTTTCTTTTTAAAGGGAGTATAAATTTCAAATAGTTATTTTGTTTGAATACAATTCAACTCACGATTACTTATGAGAAAGTTAATCCTGCCTGGAAATTGCTGAGGACTATAATCCTCATTATATAGGACCCTTTACAATCTTCCTGTTACAACACTACAAATCTATTACATGGAAAACACCATTTATCTGAGTTCTACTATGACCAATCAGATACCTTTTAAGATATTCCTCTACCTATATTTTACACAGATTACTGCTTTATGGCCTTGCATAGCCCTAAAAATCTGCTTAATTTTCAATCTATGTTTCTAAAATATTGTATTTTATGTCCTAAAATAAGTTTCTCTCTGACATTTCATAATAATGTTAATAGGTTCTATTCTATGATGCTCAGTCTGTAATGGCGGTTTGGGATCAAGTTAACGCGGCAACCCTACCAGAAAATATATGGCAGGATAGGTACTGTTTATTATGTTTTCTTAGTCTAGATTAGCTGAGTTCTTTTTTTGTTTGTTTTTTTTGTTAATTTTTAGGTTAGTTTGTTTAAAGTATTATAACCCTTGACACACTCATATTGTGGTACTTCTACTGTTAACTCTGTTGGACGGCACAAACGCATCATACAGAAGTTGAATTTAAGTTTTACTTCCTATGTAATCCCCCAGTATCTCTTTAGATTAAAAACTGTACTAAATCCCCTTTGGAACTCTTGAAGAACTGCCCTTTTAAATCCCTATATTTTATAAAAATCTGACTACAGATTGCCGGCGAGGCTAATATACCCTCTGTCATAATCTAAGTAGAATGGAAATAACACACTCATTTCAATGGGCTCTTTATTCCATAGCCTATATCAATGAATTAATAATGGCCATCATCATTGAGTATTACTATCATACTTTGTCGATGTAAGGGTCCCCTAAAATACATTTTGTTTTGTTTTAGGTTGAGTTTAGTTTAGTTAAGGTAGTTTACTAATTAAAAAAAATCCCCAGCATTGTGGTACAGGTATATAGAACATTTTCAACCCGTTGAAAACGCTAACATTCACAGCTGCAACTAAGCCTGGTTTTATCATATATGTGCAAATATGTGCTGCCTCTTATTATTGATTTAACATTTTTGCTCTTATGGTTACCTTTTAACGCACCCTGCGAGGTGTGATGCTGATATACTATGTATGATTGTACCCTTTGTTGGATATAAATAAAATATTTCAAATTGTATTCTCTATCTGAATAATGAAAGAAAATGCTTGGGTTTAATGTCCCTTTAACTGTGGATATACCTTATGAGTTAGAGTGCTTGTGCAACAAAACAACTTGCAAACACTGGTCTGAATCACAAAGAGATTGGGATTCAAAGATTGCACTTATCTATCACTTCTATTACCCCTATGAGTGTCAGCCATCCAACTAAGCAAATAAGAACCAATGGGTAGGGTTCTATAATTAAAACATAACTTTTATTGTTACAAAAAATTATATAAAATCATTGTGTGAGTGTGTGTAATTTAAAAACACATAGAAACTCGAATCTGCATCAATATTACAAGTGAGTAGCGTTGGGGTAGCTGTAGTATACTTCAGTTAGCAAATATGTTTGAAGGACTACACTACTTTATATTAGGATACAGAATCTTCCAATATTGAAATATTCTTAATTGTAGGTAACTCTGTTGTTTATTCACCAAGGGGCATTAATGTATCCCTGTAGATAGCAGTACTAAGAGTGCTGTCCCTTTTAAAGTTTCATGATATGCAGTTTATAGAGCCATCTTAAAAAATTGGACAATTTATTAAACTTTAAGTAATTACAAAATTTTCATAGTATGCATGTATGGTGTAAATTACTGATGATTACTATCTTGGGTTGTTGCTTACATACAGTGCCTTCTGTATATAGCTGATATAAATGTATTCAGCTGATATAAACAATCAGTTGGATTGTAACTGTTAAGTTACTATATAGTCTATAAGAATATCTATTCTGAAGCAAACGAATTTAAGTCTCTTATAAAATGTGTCAATTTTTTAATAAACATCTATATTTATATGCTTGGTTTCATTATTGGTGCTTGTGTTTATTAGAAACTTAAGGAACTTTATTTTGTGGGAGTATGACCGTTCATATTATGCTTGCGTTGTTTCGTGCATACATAATAATAGTATCAAGATAATATAACTTGTATCCACTATGATAGCTGATATTAGGATGGATACCTAATTGCTATAATTGTTGCATCGATCTGTATATTATGCTGGACCCAACGTTAGATCCCCTTTGGATGTAGAAAATGCTGGTTTACTTAATTGGACTATCACTATTATTATTGAGTCACTGGACACTTCGTTAGCGTGTTACTACGTTAAAGTGTTCTTATAACTATTTCTTCCAAAGTGTGATGTACTCGGTAGCTTTTAACACTTACGCATGTAGTTGCAAAATCTGAGTTTAAATATTTAAAGATACTGGAGGCAGCAACGGTAACCTTGTATATTATGATTTTAAGCTAAGTGTTAACATTCTTTAAAGTTTGTCCACCATCATGCAGCCTTATTTTGGCATCAGTATACTTAGGTGTGTAGTTACTCAAACCGAGTATGAATATTTCAAGGTACTGCAGGAAACAGCGGTAACCATATAAATTACGATTAGCAGCTAAGTGTTAAAGTTTGTCCACCATCATACAGCCTTATTTTGGCATTAGTACCCTTGGGTGTGTAATTACTCAACGGAGTTGACCAGCATTACACCATTTTGGATCCTTACCTTCTAGGTGTATACCATAACTGTGTGTAGCAAACCCATACCAAGAGAACAAATCATAACATTTTACAGATACCCGGGGTGTCCTATGTAATGGTATAGACCTTTTTAATCTCTCTAATGGAGGTACCGATGATTGTATGTCTAACAGCAATGTTTTGGACTTATCTTCAACAAATTGAATAGGGAAAGCATTTTTAAAATCTTTAAAGTTAAAAATTCCCCAAACATGTAAAGTTGCAATGTGTGTTGCTAGGTTATTATTTGAATCTTTATACCCTGCCCATCCAAAAAATGGGGATAGAAAATACATAGGTAACCGATATTGTGGGTTATACAATTGCAAGGATATACTGTAATATACATCAGAAATACCAACTTTTGCTTTGTTACAATTTCTTAAAGGTGTAAACAGAGTTGGATCCATATCCAAATAGATAGTATTAAAGAGTTCTGGGTCACGAGTGTCAGGAGCTGTTATAAGGATTTCCAAATAGTGTGTTAACTGTTCTCCTAGAGGTGTCTTACAATATTGTGTATCCTTTATGGAGGAAAAAGTAACCCACGAAAATGTTTCATTATTTGCAAATGTTTACCTGGTATTCCTTTCTGTAAATTATAACTAACTTTAAAACACAGGGCGTTATTTACTGAAATATTAACTGCTATCACCTCAGCCTTGTCTCAATATGTGTAGGTTCGTCACAAGTAAGTATACCCCCAAGGTTACTGTAATGTCTACAGTTAGTTCCAACCTTGATACAGGAAGCATGAATATTTGGTTTAGTTCGTGACATATTTGTAACAGCAAATAGATCTCTGAGCCTATCCATAGTTGTAACAGATACCGTTTGTTTCCCATTTGAGTATGCACAACTAGGTGGGTACAACACATGGAGGAAAACATTGTACATTTTGATGTTTTAATGTTAAGATAAAATTACTTGCAATTTCTGATGACAAGTTTGGTGGGATCCAAGAGCAGTGTGTTAAATGATATGATATATCTTTTTGTAAAAGTTCATTTACGTGTCTCAGAGATGCTAATTGTTCACCTAACTCCTTATTCTGCCGCTCTAAGTGCTGCTGTATTTACCAACCCCGTGCAACGGCTGCTATCTTCTTCCTTCTGTGTTTCTGAGCTGCTAGTCTATTACGCTCTCTAATCTGACGTTGCCTAAATTCCTCCTCTTTATCAGTTGTAACAAGGAGCCCAACATGACATCGACGTCTGTGAGGAGTGGAAGGAGGTTCCCTATTTCCCCTTAACCCAAAACCAGTTCCTGCCAACCCTGTTTCTGCATACTGTGGTACTTCTGAAGGGGAAAGTATTAGTACGGAGGAAAGGGAAGGAAAGTAAAGGGTAACATTGTCAGTCTCAGTGGGTGTGGATGTATGTAGAAAAGATGTGTCTGGCAGGGGATCGTATTGTATTGAAAGGGAGGGAGTTTATTTTTCTATCGTAGGAGAGGGAATGTATATAGGTGCACTTAGAAGTATGTGACGCATTAGGTTTATAAAACGCCCTGAAATTTCTACAGAGAAGTGTATGTGTAGCGTAGCTGCGTTAACCCTTTCCTTCCTATATTTAGGAGGGCCTAAAGATCAACATAACCCAGGGACTTGAGGGTGGGTAGATTGTCAGATATTTTAGTGGCAACCTGAGCTATCGTAGATAAGAGGTAGAAAGCTGGGCTAAAGGACAAATCAAAAAGTGATCATTGAGTGTATTCTGAAGAGCTTTATTAAGATCTGCGAGTTCCTCCAACTCCTTTAATAGTGAGGCCCTTTCTTTTTCTAAAAATAAACAAGTATGTTTATTTATGAGATTTTTGTTCTCTGTATACCTGGCATCTGAGCTTCTCCTCAGCAGGATTTGTAACAATCCATTCGCTCTTTCTTTTCCTTCTTAATAATAAGGAAGCGAGAGCAGCTGAAGTACTAGGTTCTACAGGTTTGAAGTAGTAGAAGGTTCAGAGGTCATTGGATAAAATGGATGATATGGTAGAGGATGGGACGGTATTGCTATCAATATATCAATATGACCGGGAGAGGTGGGAGCACTGGAAATAGTAGGTGGTGGGGGGGAAACTGGGGCAACCTGCCGGGATGTAGATAGGTCGAGAGCAGTAAGTTCTGGACACTGGATTAGGGGACAAACCAAAGAGTGCTTGTGGCAATTTTGTATAAGTACTCTATTAAAGGTCTGGACCTGTCCTAACTCCTGTAGCAGCCAGTCCCTTTGCCCCTTAAAAATGGAACTATTATATTGGGCATGGTTAAAAAGTTCCTTTACTCTACGACAACCCCTGTGATCACCAACATTATCTTTCTCTACACTCAACTTACGTTTAACCTCTTCTGTAGTAGCGCTTGATAACCTTTTTGTTCCTTTCTCCCTACTTTTTAGGCACTTTGTAAGTGTAGCTGAAGTAGCGGCTAATATAGGTTGTGCTGAGGCCACTAGGGGAGGAGTTTTAGGGACTAAAAATATGTGGGGGAAGTTAGTAGAATTTGTCAAACTAGATCCGTTAGACAAGACAGTCGAAGTAGGGGATGGAAGTTTGTTAGGTAAGGTAGTCAAAGTAGGGGATGATAGTTCGTTAGATAAGGTAGTCGAAGTAGGGGATGACAGTTCGTTAGACAAGGTAGTTAAAGTAGGGGATGACAGTTCATTAGATAAGGTAGTCGAAGAGGGTTCAGAGTTCATTGAAAGAATTCAAGTAGCTAAATAGGCAGTTTTTGTAAGGCAGTTTTGTAAGGTTATTTGTCAAGGAATGAGACTTATTAAGTAAACAAAAATCCCTATAGAAGCGTGTGTGTGTGGTGTATTTTGTGTATTCCCCTTGTGTCTTTAATTATTAGCAACCTCTAATCACTTAACATTGGTACCAATATAAAATATCATAAAAATCACAGGTACTATAAATGCTTAGAGGAGTGCTGAGTGAAGGGTGCTGAAATACTGTCCACAATGTCCGTTGTCTTTATGAGGCATGCCCAGTCCTGGGCATACTATTCTTCTGTGTCTTTATGAGGGGTGACTGATACCTTGTCACCCACTTATCCCTTCTTTGGACAGAGTTTGACTAGTGAAGCGTGTATCCAGATGTCTCTGTCGTCAGTCCGTACCGCAGTCCTTGTCACAGCTATCACGGTCACGGGTTTGCTGAACGGGAAACCTCCTTTCTTGGATCTATTCAGCTGCAGACCAGATCTCCAGGCTTGAAATGATGCATTGGTTCCTGTGCGGGGAGAGGTAAACAAGAGGATACCTCACCATAGATGCCATTCAACCTATCAATTAATTGCTTTACATATTGTTCCTTAATACAATCTAAATCACCATTTTTAATGATAAGCGGGCCTTTTACCCATGGAGTTGGGAATGGTCTTCCCATTAGGACCTCAAATGGGGACAACTTTGTTGTCCGATTTGGGGTCATATGAATTTCTGCTAAAATTGCAGGTAAATACTGTTGCCATCTAACCCATGTACCTGCTGTTGCCTTTAACAGTTTTTCCTTAATAGTACGATTCATTCTTTCTACTATTCCTGAACTTTGAGGATGATATGGGATGTGAAAGTTCCAGTAAATTTGAAACCATTGTACTAATTCTCGGGTAACTTTACTAATGAAAGCGGGACCGTTATCAGAATTAATCTGGAGTGGACAACCAAATCTGGGTATTAATTCAGTGGCTAAAATTTTAGCACCCACGTTAGCTGACGTCCACCGTAATAAAATGCCATAAGTAGTTGTGTCTCAGGGTCCAATGGGACAGAGAAAAATGCGTTAGCTAAATCAATTACTGTAAATATATACGGGCATCATGTGGAATGGCGGTGAGTAAGGTTGTAACATCAGGGACAATAGGGGAAATAGGTAGCACTATGTCGTTAATGGCCCTTAAATCTTGGACCAATCTATATTCATTATCTTTCTTTGGGACTGGATTTATCGGGGTATTATAGGGGGAAACCACTGGATGAAGAATTCCTTTGTCAAGGAACTCCTCTATCATAGGTTTGATACCCTCTATCTTTTCCCTTGATAATGGGTATTGTTTTATGTATACTGGAGTAGCGTCGGGTTTTAATCTAACCTTGTATGTGGTACATTTAATCAACCCGACATCTAACTTAGAGGAGGCCCACACTGAAGGTGGGACTTCACTCAATAAGTCATTGTAAAAACTCAAATTAGTGGATCCCATGCTTACATCTAACCCACCCTTTTTGGTGACATTTACTTTTACTCCCAGGGGACCCATAAGATCCCGACCCAAAAGGTTCAGGGGACACCCAGTTATTACGCAAAATGGGTGAAATATGTATTGGCCAGTACTGGGTACCCTAACTTCAAGTAGTGGTGTGATACGAGTCTGAGTCAGCACTCCATTAATCCCTAAAGAAGGTTCAGTTTCTCCAGTTGTGCCCCCATACATATCCGATAATAAAGCGCAGCATGTTGCTCCGGTGTCTACCAGAAATGGAAGGGGTTGACCCTACACCTCTAGGACCACATATGGTTGCTTGCGATAAGTTGTGGACACCACTGGAAAAAGTGGAGTGCTACCTTCTAGGTACCCCTATGGCCATTGTATATTATGTTTGGGCATGTCCGTGGGTGCAGGGGATGGGGGTATGTAAGGCTGTCTGTTCCATTGTCGGGGATTGTAAGGGGGGCCTGAATTACTGGGGGGAGTTTGGGCATTCATTGTTCCAGTGACCCTGCTAAACACAATTAAAACACTGTGTCCTATTAGAAGGATAATTACCCCGTCCACGTCCCCTCCCTCTACCTCGTCCCCTCCCATACATTCTATTACCACCTGTATTATCTCTTTCTCTGGCATGGAATGGGTCATAGTGCTGCAACCCTTGCTTTTGATAAAAAGCAACATTTTTTCCCTCTAGTTTCTTGATGTCAAAGCAGCCTGCCCCCTCTTTTTCATGAATTCTTTTAAAAAATTCACAGGGTTTTAACTCGGGCCATTCAGAGACAAGCTGCTTTACCAACAAAGAAAGTTGAGGCTGCATATTCCCTATGCAAGTCTGGACCTTTAATGAGCCCATTGCATTATCTGACTCCATTCCAGCCTCCTCCTTCCAGCATTTATAAAAGCGTTTAACAAATTCAACCAATGTTTCTTTCTGACCTTGTTTGCAACTTAATGCAATCGACATACTTTGCTTATCTTTCCATACTCTATGCATTTCTACAGACAATTCTTCCCACATAGCTGCTCTTTTTACAGGATTATTTAATGAATACCTTGTAGAGTTATCAGTGTCAATTGCATTAATGGTTGTAACCCTTTCCCAATCCCATCCCGATTAAGTGTCATGATCTAATAGTGCATCTATAATAATACGGATGTCTGTCTGTGTCATGTTCTGTCCTTCTAACATACACTTTAAATATTGAATGCATGCAGATGGGTGTTGTCGGGGGTTAGGTGCTCCCTTAGTAATTTCACGGAACTCACTAGGTGTCAAATGTTTCATTATGAGCTGATCACCTACAGTAAGAAAAGGCATTTGACACAGTAAATCTTCATCTTAGTCTTCTATCTTAACATCCCTTCCCTGTCTTTCATATCTCCTAAACCCTGTAGCCTGTGCTCTTGTTAAAGGCATCAAAGGGGGTGATATGGCAGGGCATGGGGGAGATGCGGGGTGGGGCATGGGTGGTGGGGACATAGGTGGTAAGTTAGGTGAAAGGAGAGAAGAACTACTTGAATCAGAGGGAAGGGGTGGGTAAAAAAGTGGGGTAGAGGAGTTAGTGGGTGGTGTTGGTGGAGTAGATGGGTGATAGGGAAGAGTATCAGGGATAGTAGAGGAGGAAGAATCAGAAATTAATGAAGCATTTAAATTATTTTGCCTTGGCCGGAGGAAATTATTTTGCCTTGGCCGGAGGGATGCTACAGCAATAGTTTGTAGTTCATCATCTGGGGGTCACTAAACTAGGATATAATTTATTATATGATGGTAAAGGAGGCTGTGACTGGTGTGGGGCCGAAGGACGTATATACACTATTTGTCTATGAGTCTTCTTGCTCTCCTTCTTGTTCCCTTTAGTGTTAGTGTACTGCCAATGTGGGGCAACGGCTAACCAATTCTCCACACCCTTTCTCATATATTCTATATCCCAGTTGGGATCACCCTTATACCAAGGAAAAGCCTCTCCATCACCTAGACACAACCCTCTTATCATGTTCATATGAAATTTATCATTATCCCCATCTCTAGGGAATGGATCAGAGCTTCTCATGGCCTCCGTCCAGCCCGCGATGCAGTCCACCCAGGGTACGACGTACAGGTACCCTTCAGGTGATACTCTCCCCACATTATCTTTACAAGTCTCCCCGGGACTAGGTGATGGAAAGTCTTTAGACTGAGATCTGCCCATTCTCAACTCTTAACTTATCAACTCTTATCTTATCGTACAGGTAACAACAGTTTCATGCGTAACAACAAAATGACAACAGCAAGGTTAGTAATCTATCCTTTTGCAAAAAAAAAAGTACTATTTTAGCTCGGCTGTGCTGAATCCGTGAAGGTTTCCGACAAGACCGTAACTAAATATCATGCTTAATGCTTAATTTGTGCAAAAGGGTGAATTTTTATAATCGTTTATCTTCCGTTCAGTAACCACCATGCTCTAGATTTTACTCTGTGCGTCTTCAAACGTCACGGAAGATGTCATAACTTTATTCTATATATTACATATAAACAGATTAGTACAAAACCCAGTTTTATGAAAAATAAAATAGTGAATGTTATGTAGACAGTATTAGAAATATACATATAAACAATATATCAATCAGGCAGATTAGTACACATAAAAGAATGATACACCACATATACACAAAAAGCCTGAAATCAGGTAACCAATCTCTCAGTCAGGTCCCAGTATTTCTTTTATGTTTCTCCCCAAGAAACTATTTAATCCTTAAAACCACAGTTCTTTACCAAAGAGAACAAGTCTCCCTTAGACTATAACATTAAATTATTTTACCCCTATTTTCAAATAGGATAGGATATTTGTGGATCCCGGAATAAGTGAAGGGTTTAAAAAATAAATAGCAACACCAATCAACTCACCTCGTTATCCTATCCCACCGCTGCCGCCAAGTGTGTAGGCGTCTTTTTAGGGGTCTTTGTCTCCAGCCGGAAAGAGTCCCTGGAGAATTCCAAGAAAACTGACACAGACACAATATGGTTTCTTGGCAATTCTGATTTATTTGTAGCAACAACACCATTTTATAGGGTTACAAAAAGGTCACCACACTAAGATTTGGATTTGCACAGATCTTGGTGTGGTGAACCTTTACCAGATTCAATCCGGCACTGAAAAAAGCAGACGTCTAAGAGCAGCCCCCTACTTCCGCATTCGGCAGCAAACAAGGCTCCTAAAGCCTATGCCTATTGTCAATTGATATCATTTGCACAGGTTTTTACAGTAAATGGAAATAAAAAAAGTGTTTTTAAAAAATCACAATTTACAATATCTAGAAACTATCACTATCTTCTTTTAGTAACAGATATTTGACAAAGACTGGCCTTGTTCTGTAAAGTGATATTCTGAACTTTTCATTTGATTTTATTGGTGTTTTGTTTAAAGCTATATATCTGCTGCTTGGAGTTTATATGTTATGTAAAGACACTCTTGAAGCATTCTCAAAGGCCAAGGGTCTCCTCCTGAACAATCAATTTATATGTGTGTCCCAAATTCTATCAATATATATATATATATATATATATATTATTTGGGATTTAGATAGAGATTGCAATTTTAAACAAATTTCTCCTGGTATATTTTGTTGAAAAGCAGGGATGTATGCTGTGGAGCCTGCCCATGTCTGAAACAGTTTTGCAAGAATTGTATTCATTTGCAAGAGCACTAGATGGCAGCACAATTTCCTGCAATGTAGTGCTCTAGATACCTACCTAGGTATCTTTCAACAAAGAATACCACGGGAACTAAGCAAATTTGATAGTAGAAGTACATTGAAAACTTTTTTTAAATTGTATGGTCTGTCTGAATCACAAAATATATTTATTTTGGTTTCATAATCCTTTAACCCCTTAAGCCACCTTGATGTAGCTTGTACGTCACAAGGTACTTTGCCCACCATACCATGTTAACATCAAACTAGTATCTACATCCAACCTTCTCCTTCATGCTTCGGTCCCAGTCATCAGCTCTGACAGCTAAGACCACAGCCCGAGGGAGAAGGCATCTGTCTTTATATTGTAAGGAAGCTACATGATTAACCCCTTTCATAGCTGCAATTAGCGGCCTTTTAATTAACAAAAAGCAATGACAAAGCCATGCATGTCTGCGATTTCTGAACAAAGAGGTTCCAAAAGAAGCTTTTACAACCAATTATGTTATGACTACACAAGTGGTATGTAAATAATTTCAGTGAGAATGCCAAGGTTTGTGAAAATATGATTGCATTTGGTGGCGAAAACAATGGCATGAAATATACGTAAATGTGCCAAGATAAATACCTTGGGTTGTCCACTAAACAAATATATAGTTTTAAAAGGTAAACCAAAAATAATTTGGATCTATTTCTGTTTCAATGAAGTGATAGCAAAAATGCTAAACATCCTCCCCTAAACAGCCAAAGGCCCATCCCAATAAACTTCCTAACCTCTTATCCCCTATACTGCTAATAGCCCACCACAATAAATTTCCTACCCTATTAACCACTATACCACCAATAGCCAACTGCAATAAACTTCCTACCATATTAACCCCTATGCCGCCAATAGCCCACTGCAATAAACTTTCTAACCTCTTATCCTCTATACCGCCAACAACCCACTGCAATAAAGTTCCTACCCTATTGTGATGGATACCCCCGGCTACCCTGACAGGGTAGCTCCGCCAAAAGGGGTCCTGCTTCCTCCCTGCCTGACAGCACCAGTACTCAGGTTCCCACCCTGTGGATGACTCCAGCTACCCAGACTAGGTAGCTCTTCCAGTGTGTTCTTCCTCTGCCTGGAACAGGCTGCTATGTAGCTCAGGAAAGTGATTTTAGCTGGAGCTCACCTAAATAACTAGACACACTAGCTTTCAGTTTAAACAGGAACTGATTTTATTGAAAACATGCACTCCTTTTATACAGACAGCTCATCTTGATAAGACCCTGGACAATCCCACTATTTTCCTGCCATTCCTACCCCTCCAGACAGCCCGGCACCTACATAGGAGCCACAGTCCCACATAATCCTAATACATATGTGTGGCGGTTTCGGGGTGAACCTGGCGGCACTTCCAGGGTGTCATTTTAAAGCTATCGGTCCCCAGATTCCACAGTCCAAAAATCAGCATGATTTGTTACTGGGGACTGGAGTTACAGTCTGTTTAAATTATGGGGTTAGGGGTGTCCAAAACCCTCAGTTCCCAAAGGAACTCCCCTCCAGCAATTCCATCACCCCTTGTACTCCCCAGGGGCTACTAATCCCAAAAAGAGCGGAGCTCTGGGGCACATGGTTGCTGGAGCGACCTGGGTCAAAGTTTGCAGGTGTTCTGCTGTCCTGTGGCCGACCGTGAGTTCCAGGAGCCTGGCCAGCCTGAGAGGGGTTAGGCGGGTGTCCGTTGTGAGGCGGCCGACCGGGAGTTCCAGGAGCCCGGCCAGCCTAGGAGGGTTTTTCCTGGTCATAAACCAACTCTTCTCTGAACATAAAAACAAGCCAAAACAAAGCAAAAAACAGCTTCCAGAAATGGTGGTTGCTCTGAGGAGCCCAAAACCACTGAGAAACAACAGGGGTGAGGTTGTAGGGGGGTGGGGGATAGCCTTAGCCATTTGGTATCTGTGACATCTCCCCCCTCCAGTTCATCAGACCCGGCTAGACCTTTAATGGGTTGGCCTGGAGCTGTCCGACGGTGGCCCTCCATCTCTCCTGAGCTTGGCGCATCTTGTGGGGTTCCTGCTGATGTTTATACCGTCACATAAGGCAACATCCCAAACAAGTGTTCTAAGGCAGGCTCCAAAATAATTACTGTCCCACAAGTTCCAGTGTCCTTAAGTTCCATGGCCACACTGCCTCTCTCTGTGACACTTTGTTTAGTACCGGCTGACCCACCCACAAACAAAGCCAGTGCCGGTTTCCCAGCTGTATTCCTACCCCAGACCAGAGGGGGAGGTTGCTCCTTGGTGGGGCATGTAAAGCTCGGGTGCCCAAACATGTGGTACCAACTGTATAGACTTTTATCCTCCTTGCCTAATGCAATGCCTGCCCTCGTTGAGAAATACAACGGGATAAGAAAAGGGTAGAGACCCTGCCAAGCTACTGAGGCGAGAGCCCGTCTGTCTCTTCTCCCGAGAAGGAGATCAACCACTGGGGAGGGAGGTCTGCTATCTCCACTCCATGGTAAACTGTGCTGCCGCTGGGGAGAGAGACCAACTGTCTCCTCTCCCAGAAAGGGATTTGGCCGCTGGGGAGAGATATCGATACCCGTCTCTCCCTGCAAGGATTTCTCTGTAAGGGGAGGGAGGATGACTACCTCTGCTCCCGGTGGATAGCTCTGCCGCTGGGGAGAGAGACCGACTATCTCCTCACCCAGGAAGGGGTTCTGTTTAAGGGGAGGGAGGACGACTACCTCCGCTCCCAGGGGATGGCTCTGCCACTAGGAATAGAGACTGACTGTCTCCTCTCCCGGCTCCTGGCTCTGCCGCTGGGGAGAGAGACCGACTGTCTCCTCTCCCAGGAAGGGGTTCTGTTCACAGGGAGGGAGGACGACTACCTCCGCTCCCAGGGGATGGCTCTGCCGCTGGGGAGAGAGGCCGACTGTCTCCTCTCCCGGCTCCTGGCTCTGCCGCTGGGGAGAGAGATTGACTGTCTCCTCTCCTGGGAAGGGGTTCTGTTTACGGGGAGGGAAGACGACTACCTCCGCTTCCAGGGGATGGCTCTGCCACTGGGGAGAGAGACCGACTGTCTCTTCTCCCAGCTCCTGGCTCTGCCGCTGGGGAGAGAGACCGACTGTCTCCTCTCCCAGGAAGGGGCTCAGTTTACTGGGAGGGAGGACGACTACCTCTGCTCCCAGGGGATGGCTCTGCCGCTGGGGAGAGAGACTGACTGTCTCCTCTCCTGGCTCCTGGCTCTGCCGCTGGGGAGAGAGACCGAATGTCTCCTCTCCCGGGAAGGTGTTCTGTTTACAGGGAGGGTGGATGACTACCTCCGCTCCCAGGGGATGGCTCTGCCGTTGGGGAGAGAGACCGACTGTCTCCTCTCCCAGCTCCTGGCTCTGCCGCTGAGGAGAGAGACAGACTGTCTCCACTCCCCGGAAGGGGTTCTGCTGCTGGGGAGAGTTATTGAATTCCATATCTACCTGCAAGGGGTTCTCTGTAAGGGGAGGGAGGACGACTACCTCCGCTCCCAGGTTTCCTGGAGCTGTTACAGGTGCTGGGAAGAGGCCGGCGGCTCTCTGCCCTGTTGTCAGCACTTCTGCTGGGGTGACTCCCTTGTCCAAGTCTATAAGCTCAGAGCCAGACTGCTGATCAGGATCCAGCAGCCCTGGTTCCCTTTCTCTTTGCTGCCACTCCTCCACAGTCGAGCTCTATGAATCCCAGAGGGCTGCACCCTAGATCTGTATGCCCCTGGCACGCTGCTTAGCGAGATCCAGCAGCCTCTTGTATTCATTGACCAGTGCCTCTTCCTGGTCAATTTTAAAATCCAGATCGTCCAGCAGCCAGGTCTCCTCCAAGAGATCCAGCAGTTCCTCTTGGAGCCCAGAGATATCCTTCAGACCCTGGTCTGTCTCGCTCCCAAACTGTGGGTCCTCTGTCCTTTTTGTAAACAACAATCCAGGGCCTCCGAAGCCAAAGCCCTCTGTGCGGGATCCTTCCTCCAGCCATGGCTGCGCTTGCATAGCGAGCCATTGGAGGTCTCGATAGCCATCCTCCATCCACATCTCTTGCTGGATCAGTCTATGTAGAACAGCTAGCCATTCCTTCTTTGGCTGTTCTCCCAGGAAAGGCAGTCTCACGGTCCACCGTACCCGGAATCTCGTGTCATTCGTGGGGAGGACCTTTCTATTTTCCTGCTTCTGTTGCAGAGCCTCCCACCAAAGGTCTCGGAGGGCAAGGTTCCTCCATGTCAGAACGTCCTGTTCCGAACAAGGATCTTTTGTTCCAGTCAGCATCTTTTGTACTCTCCCTAGGAACTCTGCCTCCATATTTACCGGCTACCACACCTGTGGTATGTCTCCTCTGTCAGCAGGAACCTTGTAAAAGAAGCAGATGCCACTGCTGCCAGCCAATGTGATGGATACCCATGGCTACCCCGAATGGGTAGCTCCGCCAAAAGGGGTCCTGCTTCCTCCCTGCCAACTGCAGCTATGTAGCTGACAAGTGACCACAGCCTGTAGCCACCCCTGATGCCTGACAGCACCAGTACTCAGGGTCCCACCCCGTGGATGACTCCAGCTACCCAGACTAGGTAGCTCTTCCAGTGTGTCCTTCCTCTGCCTGGAACAGGTTGCTATGTAGCTCAGGAAAGTGATTTTAGCTGGAGCTCACCTAAATAACAAGCCAAAACCAAGCAAAAAACAGCTTCCAGAGATGGTGGTTGCTCTAAGGAGCCCAAAACCACTGAGAAACAACAGGGGTGAGGTTGTAGGGGGGTGGGGGTTAGTCTTAGCCTTCTGGTATCCGTGACACCTATTAACCCCTATACCGCCAATAGCCCACTGCAAAAAACTTCCTAAACTGTTAATCTCTACACCGCCAATAGCTCACCACAATAACCCCTATGCTACTTAACCCCTATCCCACCAATAACCCACTGCAATAAACCCTACACTACATAACCCCTATACTACCAATACCCCTATCCTATTACCCCTATACCACCACATCCCCAATGCAAACTACCCCTCCACTACTAAACTACTAAACATCAAACCCCATAACACCTAACCAACACTAAATGTTACTATAACAATTGCCCTTAGAAGGGATTTTTGTAGGACAATGCCCTAAAGTGACAACGCTCTTTTTCAATTAAATACTACAACTACATTCTACAATAAAATGACCCTCCCCCAAAAAAAAGCCTAATATAAAAAAAATAAAATAAAGAAAACCTATCCTAAAAAAGATTGCCCTGAAAAGGGCATTTGATTGGCCATTGCCCTTAGAAAGGCATTTGGTAAGGCAGTGCCCACAGCTCTTATGCAGCCCCCCCAAAAAAAATCCCTAATCTAAAAAAAGATTGGCCTGAATCAGAACTGTTTCTATTGGTTGATTGGATTCGGAAATCAAAAATCACCCCCAAAAAAATCAAAGGCACCCCTATATAAGAAGGAACCTTACATTCAAGCCTCAAAGGGCAAGTCAACCTGAAAATTATTTGAACTTATTTGAATTAGGTAATTGTTTAAAGCAAACCGTAGCCCAATTTCGATCTAAATATACATTGATAGTAGAAAGACTTACTTTTCCTCCCCCAACCATTTTGAAATGGCCGCCTGACCCCTCCTCTCCCTGACGTTACCCAAACATAATTTCCAGCTTCAACTAAGGGATAAGCGTTGATGCTGCGCTTCCCCGTGTGCTGCACTTGCTCAATGCGCCATTTTCGTCAGATGGCATTTTAAGTTTGGAACCAAAAAATACCACTCAGTAGCATAGAGGTTGTTATTTGTGCCGGATCTGTGTGCCTGAATGGAAGGCACATGGTCCGCCACAAATAAAAACTGCTATGCTGCTGAGTGGTATTTTATGGAGCAGCTGGGCATTCCAGGGGGAGCATAGCTAGAGTCTGACGTAGGTGTAGACGTTCTGTGGAAGTTAGCCAGGTGCTCCAGGGGAAGTAACCTGTACTTTGATTGGGATACATTGCCAGCACTAATGATATACAGTATTCCAATCTCTGATTTACAGGTTATGAGTAGGGTGTCAGCCATGTTTGTTTCGTCACCTTTTCAGTGGTGAGAATTTACAGTCAGCTAGATTAAGAGTTTAGCATTATAGCCCATAACACTTAATTTTCCCTAACGCTGCTATTACAAGTCTTGTCGGTATAGGTATACAGCACACCTTTTAGCCTGTCACGCAACGTCAGTACCGCACTTTAAAAAAAAAGCCCCTTTTCAATGGGACTCCCATAGCGCCGGTATTACAAGTTTGCCTGGGAGGCCAAAAAGTGAGCGGTAAACTCTAGAACCACAAGATCAGTACCGCCATCTAAAGTCAGTAGTTATGAGTTTTACGTTACAAAGCTGTACCATAAAACTCATAACTAAAGTATTAAAAAGTACACTAACACCCATAAACTACCTATTAACCCCTAAACCGAGGACCTCCCACATCACAAACACTATAATAAAGTTTTTAACCCCTAATCTGCCACTCTGGACATCGCCACCACTAATAAAATGTATTAACCCCTATTTTGCCGCTCCCTGACATCGTCACCACTATAATAAACCTATTAACCCCTAAACCACCGCCCTCCCGCATCGCAAACACTATTTAAATATAATTAACCCCTAATCTGCCTTCAGCCCACACCGCTGCTATAATAAACCTATTAACCCCTAAACCGCAAGCCCCCCACAACGAAATATACTTAAATAAACTATTAACCGCTAAACCGAAAGCACCCCACAATGAAATATACTAAAATAAACTATTAACCCCTAAACTTAATGCCCCCTAACTTTATATTAAATTTACAATTTCCCTATCTTAAATTAAATTTAAACTCACCTGTCAAATTAAATAAATTAATTTTAAACTAACAACTAAACTAAGATAATTATTAAACTACAATTAAACTAACTACCAATTAAATTAAACTAAACTAAACATTAAAAAAATGCTAACACTATTCTAAAAATTCTAATTACAAAAAATAAAATAACTAAATTACAAAAAAAAACCCCACAAAATTACGAAAAATAAGAAACAAATGATCAAAAATAAAAAATAATTACACCTAATCTAATAGCCCTATCAAAATAAAGAAGCCCCCCCCCCAAATAAAAAAAACAGAGCCTAAAATAAACTACCAATGGCCCTTAAAAGGGTTTTTTTGTAGGGCATTGCCCCAAATATATCAGCTCTTTTACCTGTAAAAAAAATACAAACACCCCCCAAGAGTAAAACCCACTACCCCCACAACCATCCCCCCCCCAAATAAAATAACTATCTAAAAAAAATAAGCTCCCCATTGACCTGAAAAGGGCATTTGTATGGGCATTGCCCTTAAAAGGGCATTAAGCTCTTTTACATGCCCAGACCCTAAACTAAAAATAAAACCCACCCAAAAAACTTAAATAAACCTAACACTAACCCCAGATGATTCACTTACAGTTCTTAAAGTCCCGCTTGAAGGATCCATCTGTCCGGCGAAGTCCTCATCCATTTGGCAAGAAGTCTTCATCCAGACGGCCTCTTCCATCTTCATCCAGCCGGCGAAGTCCTCATCCAGGCGGCAAGAAGTCTACATCCAGACGGCATCTTCTATCATCATCCATCCGGCGCAGAGCGGGTCCATCCTGAAGACATCCAGCGTGGAGCATCCTTTTCATACGGTCGCCGCCGTAAACTGGAACTTCAATGCAAGTGACGTCATCCAAGATGGCGTCCCTTGCATTCCTATTGGCTGAAAGATTTCAATCAGCCAATTGGATTAGAGCTGCTAAAATCCTATTGGCTGTTCCAATCAGCCAATAGGATTAGAGCTGCTATAATCCTATTGGCTGTTCAATCAGCCAATTGGATTGAGATCTCATCCTATTGGCTGATTGGAACAGCCAATAGGATTTTAGCAGCTCTAATCCTATTGGCTGATTGAAATCTTTCAGCCAATAGGAATGTAAGGGAAGCCATCTTGGATGACGTCACTTGCATTGAAGTTCCAGTTTACGGTAGCGACCGTATGAAGAGGATGCTCCCCACCGGATGTCTTCAGGATGGACCCGCTCCGCACCAGATGAATGAAGATGCTGTCTAGATGAAGACTTCTTGCCGCCTGGACGAGGACTTTGCCGGCTGGCTGAAGATGGAAGAGGCCTCCTAGATGAAAACTTCTTGACGCATGGATGAGGACTTCGCCAGCTGGATGGATCCTTTAAGCGGGACTTCAAGAACTGTAAGTGGATTTTTGGGGGTTAGTGTTAGTTTTTAAAAAAAAAAAAAAAAAATTGGGTGGGTTTTATTTTTAGTTTAGGGTCTGGGCATGTGAAAGAGATAAATGCCCTTTTAAGGGCAATGCCCATACAAATGCCCTTTTCAGGGCAATGGGGAGCTTAGTTTTTTTTAGATATTTTATTTAAGGGGGTTGGTTGTGGGGGTGGTGGGTTTTACTGTTGGGGGTGTTTGTATTTTTGTTACAGTTAAAAGAGATGTTATCTTTGGGGCAATGCCCCACAAAAGGCACTTTTAAGGGCCATTGGTAGTTATTCGTAGGCTAGGTTTTTTTTTTATTTTTTTTTATTTTGATAGGGCTATTAGATATGGTGTAATTCTTTTTTATTTTTGATAATTTGCTTCTTATTTTTTGTAATTTAGTGTTTGTTTTTTATGTAATTTAGTTATTTTTATTTTTAGTAATTTTAGTGTGTATTTTTTTGTAATGTTAGGTTTTAGTGTAAGGCAGGTTAGGTTTTATTTGACTGGTACATTTGTATTTATTTTAACTAGATAGTAAATAGTTAATAACTGTTTACTAACTAGTCTACCTAGTTAAAATAAATACAAATTTACCTGTCAAATAAAATTAAAACCTAAGCTAGCTACAATTAGTTATATTGTAGCTAGCTTAGGTTTTATTTTACATGTAAGTTTGTATTTAGTTTGAAATAGGTATTATTTAGTTAATAATTGCAACTTTAGTTTAGCTGTATTTTAATTATGTTAAAGTTAGGGGGTGTTAGGCTTAGGGTTACGTTAGGGTTAGGGGTTAATGGATTTTTTTAGTTGTAGTGATGTGGGAGGCCAGAGGTTTAGGTGTTAATAAATTTAGTATAGTGGTGGCGACACGGGAGTGGCAGATTAAGGGTTAATAGTTTTATGTATGTGGTGGCGATGTTGGGGGTGGCAGATTAGGGGTTAATAACTTTATTTAGGTGGTGCAGCGCTTGATTTTGGTGCGGTATGGAGCTCATCGCAACCATATCGTCCGCACAAGCCTGCTTTTTTAAAATTTGTAATAGCAGCGCTATAGGAAGATGAAATAACGCCGCTTTTGTGACGGTTGTTAAAATCCCTATAGCACTCAAAACTCGTAATCTAGCTGATTGTGAGACAGGTAGTATAGGTGTAGTTGCAGTTAGGTCACACAGGCAATATTTTAAGTCTTCTAACACAGAAACCGTGTTTGGATTCAGTGAGCGCACTGTCTGGACTTCAAATACGTGCCCCCGTCCGCAGAAAGTGACAACAATTGGCAATGTAGGAGATGTTTAGCTGAGGTAGCGCTTCCCATTATATCCTATGGGAGACACATTGCCACTCACCGTCACTTTGCGGTTCCGCCCCCTTTTCTAGAAAATATTGACATACAAGTGAAGTCTAGGTGTAACATGTTTCTTGAGATCTCAGCAAGATTTACTCAGTGGTTTCAAATCAGAATGCACTAGAGATCTATTTAGACACCTTGGAAAAACTTTAACGTTTTAGTTAAATGTTTTGGGATTCACGTCTTTGATCTATACTAGGGTATCACTTTTTCAAGTGTCCCAGTGGCCCATACAATGGTTTTATTTATGTCTATCAAATGTTAGGTTTGAAATTAAGGTTATTTTTCTGGTACAATGCCTAGCAAAACTATTAACCCCCATTGATATTTCCCTATCTGGTTGCATTACAACCTGGAATTAAAATGGATTTTCATTTGGATTTCATGTAATGGACATACACAAAACAGTCCAAATTGGTGAAGTGAAATGAAGAAAATAACTTGTTTTAAAAAATAATAAAAAATAATAAACTGAAAAGTTGTGCCTGCATATGTATTCACCACCTTTGCTATGAAGTCCCTAAATAAGATCTGGTGCAACCAATTACCTTGAGAAGTCACATACAGCCAGATTACGAGTTTTGAATTATGGCTGGCTCGCTAATAACGTGGAAGTTATTTTCACCACTCACCTTTCATAGCACTGCTATTACAGGTTTGCAAAAAAAAAACGGCTTGTGCAGGCGATATGGTTGCGTTGAACTCCATACCTCACCCAAATACAATCAGTGTTTTGACGTGCTCATGCATGATTTCCCCATAGACATCAATGGGGAGAGCCGGCTAAAAAAAAGCCTAACACCTGCAATTGCGGAGCGTAAAGCTCTGTAATGCAGCCCCATTGATGTCTATGGGGAAAAAAATGTATGTTTAAACACCCTAACATAAACCCCAAGTCTAAACACCCCTAATCTGCCACCCCCGACATCGCCGACACCTACATTACACTTATTAACCCCCTTCTGCCGCCCCCAATGTCGCCACCACCTACATAAATTTATTAACCCCTAATCTGCCGCCCCCAACGTCGCCGCCACCTACATAAATTTATTAACCCCTAATCTGCCATCCCCAATGTCGCCACATTTGCCCCCAACGTCACCGCCACCTACATAAATTTATTAACCCCTAATTTGCTGCCGCCACTATACTAAAGTTATTAACCCCTAAACCTCTGGCCTCCCACATCACTAACACTAAATAAATATATTAACCCCTAACTTAACCCTAACAACCCCTAACTTTAATATAATTAAAATAATTCTAAATAAAACTTACTATTAATAACTAAATAATTCCTATTTAAAACTAAATACTTACTTACCTGTAAAATAATCCCTAAGCTAGCTACAATATAACTAATAGTTACATTGTAGCTATCTTAGGTTTTATTTTTATTTCACAGCTAAGTTTGTATTTATTTTAACTAGGTAGACTAGTTAGTAAATCGTTATTAACAATTTACTAGCTACATAGTTAAAATAAATACAAACGCCTAGATTTAGAGTTCTGCGGCCAAAGGGGTGCGTTAGCTACGCATGCTTTTTTCTGGCCGCACCTTTTAAATACTGCTGGTATTTAGAGTTCACAGAATGGCTGCGTTAGGCTCCAAAAAAGGAGCGTATAGCATATTTACCGCAACTTCAACTCTCGATACCAGCGGTGCTTACGGACGCGGCCAGCTTCAAAAACGTGCTCGTGCATGATTCCCCCATAGAAAGCAATGGGGCTGTTTGAGCTGAAAAAAAACCTAACACCTGCAAAAAAGCCGCGTTCAGCTCCTAACGCAGCCCCATTGTTTTCTATGTGGAAACACTTCCTACGTCTGCACCTAACACATGTACCCCGAGTCTAAACACCCCTAACCTTACACTTATTAACCCCTAATCTGCCACCCCCGCTATCGCTGACCCCTGCATATTACACCCCAGCCACCTACATTATCCCTATGTACCCCTAATCTGCTGCCCTAACATCGCCGACCCCTATATTATATTTATTAACCCCTAATCTGCCGCCCCCAACGTCGCCTCCACCTAACTACACTTATTAACCCCTAATCTGCCGACCGGACCTGAGCGCTACTATAATAAATGTATTAACCCCTAATCCGCCTCACTCCCGGCTCAATAACCCTATAATAAATAGTATTAACCCCTAATCTGCCCTCCCTAACATTGCCGACACCTAACTTCAAGCATTAACCCCTAATCTGCCGACAGGAGCTCACCGCTACTCTAATAAATTTATTAACCCCTAAAGCTAAGTCTAACTTTAACCCTAACACCCCCCTAAATTAAATATAATTTAAATCTAACGAAATAAATTAACTCTTATTAAATAAATTATTCCTATTTAAAGCTAAATATTTACCTGTAAAATAAACCCTAATATAGCTACAATATAAATTATAATTATATTATAGCTATTTTATGATTTATATTTATTTTACAGGTAACTTTGTATTTATTTTAATCAGGTACAATAGCTATTAAATAGTAAAGAACTATTTAATAGCTAAAATAGTTAAAATAATTACAAAATTACCTGTAAAATAAATCCTAACCTAAGTTACAATTAAACCTAACACTACACTATCAATAAATAAATTAAATAAACTACCTACAATTATCTACAATTAAACCTAACACTACACTATCAATACATTAATTAAATACAATACCTACAAATAACTACAATTAAATAAACTAACTAAAGTACAACAAATAAAAAAGAACTAAGTTACAAAAAATAATAAAATATTTACAAACATTAGAAAAATATTACAACAATTTTAAACTAATTACACCTACTCTAAGCCCCCTAATAAAATAACAAAGACCCCCAAAATAAAAAAATGCCCTACCCTATTCTAAATTAAAAAAAGTTCAAAGCTCTTTTACTTTACCGGCCTTGAAAAGGGCCCTTTGCGGGGCATGCCCCAAAGAATTCAGCTCTTTTGCCTGTGAAAAAAAACATACAATACCCCCACCCCCCAACATTACAACCCACCACCCACATACCCCTTATCTAACCCAAACCCCCCTTAAATAAACCTAACACTAAGCCCCTGAAGATCTTCCTACCTTATCTTCACCTCGCCGGGTATCACCGATCGGTCCTGGCTCCAAAATCTTCATCCAACCCAAGCGGGGGCTGGCAATCCATAATCCTGCGGCTGAAGAGGTCCAGAAGAGGCTCCAAAGTCTTCATCCTATCCAGGAAGAAGAGGCGATCCAGACCGGCAACCATCTTGATCCAAGCGGCATCTTCTATCTTCATCCGATGAGGAACGGCTCCATCTTCAAGACCTCCAGCGCTGATCAATCTTCTTCCGACGACGTCCAACTGAAGAATGACGGTTCCTTTAAGGGACGTCATCCAAGATGGCGTCCCTCGAATTCCGATTGGCTGATAGGATTCTATCAGCCAATCGGAATTAAGGTAGGAAAATTCTGATTGGCTGATGGAATCAGCCAATCAGAATTAAGTTCAATCCGATTGGCTGATCCGATCAGCCAATCAGATTGAGCTTGCATTCTATTGGCTGTTCCGATCAGCTGAAGAGCTGAATTTCTTGGGGCATGCCCCGCAAAGGGCCCTGTTCAGGGCTGGTAAGGTAAAAGAGCTTTGAACTTTTTAAATTTAGAATAGGGTAGGGCATTTTTTTATTTTGGGGGGCTTTGTAATTTTTTTAGGGGGCTTAGAGTAGGTGTAATTAGTTTAAAATTGTTGTAATATTTTTCTAATGTTTGTAAATATTTTTTTATTTTTTGTAACTTAGTTCTTTTTTATTTTTTGTACTTTAGTTAGTTTATTTAATTGTAGTTATTTGTAGGTATTGTATTTAATTAATGTATTGATAGTGTAGTGTTAGGTTTAATTGTAGGTAATTGTAGGTATTTTTTTAATTTATTTATTGATAGTGTAGTGTTAGGTTTAATTGTAACTTAGGTTAGGATTTATTTTACAGGTAATTTTGTAATTATTTTAACTATTTTAGCTATTAAATAGTTCTTAACTATTTAATAGCTATTGTACCTGGTTAAAATAAATACAAAGTTACCTGTAAAATAAATATAAATCCTAAAATAGCTATAATATAATTATAATTTATATTGTAGCTATATTAGGGTTTATTTTACAGTTAAGTATTTAGCTTTAAATAGGAATAATGTATTTAATAAGAGTTAATTTATTTCGTTAGATTTAAATTATATTTAACTTAGGGGGGTGTTAGGGTTAGGGTTAGACTTAGCTTTAGGGGTTAATCCATTTATTACAGTAGCGGCGAGATTCGGTCGGCAGATTAGGGGTTAATAATTGAAGTTAGGTGTCGGCGATGTTAGGGAGGGCAGATTAGGGGTTAATACTATTTATTATAGGGTTATTGAGGCGGGAGCGAGGCGGATTAGGGGTTAATAACTTTATTATAGTAGCGGTGTGGTCCGCTCGGCAGATTAGGGGTTAATAAGTGTAGGCAGGTGGAGGCGACGTTGAGGGGGGCAGATTAGGGGTTAATAAATATAATATAGGGGTCGGCGGTGTTAGGGGCAGCAGATTAGGGGTACATAGGAATAATGTAGGTAGCGGCGGTTTACGGAGCGGCAGATTAGGGGTTAATTATTGTAGGTAGCTGGCGGTGACGTTGCGGGGGGCAGGTTAGGGGTTAATAAATATAATATAGGGGTCGGCGGTGTTAGGGGCAGCAGATTAGGGGTACATAAGTATAACGTAGGTGGCGGTCGGCAGATTAGGGGTTAAAAAAATGTAATCGAGTGGCGGCGATGTGGGGGGACCTCGGTTTAGGGGTACATAGGTAGTTTATGAGTGTTAGTGTACTTTAGAGCACAGTAGTTAAGAGCTTTATAAACCGCCGTTAGCACAGAAAGCTCTTAACTACTGACTTTTTTCTGCGGCTGGAGTTTTGTCGTTAGATTTCTAACGCTCACTTCAGCCACGACTCTAAATACCGGCGTTAGAAAGATCCCATTGAAAAGATAGGATACGCAAATGACGTAAGGGGATCTGCGGTATGGAAAAGTTGCGGCTGGAAAGTGAGCGTTAGACCCTTTAATGACTGGCTCCAAATACCAGAGGGCGGTAAAAACCAGCGTTAGGAGCCTCTAACGCTGGTTTTCACGGCTACCGCCCAACTCTAAATCTAGGCCAAAGTTACCTGTAAAATAAAACCTAACATGAGTTGCACTAACACCTAACATTACAATAAGATTAAATAAATTAAATTAACAAAATACAATTACAAAAAAAAAACCCCACTAAATTAAACAAAATAAAAAAAGAATTAGCAAAAATAAATACAAACTTATCTGTGAAATAAAAATAAAACCTAAGCTAATAGTTATATTGTAGCTAGCTTAGGTTTTTTTTTATAGGTAAGTTTGTATTTAGTTTTAAATAGGTATTATTTAGTTAATAATTGTAACTTTAGTTTAACTGTATTTTAATTATTAGTTAGGGTTAGGGGTTAATGGATTTATTTAGTGGTTGTGATGTGGGAGGCCAGAGGTTTAGGGGTTAATAACTTTAGTATAGTGGCGGCGACATCGGGAGTGGCAGATTAGGGGTTAATAGTTTTATGTAGGTGGCGGCGATGTTGGGGGTGGCATATTAGGGGTTAGTAACTGTATGTAGGTGGCGCCGATGTTGTGGGTGGCAGATTAGGGGTTAATAACTGTATGTAGGTGGCAGTAATATCAGGGGCGGCAGATTAGGGGTTAATAACTGTATGTAGGTATTAAAACCTAAGATAGCAACATTATTACTGTTAGTTATATTGTAGCTAGCTTAGGTTTTATTTTACAGGTAAGTAAGTATTTAGCTTTAAATAGGAATTAGTTAGTTATTAATAGTAGGTTTTATTTAGATTTATTTTAATTATATTTAAATTAAGGGGTCTTAGGGTTTGGGTTACGTTATTGTTATGTTTAGGGTTAATAGGTTTATTATAGAGGCGGAGTGGGCAGACGGCAGATTAGGTGGCCCATTTATCAAGCTCCGTACAGAGCTTGTGGGCCTGTGTTTCTGGCGAGTCAGGCGGACAGGAATCGCCGGAAATCAACCCGATCGAGTGCGATTGGGTTGATTGACAGCTCCCTGCTGGCAGCCCATTGGCCGCGAGTCAGCAAGGGGCGGCGTTGCACCAGCAGCTCTTGTGAGCTGCTGGTGCAATGTTAAAGGGACAATAAACCCAAACATTTTCTTTCATGATTCAGATAGAAAATACAATTTTAAACAACATTCCAATTTACTTCTATTATCTAATTTGCTTCATTCTTTAGATATCTTGTGTTAAAGAAATAGCCATGCACATGGGTGAGCCAATCACATGAGGCATCTATGTGCAGCCACCAATCAGAAGCTACTGAGCCTATCTAGATATGCTTTTCAGGAAAGAATATCAAGAGAATGAAGCAAATTAGATAATAGAAGTAAAAAAGAAAGTTGTTTAAAATGGTATTCTCCATCTGAATCATGAAAGAAACATTTTGGGTTTAATGTCCCTTTAAATGCGGAGAACGTATTGCTCTCCGCATTCAGCGAGGTCTTGCGGACCTGATCCGCACTGCCGGATCAGGTCTGCAAGACCTTTAATAAATAGGCCCCAAGGGGTTAATTATATTTAAATAGTGTTTTTGATGCAGGAGGGCGGCGGTTTAGAAGTTAAAGGGACATTAAACCCAAATTTTTTCTTTCATGATTTAGAAAGAGAATGCAATTATAAATATCTTTCTAATTTACTTCTATTATCTAATTTGTTTTATTCCCTTGATATTCTTTTGCTGAAAAGCATATCTAGATATGCTCAGTAGCTGCTGATTGGTTGCTGCACATAGATGCCTCATGTGATTGGCTCTCCCATGTGCATTGCTCTTTCTTCAGCAAAGGATATCTAACAAATTAAGCAAATTAGATAATAGTAGTAAATTGGAAAGTTATTTAAAATTGTATTCTCTATCTGAATCATGAAAGAAAAAATGTGGGTTTAGTGCCCCTTTAATAATTTTATTATAGTGGGGTTAATACATTTGTTAAGTGGCGGCGATGTCCGGAGCGGCAGATTAGGGGTTAATAATTTTATTTTATTATTTGCGATGCGGGAGGGCCTCGTTTTAGGGGTTAATAGGTAGTTAATGTGTGTTAGTGTACTTTGTGACAGTTTAGTTATGAGTTTTATGCTACAGCTTTGTAGCATAAAACTCATAACTACTGACTTTAGATGGTGGTAAGAATCTTGTCGGTATAGAGTGTACCGCTCACTTTTTGGCCTCACAGCAAAACTCCTAATACCAGCGCTATGGGAATCCGAGAGCACCATTAAATCCATTATTAAAAAAATGGAAAGAATGTGGCGAATGTGGCACCACAACAAACCGGCCAAGAGAGGGCCACCCACCAAAACTCATAGAACAGGCAAGGAGGGCATTAATCAGAGAGGCAACAAAGAGACCAAAGAAAACCTAGAAGGAGCTGCAAAGCTCCACAGAAGAGATTGGAGTCCATAGGACCACTTCAAGTAGTACACTTCTCAAAGCTGGGCTTTACAGAAGAGTGGCCAGAAAAAAAGCCATTGCTTAATGAAAAAAATAAGCAAACATTGTTGCTGTTCACTAGTGATGTCGCGAACATAAAACGGCAAACGCGAATTTCCTCAAATGTTCGTGAACGGGCGAACTGCCATCGACTTCAATAGGCAGGCGAATTTTAAAACCCACAGGGACTCTTTCTGGCCACAATAGTGATGGAAAAGTTGTTTCAAGGGGACTAACACCTGGACTGTGGCATGCCGGAGGGGGATCCATGGTAAAACTCCCATGGAAAATTACATAGTTGATGCAGAGTCTGGTTTTAATCCATAAAGGGCATAAATCACCTAACATTCCTAAATTATTTGGAATAATGTGCTTTAAAACATCAGGTATGATGTTGTATCGATCAGGTAGTGTAAGGGTTATGCCCGCTTTACAGTGACAGACCAAACTCCCTGTTTAACGCACCGCAAACAACCGTAAACTCCACATTTGCACAAGGTTGGATATCAAGCTAGCCATGTCCCGTTCCTTGTCCTCACTGATGTCATTGAAGGTCTCTTCCTCCACCCAGCCATGTACAACACCAAGGGTCCCTGAAAGGTGACAACAAGCCCCCTGGGACGCCTGCTGTGTTTGGTCTTCCACCTCCTCAAAGCCACCTTCCTCCTCTGACTCCTCTTCTTCAGACTCCTCTCTCTGTTGCCTCTCTCTGCATTATTATAAGGTGTGTTAAGTAGTTCTATTCCTATCAGTTTAATCCCTGTTACGTCCCCTATCAGGGAACGTGTATATGGCATCGATTTTAGGAACCGGGAGATGGAAAAAGATGCTTGGTCGGTCCTCCTACTTCAAATTTGGGGCACTGCGCATGTAATCTAATGTGCCACCAGATAGGAGTGGTGTGTTAAGTAGTACTATTTTTATCAGTTTAATCCCTGTTACGTCCCCTATCAGGGGACGTGTATATGGCATCGATTTTAGGAACCGGGAGATGGAAAAAGATGCTTGGTCGGTCCTTCTACTTCAAATTTGGGGCACTGCGCGTGCAATCTAATGTGCCGCCAGATAGGAGTGGTGTGTTAAGTAGTACTATTCTTATCAGTTTAATCCCTGTTACGTCCCCTATCAGGGGACGTGTATATGGCATCGATTTTAGGAACCGGGAGATGGAAAAAGATGCTTGGTCGGTCCTCCTACTTCAAATTTTGGGCACTGCGCGTGCAATCTAATGTGCCGCCAGATAGGAGTGTTGTTTTAAGTAATACTATTCTTATCAGTTTAATCCCTGTTACGTCCCCTATCAGGGGACGTGTATATGGCATCGATTTTAGGAACCGGGAGATGGAAAAAGATGCTTGGTCGGTCCTCCTACTTCAAATTTGGGGCACTGCACGTGCAATCTAATGTGCCACCAGATAGGAGTGGTGTGTTAAGTAGTACTATTCCTATCAGTTTAATCCCTGTTATGTGCCTTTTTTTGGTTTGGTTTTTGAAGCCACAGTGCAGCACCAGAGGCCAGAAAAATTAGGCATGTACACATGCCTGAAATATTAGGTATTGTTGCAGCCGCTGCTGTAGCAGCGGCCAGAAAAATTGATGTTTGTTTCCCAGGCAGAAAGTGCCCTAAAACATTGCGGCTTGAACCCTAGTTGGTGGCGGATAAGTCACGCAAGTCATCCGGCATTCAGAGATAAAATACAGCAGTGTGTGGACCATTTTTAGCCCAAAGCAGCTCATCTCATCAGGCCTTTTTTAGTCGAATGTATCACCCACTGTCAGTCCCTTCGGGATCCATCCCTCATTCATCTTAATAAAGGTGAGGTAATCTAGACTTTTTTGACCTAGGCGACTTCTCTTCTCAGTGACAATACCTCCTGCTGCACTGAAGGTCCTTTCTGACAGGACACTTGAAGCGGGGCAGGCCAGAAGTATCGCAAATTGGGATAGCTCAGGCCACAGGTCAATTCTGCACACCCAGTAGTCAAGGGGTTCATCGCTCCTCAGAGTGTCGATATCTGCAGTTAAGGCGAGGTAGTCTGCTACCTGTCGGTCGAGTTGTTCTCTGAGGGTGGACCCCGAAGGGCTGTGGCGATGCGTAGAACTTAAAAAGCTCTGCATGTCCTCCATCAACAACACGTCTGTAAAGCATCCTGTCCTTGCTGGCATGGTCGTGGGAGGAGGAGGATTACTTTCACCTCTTCCCCTGTTAGATTCCCATTGTTCTGTGACATCACCCTTATAGGCTGTGTAAAGCATACTTTTTAATTTATTTCGGAACTGCTGCATCCTTTCCGACTTGCGGTAATTCGGTAACATTTCAGGCACTTTATGCTTATACCGGGGGTCTAGTAGCGTGGACACCCAGCACAGGTCATTCTCCTTCAGCCTTTTTATACGAGGGTCCCTCAAAAGGCACGACAGCATGAAAGACCCCATTTGCACAAGGTTGGATGCCGAGCTACTCATGTCCCGTTCCTCGTCCTCAGTGATCTCACTGAAGGTATGTTCTTCCCCCCAGCCACGTACAACACCACGGGTACCAGATAGGGACAACAAGCACCCTGGGATGCCTGTTGTGGTTGGTCTCCCTCCTCCTCCTCAAAGCCACATTCCTCCCCAGACTCCTCTTCCTCACAATCCTCTTCCAGCGTTGCCGCAGGTCCAGCAAGCGATGCTGATAAGGCTGTTTCTGGTGGTGATGGTGACCACAACTCTTCATGCTCATCTACTGCCTGATCCAGCACTCTTCGCAGGGCACGCTCCAGGAAGAAAACAAATGGTATGATGTCGCTGATGGTGCCTTCAGTGCGACTGACTAGGTTTGTCACCTCCTCAAAAGGACGCATTAGCCTACAGGCATTGCACATGAGCGTCAAGTAACGTGGCAAAAAAATTCCCATCTCCGCAGAGGCTGTCCTAGCACCCCGGGCATACAAATAGTCGTTAACAGCTTTTTCTTGTTGGAGCAGGCGGTCGAACATTAGGAGATTTGAATTCCAATGTGTCAGGCTGTCGCAAATCAAGCACCTCACTGGCATGTTGTTTTGCCACTGGATATCTGAAAAGTGCACCATGGCCGTGTAGGAATGCCTGAAATGGCCACACACCTTCCTGGCCTGCTTCAGGACATCCTGTAAGCCTGGGTACTTATGCACAAAGCGTTGTACGATCAGATTACACACATGTGTCATGCACGGCACATGTGTCAACTTGCCCAAATTCAATGCCGCCAACAAATTTCTTCCTTTGTCACAAACCACTTTGCCGATCTCCAGTTGGTGCGGAGTCAGCCACTAATCCACCTGTGCGTTCAGGGTGGACAGGAGTGCTGGTCCGGTGTGACTCTCTGCTTTCAGGCAAGTCAACCCCAAGACGGTGTGACACTGCTGTATCCGGGATGTGGAATAGTACCTGGGGAGCTGGGGGGGTGCCGTTGATGTGGAGCAAGACGCAGCAGCAGAAGAGGAATCAACCGAGGAGGTTATCGAAGAAGATGGAGTAGGAGGAGTAGAGGAGGTGGCAGCAGGCCTGCCTGCAAGTCGAGGCGGTTTCACCGACTCCTCTGCAGAGCCATGCTTGGCAGCCATCAGCAGGTTTACCCAATGTGCAGTGTAGGTGATATACCTGCCCTGACCATGCTTTGCAGACCAGGTATCAGTGGTCAGATGGACCCTTGCCCCAACATGTGTGCCAGACATGCCATTACTTCCAAGTACAGGTTGGGGATTGCCTATTGTGCAAAGAAATTTCGGCCGGGTACCTTCCACTGCGGTGTCCCAATAGCTACAAATTTTTGGAATGCCTAAGACTCCACCAGCTTATATGGTAAAAGCTGGCGGGCTAAGAGTTCAGACAAGACAGCTGTCAGATGCCGTGCAGGGGGTGACTTTGTGACATTGGCTTCTTACGCTCAAACATGTTCTTGACAGACACCTGACTGTGGGCAGATGAGCAGGAACTGCTCAAGGTGAGAGACGGAGTGGCGGATGGTTGAGAGGGGGCAAGGAGGACAGCCGTGGTTGACGTGGCTGAAGATGCTGGACCAGGAGGAGGATGGCGGCTTTGAGTTTGTGTGCTGCTTGTACTCATGTGCTGATCCCATAGGCGTTTGTGATGTGCAATCATGTGCCTTCGCAAAGCAGTTGTACCTAGGTGGGTGTTGGACTTCCCACGACTCAGTTTCTTTTGGTACAGGTTGCAAATGGCATCGCTGTTGTCAGAGGCAAAGACACAAAAAAAATGCCACACTGCTGAGCTCTGCAATGACGGCATTCTGGTGGTGGCAACAGCATGCGTTGATTGGCGTGCTGTCTGGCTGACCCCGGGTGCCGATGCATGCTGTCTGACTGCCACTAGCTACTTGTGATGACCTCCCCCTGCTTCCAACTCGTCTCTTCCTCCTCTCTGTCTCCCCATCTGAACTTTCCCCCTCTTCTTCTTCTCTTCTAGCGGGCACCCACGTGACATCCATGGACACATCGTCATCATCAACCGCTTCACTTGTATCTGACAACTCAGCAAAGGAAGCAGCAGCGGGTACAACATCATCATCATCACACCGTACGTCCATGTGTGTAATGCTGCCTGACTGAGACATATCCTTGTTATCTACATCCTCTGGCAATAATGTTTGTGCATCACTCATTTCTTCCAACTGATGTGTAAATAACTCCTGTGACAAATCAAGTGAAGCGGCTGTGGTGCTAGTGTTGGTGGTGGCGGCAGGTGGGCGAGTGGTAACTTGAGAGGTGCCCGAAGCTAAGCTGGAGGAGGATGGTGCGTCAAGGTTCCGAGCGGAAGCTGTAGAAGATTGGGTGTCCTGTGTTAGCCAGTCAACTATGTCCTCAGAACTTTTCGAGTTCAGGGTACGTGGCCTCTGAACACTGGGCATTATTCTAGGGCCAAAGGGAATCACAGCACCACAACCACGACGGCCCCTGCGGGGTGGCCTGCCTCTGCCTGTCATTTTTTTTTTCGATTAGTGGTACTATGCGTGCAAGCTACTGTGACAACAGATTTGAGTGGCACTGTGCACTTGCAGAAGTTGGCAGAGTAGACGCTGTAGGCCTGACACACACGCTTGCAGACAACTAACTGCTATTCAATCTATTACAGTCAAAATTTGATTTTTTTTTTAAATGTACACTACTGTTACACCAGATATGAATTGCACTGGTGTGACACTGTGCCCTGGCAGGCAGGCAGGCAGGCACTGAAACGCACACGTGTGAAGGAAACTGACTGCTATTATTTCACAGTCAAAAAAATGTTGTTTTTTTTTAAATGTACACTACTGTTACACCAGATATGAGTTGCACTGGTGTGACACTGTGCCCTGGCAGGCAGGCAGGCACTGAAACGCACATGTGTGAAGGAAACTGACTGCTATTATTTCACAGTCAAAAAAAGTGTTGTTTTTTTTAATTGTATACTACTGTTACACCAGATATGAGTGGTGGCACTGGTGTGACACTGTGCCCTGGCAGGCAGGCACTGAAACGCACACGTGTGAAGGAAGCTGACTGCTATTATTTCACAGTCAAAAAAGTATTGTTTTTTTTAAATGTACACTACTGTTTACACCAGATATGAGTTGCACTGGGGTGACACTGTGCCCTGGCAGGCACTGAAACGCACACGTGTGAAGGAAACTGACTGCTATTATTTAACACAGTCAAAAAAGTGTTTTTTTTTTTTTTAAATATACACTACTGTTACACCAGATATGAGTTGCACTGGTGTGACACTGTGCCCTGGCAGGCAAGCACTGAAACGCACATGTGTGAAGGAAACTGACTGCTATTATTTCACAGTCAAAAAAGTGTTGTTTTTGTTAAATGTACACTACTGTTACAACAGATATGAGTGGTGGCACTGGTGTGACACTGCCCTGGCAGGCAGGCACTGTAACACACACGTGTGAAGGAAACTGACTGCTATTATTTCACAGTGAAAAAAGTGTTGTTTTTTTTAAATGTACACTACTGTTACAACAGATATGAGTGGTGGCACTGGTGTGACACTGTGCCCTGGCAGGCAGGCAGGCACTGAAACGCACACATGTGAAGGAAACTGACTGATATTATTTCACAGTCAAAAAAGTGTTGTTTATTTTTAAATGTACACTACTGTTACACCAGATATGAGTTGCACTGGTGTGACACTGTGCCCTGGCAGGCAGGCACTGAAATGCACATGTGTGAAGGAAACTAACTGCTATTATTTCACAGTCAAAAAAGTGTTGTTTTTTTAAATGTACACTACTGTTACAACAGATATGAGTGGTGGCACTGGTGTGACACTGTGCCCTGGCAGGCAGGCACTGAAACGCACACGTGTGAAGGAAACTGACTGCTATTATTTCACAGTCAAAAAAGTGTTGTTTTTTTAAATGTACACTACTGTTACAACAGATATGAGTTGCACTGGTGTGACACTGTGCCCTGGCAGGCAGGCAGGCACTGAAACGCACATGTGTGAAGGAAACTGCCTGCTATTATTTCACAGTCAAAAAAGTGTTGTTTTTTTTTTTTAAATGTACACTACTGTTACACCAGATATGAGTTGCACTGGGGTGACACTGTGCCCTGGCAGGCAGGCACTGAAACGCACACATGTGAAGGAAACTGACTGCTATTATTTCACAGTCAAAAAAGTGTTTTTTTTTTAAATGTACACTACTGTTACAACAGATATGAGTGGTGGCACTCTGCAAGTGGGCACAGTATACGCTGTGAACCTGACACACACGCTGGCAGGCAGGCAACTGCAATTAGATTACACAGGAGAAAAAAAAAAAAGCAGATTGATGTTCTAGCCCTAAAAAGTGCTTTTTGGGGTGCTGTCCTTACAGCAGAGATCAGATGAGTCCTTCAGGACTGTAGTGGATACTGAATACACTAGCCTAGCTATCGATTTCCCTATTAAATCAGCAGCAGCTACACTGTCCCTCCTCTCACTAAGAATGCAGCTTCCGAATGAATCTAAAATGGATGCTGTCCAGGAGGTGGGAGGGTCTGGGAGGGAGGGTCTGCTGCTGATTGGCTGGAATGTGTCTGCTGACTGTGAGGTACAGGGTCAAAGTTTACTCAATGATGACGAATAGGGGGCAGATAGAACATCGCATATGTTCGCCTGCCGTGGGGCGGATAGAACAAGCTATGTTCGCCGGGAACTATTCGCCGGCGAACTATTCGGGACATCACTACTGTTCACCTAAAGGCATGTGGGAGACTCCCCAAACATATGGAAGAAGGTACTGTGGTCAGATGAGACTAAATTTTAGCTATTTGGCCATCAAGGAAAATGCTATGTCTGGCGCAAACCCAGCACCTCTCATTACCCTGAGAACACCATCCCTACAGTAAAGCATGGTTATAGCAGCATCATACTGTGGGGATATTTTTTATTGGCAGGGACTGGGAAACTGGTCAGAATTGAAGGAATAATGAATGGCTCTAAATACAGGGAAATTCTTGAGGAAAACCTGTTTCAGTCCTCCAGAGATTTGAGACTGGGATGGAGGTTCCTCTTCCAGCAGTACAATTACCCTAATCATACTGCTAAAGCAACACTCGAGTGGTTTAAGGGGAAACATTTAAATGCTTTGGAATGGACTAGTCAAAGCCCAGACCACAATCCAATTTAGAATCTGTGGTATGACTTAAAGATTGAAGGAGCTGAAGCAGTTTTGCCTTGATAATATATGCGGCTAGATGTGCCAAATTTATAGAGACGTAAACCAAGAGACTTGCAGCTGTAATTGTTTTTAAAGGTGGCTCTACAAAGTATTGACTTTGGGGGAGATGAATAGTTATGTATGCTCAAGTTTTCTGTTGTTTTTTTTTTTTGTCTTATTTCTTGTTTGTTTCACAATTAAATTAATATTTTGCATCTTCAAAGTGGTAGGCATATTGTGTATTTGAAATGATACAAACACCACAAAAAATCCAATTCCAGGTTTTAATGCAACAAAGTAGGTAAAAAGGCAAAGGGGTGAATACTTTTGTTAGGCACTGTACCTTTTTGAGAAATGTTTCAGTTGCTATAACCTTGTTTTTTTCAAGAGTTCTATTGCTTTATGTTTATGTTTTTGGATAGTTTAGCATATTTACACACTATGAGGTAGATTTATTAATGTGTGGGTGGACATGATCGGCTGTAGCAGATCATGTCCGCCGCACATCGATAAATGCCGATAGCATATACAGCATGCCATTTATCATTGCACAAGCATTTCTAGTTAAATGCTTGTGCAATGCCACCCCCCTGCACATTCACGTATCTGATCGGGCTGATTGCTGTCCGCCAACCTCAGAGGTGGCGGATGAGTTAAGTAGCAGCGGTCTTATGACCGCTGCTTCTTAACTCACATTTCCGGTTAGCCGAAAAGTGCTAGTGGCATTTTCACATGCAAGTATTCCCCTATAGAAATCAACGGAGAAAAAAAAGTTTAAAAGAAACACCCTACTTGCGAAAATGACAAAATTTTAAAAATAAAACTAACACCCTACCATAAGCGCCTAGCCTAATAACCCCTAATCCACCAACCCCCCATATTGCAAACTACCTAAATAAAGTATTAACCCCTAAACCGCCATCCCCCACATCGCCAACTCTAAATAAAACTATTAACCCCTAAACCGCCACCCCCCACAACGCAAACTTTTTAAATAAGCTATTAACCCCTAAACCGCCATCCCCCACAACGCAAACTAACTAAACTATTAACCACTAAACCGCCATTTACCACAACGCAAACTAACTATATAAACTATTAACCCTTAAACCTCCATCCCTCCATAACGCAAAGTAATTATTAAAGCTTTTTCCTTTCATCCTATTGTCTGATTTGAATTTGGAGATTAAAATCAGCCAATAGGAATGCAAGGGTACCCCTATATCAAAATAATACCTTGCATTCAATCTTCTGTGTGTGGCTGGAGACCGCATGAAGAGTACCTCCGTGTCGCGGATCTGAAGAGGAGCCGCGACATTGCCGCCGCCATCACCACTGACCTCGCCACGACACTGGGATAAAGATAGAAGATAGCCCACTGCCGCAGATGGGAGAAGATAAAGATGGATGAAGATGGAGCACCGCCCATCATCATTGGTGAGTATTCATTTTTGGGTTAGACTTTTTTTTTTTTAAACGTTTTTTAATTTTTTAGATTTTTTAATTTTATTTGGGCAGCAAAAGAGCTGAATGCCCTTTTAAGAAAAATGGCCATCCAAATGGGCAATGGGTACTTTAGGATTTTTTTAGGTAGGTTTTTTATTTTTGGGGGGTTGTAATGTTAGGGGTTATTATATTTTTAAGCAATGCCCTACAAAAGGCCCTTTTAAGGTAGTAAGGTATTGGTAGTTTATTTTTAGAACAGGTCATTTTGTTTGTTATTTTTTTTGTAAGGGTAGAGTTTTTTAATTTTTGTAATGGTAGGGTTTTTTAAAAAAAAAAAAATTTTTTTGTAAATGTTAGGTTTTTATTTTTTGTAATGTAGTTTTTTTTATTTTTCGTAATATATTTTTTTTAAGTAATGGTAGTTTTTTTATTAGGGTAAGCTTAGGTTTTAATTTAATCTTACAGGTAAGTTTTAATTTCTTTTAAGGTAGTTAGAATATTTTTTAGTTAATTTATGGTGTAGTTTATTTGGGGTTAAGTTAGGGGGTGTTAGGTTGTTTAGATGTTAGTTACTTTGAGTTGTGGAGGGATGGTGGTTTAGGGGTTAATCGTTTATTTAGTTAGTTTGTGTTGTGGGCGGATGGCGGATTAGAGGTTAATAGTGTAGTTATTGGTGTAAGTGTACTTTATAATGTATTTTTGTTGTGTTTTGTGCAACATTTTATTTTCGTAGATCAGTTTACCAGCACTATTAGATTACAGTAAGGATTAAAGCAGAAAAGGCTATTGCGCTAGCGCTAAAGCGGTAGCACCGCACTTGTAATCTCGCCCTATATTTTTTATTTTTATTGGAATTAATCATTGATCTATTTTTCACCTCTGATGTTACAAATACATTCATTGTAAAATATATTAAAATAAGAAGCTTGTATTATAAATATCTATATGGTATATTCACTATCAATTCCTTGTATATTATGTGCTTTCAATTAAAAAATCACTATATGGAAAAACTAAAAAAAATACTCCATTAATTCAAATTATTGTGTTCAAGCTGATTTCAAACTATAAATACACACTCACCCATCAAAATGCACCAATAACAGAATGTGATGACAAAAAGTTAATAAATGAAGACTTCTCAAAAAAAGAAAAAAAAAAAAAAAGCTAGTGTGCAGAAGGAAGAATCCTAGAAAAAAAGAAACATAATACAAGTAACTGGTTTTATCTATTTAAATGAAGTAATTTAAGAAAAAGGAGTTGCAAATAACTTCATGCTTTGTTCCTATTTACAAGTGCATTCATGGGACAGCTGATCACACATGAACATTATCTAAGCTATGTTTAAGAATGACAAATTAATACAAGGTATTTATCCAGCAATAAACCAGAAGGGGGAGAAAAAAACAGACAGTGAGGGTCTGGGTCAGCTGGACTAAATGTCAGGGTATATCTTTTTTTGGCCTGCAGAAACAAAAACAAAAAGTATATATAATCAATAGGAATGAAGTGCCATTTTTGTGCTACATGCCAAGCATACCCAATGTTATTGAAGTATGTAAAGAGACATGACCTTGAATTTCTGTGTCAGGAGGGATTCTGCAAAAAGTCAGTGTATGTCAGCATTTATAAAAAGTCTTCAAGTAAATCATTACCTTTTTACACTCACTTGAATGTTATATCCAACTGGTTTCTTTGTGTTTTTTTCTTTTAAAGTCAGCAAACTGATCACACAAACTAACAGGGAAAACAGAGCCCTTATACTAATAGTTTAATGTATTAAATATCCTTGGGAACACCCTTTGATGTTCTTGATAAGGCAGTAGAAACCTTCATTTGCAAAATGCTGTGCATAAATAAATAACTTTAAAGGGACACTGAACCCAATTTTTTTTTCATGATTCAGATAGAGCATGCAATTTTAAGCAACTTTCACCTAGATTATGAGTTTTGCGTTTGTGTTTTAACACTGAAATCTGAGAGCAGTAGTTATGAGTTTTACACAACAAAAATGTTACATAAAACTCATAACTAAACTGTTACAAAGTTCACTAACACCCATAAACTACCCATTAACCCCTAAACCGAGGCCTTCCTGCATTGCAAACACTATATTACATTTTTTAACCCCTAATCTGCCGCTCCCCGACATCGTTGCCACTATACTAAAGTTATCAACCCCTATTCCCCCGCACCTCAACATCGCCCACACTATAATAAAGATATTAACCCCTATTCCGCCGCTCCCCAACATCACCGACACTAAATACAGTTATTAACCCCTAATTCTCTGGCCTCCCACATCACTACCACTAAATAAACACATTAACCCCTAAACCACCAGCCCCCCACATCGCCAAAAACTAAATTAAACTATAAACCCCTAAACCTAACGTAAGATCCCTATCTTTAAATAAATAAAAACTTACCTGGGAAATTTAAAAAAAAACTAACGGCTAGATTTAGAGTTGGGCGGTAGCCGTCAAAACCAGCGTTAGAGGCTCCTAACGCTGGTTTTTACCGCCCTCTGGTATTTGGAGTCAGTCAGGAAAGGGTCTAACGCTCACTTTGCAGCCGCAACTTTTCCATACCGCAGAACCCCCTATGCCATTTGCGTATCCTATCTTTTCAATGGGATCTTTCTAACGCCGGTATTTAGAGTCGTGGCTGAAGTGAGCGTTAGAAATCTAACGACAAAACTCCAGCCGCAGAAAAAAAACAGGAGTTAAGAGCTTTCTGGGCTAACGCCGGTTTATAAAGCTCTTAACTACTGTGCTCTAAAGTACACTAAAACCCATAAACTACCTATGTACCCCTAAACCGAGGCCCCCCCACATCACCGCCACTCGATTAAATTTTTTTAACCCCTAATCTGCTGCTCCGTACACCGCCGCCAGCTACATTATCCCTATGTACCCCTAATCTGCTGCCCCTAATATCGCCGACACCTGCATAATATTTATTAACCCCTAATCTGCCCCCCCCAACGTCGCCTCCACCTACCTACACTTATTAACCCCTAATCCACCTCACTCCCACCTCAATAACCCTATAATAAATAGTATTAACCCCTAATCTGCCCTCCCTAACATCTCCGACACCTAACTTCAAACATTAACCCCTAATCTGCCGACCGGAGCTCACCGCTATTCTAATAAATTTTTTAACCCCTAAAGCTAAGTCTAACCCTAACACTAACACCCCCCTAAGTTAAATATAATTCTTATCTAACGAAATAAATTAACTCTTATTAAATAAATTATTCCTATTTAAAGCTAAATACTTACCTGTAAAATAAACCCTAATATAGCTACAATATAAATTATAATTATATTGTAGCTATTTTAGGATTAATTTTTATTTTATAGGCAACTTTGTATTTATTTTAACCAGGTACAATAGCTATTAAATAGTTAATAACTATTTAATAGTTACCTAGTTAAAATAATTACAAAATTGCCTGTAAAATAAATCCTAACCTAAGTTACAATTAAACCTAACACTACACTATCAATAAATTAATTAAATAAAATACCTACAATTATCTACAATAAACCTAACACTACACTATCAATAAATTAATTAAATACAATACCTACAAATAACTACAATTAAATAAACTAACTAAAGTACAAAAAATAAAAAAGAACTAAGTTACAAAAAATAAAAAAATATTTATAAACATTAGAAAAATATTACAACAATTTTAAACTAATTACACCTACTCTAAGCCCCCTAATAAAATAACAAAGACCCCCAAAATAATAAAATGCCCTACCCTATTCTAAATTAAAAAAGTTCAAAGCTCTTTTACCTTACCAGCCCTGAAAGGGGCCATTTGCGGGGCATGCCCCAAATAATTCAGCTCTTTTGCCTGTAAATAAAAACATACAATACCCCCCCCCCCAACATTACAACCCACCACCCACATACCCCTAATCTAACCCAAACCCCCCTTAAATAAACCTAACACTAAGCCCATGAAGATCTTCCTACCTTATCTTCACCATGCCAGGTTCACCGATCGCTCCAGAAGAGGGTCCGAAGTCTTGATCCAAGCGGCGGCTGAAGAACTCCATCATCGGGCTGAAGTCGGAAGTCCATCATCGGGATGAAGTCTTCTATCAAGCGCCATCTTCTTTCTTCCGGAGCGGAGCCATCTTCTTCCCAGCCGACGCGGATCCAACCTCTTCAACCGACGCCTACTCGCCGAATGACGGTTCCTTTAAATGACGTCATCCAAGATGGCGTCCCTCAAATTCCAATTGGCTGATAGGATTCTATCAGCCAATCAGAATTAAGGTAGGAATATTCTGATTGGCTGATGGAATCAGCTAATCAGATTCAAGTTCAATCCGACTGGCTGATCCAATCAGCCAATCAGATTGAGCTCGCATTCTATTGGCTGATCTGAACAGCCAATAGAATGTGAGCTCAATCTGATTGGCTGATTGGATCAGCCAATCGGATTGAACTTGAATGTGATTGGCTGATTCCATCAGCCAATCAGAATATTCCTACCTTAATTCCGATTGGCTGATAGAATCCTATCAGCCAATCGGAATTCGAGGGACGCCATCTTGGATGACGTCATTTAAAGGAACCGTCATTCGGCGAGTAGGCGTCGGTTGAAGAGGTTGGATCCGCGTCGGCTTGCAAGAAGATGGCTCCACTCCGCTCCGGAAGAAAGAAGATTGAAGATGGCGCTTGATAGAACACTTCATCCCGATGATGGACTTCCGACTTCAGCCCGATGATGGAGTTCTTCAGCCGCCGCTTGGATCAAGACTTCGGACCCTCTTCTGGAGCGATCGGTGAACCTGGCATGGTGAAGATAAGGTAGGAAGATCTTCATGGGCTTAGTGTTAGGTTTATTTAAGGGGGGTTTGGGTTAGATTAGGGGTATGTGGGTGGTGGGTTGTAATGTTGGGGGGGGGGGTATTGTATGTTTTTATTTACAGGCAAAAGAGCTGAATTATTTGGGGCATTCCCCGCAAATGGCCCTTTTCAGGGCTGGTAAGGTAAAAGAGCTTTGAACTTTTTTAATTTAGAATAGGGTAGGGCATTTTTTTATTTTGGGGGTCTTTGTTATTTTATTAGGGGGCTTAGAGTAGGTGTAATTAGTTTAAAATTGTTGTAATATTTTTCTAATGTTTGTAAATATTTTTCTATTTTTTGTAACTTAGTTCTTTTTTATTTTTTGTACTTTAGTTAGTTTATTTAATTGTAGTTATTTGTAGGTATTGTATTTAATTAATTTATTGATAGTGTAGTGTTAGGTTTAATTGTAGATAATTGTAGGTATTTTATTTAATTAATTTATTGATAGTGTAGTGTTAGGTTTAATTGTAACTTTGGTTAGGATTTATTTTACAGGCATTTTTGTAATTATTTTAACTAGGTAACTATTAAATAGTTATTAACTATTTAATAGCTATTGTACCTGTTTAAAATAATTACAAAGTTGCCTGTAAAATAAATATTAATCCTAAAATAGCTACAATATAATTATAATTTATATTGTAGCTATATTAGGGTTTATTTTACAGGTAAGTATTTAGCTTTAAATAGGAATAATTTATCTAATAAGAGTTAATTTATTTCGTTAGATATAAATTATATTTAACTTAGGGGGGTGTTAGTGTTAGGGTTAGACTTAGCTTTAGGGGTTAATCCATTTATTAGACTAGCGGCGAGATCCGATCGGCAGATTAGGGGTTAATTATTGTAGGTAGCTGGCGGCGACGTTGTGGGGGGCAGATTAGGGGTTAATAAATATAATATAGGGGTCGGCGGTGTTAGGGGCAGCAGATTAGGGGTACATAGGTATAATGTAGGTTGCGGCGGTATACGGAGCGGCAGATTAGGGGTTAAAAAAATATGCAGGGGTCAGCAATAGCGGGGGCGGCAGATTAGGGGTTAATAAGTGTAAGGTTAGGGGTGTTTAGACTCGGGGTACATGTTAGGGTGTTAGGTGCAGACATAGGAAGTGTTTCCCCATAGTAAACAATGGGGCTGCGTTAGGAGCTGAACGCTGCTTTTTTGCAGGTGTTAGGTTTTTTTTCAGCTCAAACTGCCCCATTGTTTTCTATGGGGGAATCGTGCACGAGCACGTTTTTGAAGCTGGCCGCGTCCATAAGCAACGCTGGTATTTAGAGTTGCAGTGGCGGTAAATATGCTCTCCCTTTTTTGGAGCCTAACGCAGCCATTCTGTGAACTCTAAATACCAGCGGTATTTAAAAGGTGCGGGGGGAAAAAAGCACGCGTAGCTAAAGCACCCCTTTGGCCACAGAACTCTAAATCTAGCCGTTTGTTTAAACTATAAATTAAACTAACATTACTATTAGACTAAAATTAAAATAACTTTCAATTAAAAAAATTAAATTACAAATTAAAAAAACCTAACATAACTAAAAAAATTAAATCTACAGTTACAAAAAACTAAAATACTAAATTGCAAAAAATAAAAAAAATACTAAAAAAAATACAAAAAATAACAAATTCAATTATCTAAAATAAAATCAATTACACCTAATCTAATAGCCCTATGAAAATAAAAAAGCCCCCCCAAAATAAAAAACCCTAGCTTATAATAAACTAACAATAGCCCTTAAAAGGGCCTTTTGTAGGTCATTGCCCTAAAGAAATCAGCTCTTTTCCCTGTAAAAATATACAAAGGCTCCCCCAACAGTAAAACCCACCACCCAACCAATCCCCCAAAATAACAAACCTAACTCTAAAAAAAAACCTAATCTACCCATTGCCCTGAAAAGGGCATTTGTATGGGCATTGCCCTTTTTCTTGCCCTGAAAAGGGCATTTAGCTCTTTTAAGAAAGGCCCAAACCCTAATCTAAAAAAAAAACCTCCCAAAAACACCTTAAAAAAAGTAACACTAACCCCTGTTTAGGTATTCACAGTTGCTGAAGTTTGGCTTGAACGATCTTCATCCCAGTGGCTCTATCTTCATCCAGGCAGGTCCATCTTCATCCATTGAGGGACCGGCATCTTCTTCATCCCTGCGGAGGCGGAGTGGTTGAGCACGGAGGTCCAGGCAAAGGTCCAACGTGGAGGTCCAGGCGGAGGTCCAAGGCGGAGGTCCAGGCGGAGGTTTTATTTTGGGGTGGATTTTTTTTATTTTAAACAGGGTATTAGAATATGAATAATTTTTATTGTTTTGGATAATTTCGTTTGTTATTTTTTGTAATAATAGTTTTTTTTATTTTTTGTAAATTTTAGTGTTTTTTATTTTTTGTAATGGTAGTTTTTTTTATTTCTGTAATGTTAGCTTTTAGTGTAAGGAAGCTAAGGTTTTACTTTTATTTTAACTAGGTAGTTAGTAAATAGTTAATAACTATTTACTAACTAGTCTACCTAGTTAAAATAAATACAAACTTACCTGGTAAATAAAAATAAAACCTAACACCTAGATTACGAGTTTTGCGGTAAGGTGAAAAAGCAGCGTTAACAGGTCCTAACGCTGCTTTTTAATGCCCGCTGCTATTACGAGTCTTGCAGGTTAAGGGGCACCGCACACTTTTTTGGCCTTATCGCAAACCAACTTACGCAAATTGCGTATAGTCTTTTTTCAATGGGACTTCCATAGCGCTGATATTACAAGTTTGTGCTGGGAGGCCAAATTCCTAACGCATTTTAAAATCAGTAGTTATGAGTTTTACGTTACAAAGCTGTAGAATAAAACTCATAACTAAAGTGCTAAAAAGTACACTAACACCCATAAACTACCTATTAACCCCTAAACCTAGTGGACTCGCCAAGTTGGTCTTCGGTCTATTCATCGTTTTTTGGGGTTAGCCAATTACTATAGAAAGTTTATTAAAAACTTTTCTTCCTTGGTCAAACCTATCACAGATATGACCCATAAAGAGAATGATCCGCTCCATTGGTCACCTACTGCCATTAAGGCCTTTGTTAGTCTTAAGACTGCCTTTGCTGCTGCTCCAGTTCTGGCTCATCCTAACCCTGTCCTGCCTTTCATTCTTGAGGTCGATGTGTCTGAAACTGGAGTAGGTGCCCTCTTGTCTCAATGTCCTACGCCTGACAGTTCCTTGCATCTGTGTGGTTTCTTCTCTAAGAAATTGTCTCCTGCGGAGTGCAATTATGAAATTGGCGACAGGGAATTACTGGCCATAATTTTGGCACTCAAGGAATGGAGGCATCTTCTTGAGGGTACTAGCATGCCAGTGCTCATTCTTACTGACCACAAGAATTTAACTTATCTATCTGAAGCACAAAGTTTGTCGCCCGACATGCCAGATGGGTGCTATTTTTGTCTCGGTTTAATTATGTGGTCTCCTACCTGCCTGGTAGTAAGAATGTTAGGGCTAATGCCCTCTCTCGACAATTTTTGCCTTTGTCCAAGGAGGAGTCTGTACCTACTCCTGTTATACCCCCTGACTATATTTTAGCTACCATACATACTAATTTGACTTCTCCCTTGGGGGAGGAGATCCTGGCTGCCCAAACCAATGCACCTCCTGAGAAACCTAGTGGTAAGTGTTTTGTTCCTGAGAATCTTTGAACTAAACTTTTAGACACTTACCACTATCCTAAAGCCGCAGGTCATCCAGGCAAGAACCAAATTATTTAGTCTGTCACTCGACAATTCTGGTGGCCAGGTCTTCGTTCTGATGTTGCTGCATATGTTTCCTCCTGCTCAGTTTGTGCACAGAATAAGACTCCTCAACGTCTTCCTGTGGGTCTTCAACCTATTGCTAATGGTGAGCATTCTTGGACACATCTTTCCATGGACTTCATTGTCGAGCTCCCTGTTTCCAATGGCAATACTGTTATCCTTATGGTGGTTGACCGTTTTTCTAAAATGTCACATTGCAGTCCCTTGATGAAGTTGCCTACCGTTTAGGAGCTTGCTTCAATTTTTGCCCAAGAGGTCTTCCGTTTACATGGGTTACCCAAAGGGATAGTGTCAGACCAGGGTAGCCAGTTTGTCTCTAGATTTTGGCGTTCCTTTTGTGCTCAAATGGGGATCCAGCTTTCCTTCTCCTCGGCATATCACCCTCAATCCAATGGGGCTACGGAACGGTCTAATCAAGCTCTGGAACAGTTCCTCCATTTCTATGTCTCAGATCACCACAATAATTGGTCTGAACTGTTACCTTGGGCAGAGTTTGCTTGTAATAGTGCTATTAATGCTTCCTCCAAGTTATCCCTGTTCATGGCAAATTATGGGTTTCAACCATCCTTGTTGCCCGATTCATTCATGTCTCAGGGTATTCCAGGTTTGGAGGATCATCTCTGGCAACTCCGTTGCAGATGCAGATTCAGGATTGCCCTATGCAGCGCCAAAAGTTCCAGGCTGATCGTAGGCATCTGCCCGCACCTTCCTACCATGTTGGTGAGAGAGTGTGGCTGTCCTCCCACAACTTGAACCTTCGTGTGCCTTCCAAAAAACTGGCTCCCCATTATGTTGGTCTTTTTCGAATACTCCAACAGGTCAATCCTGTGGCCTACGCTCTTGACCTTCCTCCTGCATTGCGCATCTCCAATGTTTTTCATGTCTTCCTCTTGAAACCATTGGTTTGTAATCGGTTTACCACTGTGTTGCCTCGTCCCCATCCTATCTTTGTTGACAACCATGAGGAGTATAAGGTCAGCAGCATTATTGACTCTCGTATGACCAGGGGCTGTGTACAGTATTTGGTTCACTGGAGGGGCTACGATCCGGAGGAGCGTTCTTGGGTTCCCTCCTCTGATGTTCATGCTCCCGCCCTCCTCAGTGCCTTCGATGCCCATTTCCCCAATAAGCCTTTTGTCCTCCCACGGGGAGGGGTCATTGAGAGGAGGGTACTGTCAGGGTTTTTTCCCTGTTTTTTTTGCCATGTGCTGCTGGCAGCCATTTTACTCACCTCTCTTACTGACTTTGGTGCATTGTGGGGGATGCTGCTCATTTCCTGCACTTCCTTTTATGGCCAGACTGGTGTGCATCATCTGTGTGAGACAGGATGCAGTCTCAGAATTGTGATGTCATCACTTATTATTTAAAGGGCCTCTGTTCAGTATGCTTTGCCTTTGCGTTGTCTCAGACCTGTTTGTGAGAGTTCCTGTGTATTACCTGGCTGTCTGACGTCCTTCCTGGTTCCTGATCCCTGGCTTGTTCCTGACTCTGCTGTTTTCCTTATTCCTGATTCCGGCTCGTCTGACTATTCGCTTTGGCTCCTGACTCGGCTCATCTTACTACCAGCTCTGGTTTTGACTCCTGGCTTGTTATTTGACTTGTGGACTTTTTATTATTTTTTTGTTATTAATAAAGGTGTGATTATTTTTGCACTTCTCGTCTCAGTCTGATTCTTGGCACCCTGACAATCTGCCGCTCCGGACATCGCCGCCACCTACATTATACTTATTAACCCCTAATCTGCTGCCCCCAACATCGCTGACACCTACATTATATTTATTAACCCCTAATCTGCCGCCCCCAACGTCGCCGCCACTATTCTAAATGTATTAACCCCTAAACCTAACCCTACCCCCTAACTTAAATATAATTTAAATAAATCTAAAAAAAATTGCTATCATTAACTAAATTATTCCTATTTAAAACTAAATACTTACCTGTAAAATAAACCCTAAGCTAGCTACAATATATCTTATAGTTACATTGTAGCTAGCTTAGGATTTAGTTTTATTTTACAGGTTAGTTTGTATTTATTTTAACTAGATAGAATAGTTACTAAATAGTTATTAACTATTTAATAACTACCTAGCTAATATAAATACAAATTTACCTATAAAATAAAACCTACAATAACTATCACGCTCAGCCGCTGGGAAGCTCCGGCGGTCCTCTCTGTGTGCTTGATTGGCAGGTAGTCTTCCTGATGATGTCACTACCCGGCTTTTTATTCCGGGCTTCCAGTTTCTTCAGTGCCTGTTTGTTGTTCCTCTTTGTGACTCCTGTGAGGACTTCACTGTGGAAACTCTCTAACTGCTCATATTCTGTTGCCAAACTTTGCAAAGACTGACTATGCTGGGTTAACCCTCAAACTTCCTGATAACCTGTTGCCAAACAATGCAAGTACTGTTTATTCTGTGAATCTCTCAAACTGCATGTTAACCTGTTGCCAAACTCTGCAAGTACTGTTTATTCAGTGTAACCTTCAAACTTCTTGATATCCAGTTGCCAAACACTGCAAGTACTGTTTATTCTGTGAAACTCTCAAACTGCATGTTTACCAGTTGCCAAACTCTGCAAGTACTGTTTATTCAGTGTAAACCATCAAACTGCTTGATATCCTGTTGCCAAACACTGCAAGTACTGTTTATTCTGTGAAACTCTCAAACTGCGTGTTTACCTGTTGCCAAACTCTGCAAGTACTGTTTATTAACTGTAAACCTTCAAACTGCTTGATATCCTGTTGCCAAACACTGCAAGTACTGTTTATTCTGTGAAACTCTCAAACTGTATGTTAACCTGTTGCCAAATTCTGAAAGTACTGTTTATTCAGTGTAAACAATCAAACTGCTTGATATCCTGTTGCCAAACACTGCAAGTACTGTTTATTCTGTGAAACTCTCAAACTGCGTGTTTACCTGTTGCCAAACTCTGCAAGTACTGTTTATTCAGTGTAAACCTTCAAACTGCTTGATATCCTGTTGCCAAACACTGCAAGTACTGTTTATTCTGTGAAACTCTTAAACTGTATGTTAACCTGTTGCCAAACTCTGAAAGTACTGTTTATTCAGTGTAAACTTTCAAACTGCATGATAACCTGTTGCCAATCTCTGCAAGTACTGATTAATCTGTGTTAACCTTCAAACTACCTGATTTCCTGTTGTCTAACTCTGCAAGGACTGACTACACAGTGTTAACCCTCAAACTACCTGATATCCTTTTGTCTAACTCTGCAAATACTGACTATTCAGTATTAACCTTCAAACTGCCTGATAACCTGTTGCCAAACTCTGCAAGGACTGACTACACAGTGTTAGCCCTCAAACTGCCTGATAACAAGTTACCTACTCCTGCATTATTAATTGTTTCTTGTTTTACTCTCCTGATTCTGTGGAAGACATTTTCTGAAACCAGTTCCTTACTCAGAAGTCTATTTGGCTGATATCTTGAATTACTTTGGACTCTGCTCCTTATCGTGAGTACATTGTTTTTTAGAGGTTGTTGTGGGGTCACGTTCTGGATAAAACTCAGAGTGCAAGGGTGATGTTTTTAAGTTCGCCCTAGCATTTGGGTCTTCTTCTGGACATTTCCTAAACTGACAGTTCAAACGGGCCATAATATGGACCCTGATGAGTTATCCAGGACTGTGGCTCTACAAGGGCAACTTCTAGGAAATCATTCTGCTCATTTGCAATCTTTGGATTCCAAGCATGACCAGATTACTGCTCTGCTACATAACCTCTCCGCTCCTTCTCAAGCTACGGTGACTCCTGCTGCAGCTGCTACTAGCTACAATGCTGTTTTTAATCCACCTCAACCTGTTGGACAGTATATACCAATACTGACGGTAATCCTGAAGAATGCCGTGGATTCCTTAATCAATGTCGTTTACACTTAAGAAACAATCCTCAAGTTTTTCCAATTCTACTTCCAAAATCACCTTTATTATATCCCTCATGAAGGTTAAGGCTCTAGCCTGGGTGTCTCCTCTTTTAGAGAAGAATGATCCTATACTACAGGATGTGGAATTATTTGTGTCCATTTTTTCTTCTGTTTTTGACAAACCTGGGAGGTCTGCAGCTGCAGAGGCAGTATTTTTGGATCTGAGACAGGGATCTCTTTCGGTAGCTCAATATGCTATTGAATTCATGACTGTAGCCACAGAAACTGATTGGAACCATGGAGCCTTATGGGCAGCCTTTCGCAAGGGACTTTGCAAATGCCTTAAGGATGAACTTGTATTTCGGGAACTCCCCGATTCATTTGAGGGTCTTATCAATTTGTGTATTACTCTTGACGCCCGGCATTCTGAACATCTTCAGGAGAGAGATAGGAATCGGAGATCCTTTGTTAATCTTCTTTTCATCCTCCTATTCGAACCTCAAGTCTGTCTAATAATAATTCCCAATCTCCTGAGTCTGTGGAACCCATGGAAGTAGGAGCTACTAAATTATCAGAAGCTGAACGCCATAGAAGGCGTACTCTTGGATTATGTCTGTATTGTGGTACCAAAGGACATTTACTGAATGACTGTCCTATCCGGCCAGTAAAAGCCAAGGCTTAACTTTTGATAGAGGGACAGAGTTAAGCCAGAATCCCATGTCTTCCCTCAATTCTAAACTTTTTGTCCCTGTAACTATCACTTTTGTAAACACAGAGTTTCGAGCTCAAGCCCTCATTGACTCTGGAGCTGCTGGAGTTTTCATTGATTCAAACTTTGCTGACTCTCTCAGGATTCCTCTTCAAGCCAATAAACAGTTAATTAAGGTAACCACTGTTAGTGGACAGGCTCTAGGTTCTGGTATCATACAAAATTCTACCATTCCTCTTCTTTTGTCTGTGGGCATACTCCATTCGGAAATTATTTGTTTTGACGTCATCACTTCTCCCCACATACCGTTGATTCTGGGGTTACCTTGGTTGCAGCTTCATGATCCAGTCTTCTCATGGTCTAAAGGAGAACTTATTTCCTGGGGAACTACCTGTTTCAAACATTGCCTGCAAAATCCCTCAACACCATCTTGTCCTGTCGTAGCTATGGTGGAAGTTCCTGATTCATTGCCTAATTACTATCATGCCTTCAGTGATGTGTTTTCTAAAAAGGAGGCTGAGACGTTACCTCCACACTGGATATTTGACTGTCCTATCGAATTGTTTTCAGGGGCTCTTCTACCTAAGGGAAGGACCTATCCCCTCTCTCGTCAAGAAAATGTCTCTCTTGAGGAATACAACTTAGTCAGAGGATTTATTTGTCCTTCCTCCTCACCTGTGGAAGCGGGTTTTTTCTTCATTGGGAAAAAAGATGGAGGTCTCCATCCCTGTATCGATTATCGGGCCTTGAATCAGATTACTGTCAAAAACAGCTATCCTCTGCCGCTCATTCCTGAGTTATTTGATCGTCTTCAAGGTGCTTCTATTTTTTCCAAGCTAGATCTCCGTGGGGCCTACAATTTAGTCAGAATCCATAAAGGAGATGAATGGAAGACGGTATTTAACACCAGATTTGGTCACTACGAGTATCTAGTAATGCCATTCGGATTGTGCAATGCACCAGCAGTATTTCAGCACTTTGTTAACAAAATCTTCAGAGATTATCTAAATCAATTTGTTATCATTTATCTCGATGACATTCTGATCTATTCAAAAACATTACAGGAACATGTACATCATGTAAGACTGGTACTTCAGAGGTTACGAGACAATTCCCTGTTCACTAAATTGGAGAAATGCTCTTTTCATCAGAGTTCCATTCCCTTTTTGGGTTATATCATTTCAGAATCAGGTTTTGAGATGGATCCTTCTAAACTTTCGGCTATCAAGGACTGGCCCAGACCAACTACTCTCAAATCCCTGCAGAGGTTTCTTGGCTTTGCCAATTACTATAGAAATTTTATTAAGAACTTTGCTGACATAACGTCTCTGCTCACTTCTCTTACTAAGAAAGGGCAAAATTGTAAGAACTGGTCCACTTCGGCAGTACAGGCTTTTGAAACACTAAAATCAGCATTTTCTTCTGTACCTCTTCTCAGTCATCTAATTCCTGATCTCCAGTTTATTTTGGAGGTTGAAGCTTCTTCTATAGCAGCTGGAGCTGTTCTCTCCCAACGTGATCCGACTACCAGCCAGCAAGATACATCCTGTGGTGTTCTTTTCAAAAAAATTAAATCCTGCCGAGCTAAATTATGATGTGGGCAATAAGGAGCTTTTGGCTATAAAATTAGCTTTGAGTGAATGGAGGCATTGGTTAGAGGGTACCAGTCAACCTTTTTTCATTCTGACAGATCATAAGAATCTTTTATACCTCCATACAGCTACTCATCTCAATCCTCGTCAGGCTTGGTGGGCCTTGTTCTTCTCAAGGTTTAATTTTGTACTTTCCTCTTCCTTAAGAAAAAAAAGATATGCTGATCGCAGAAGGTATAAGACTCCTTTACTTCGTACTGGAGACAGAGTATTTTTATCCACCAGATCCTTACGTCTAAAACAACCTTGTACTAAGTTGGGTCCTAAGTACGTTGGACCTTTTCGAATTGTTTCCAAAGTTTGTTCTTCTGCATACCGCCTGGTTATACCCAAGACTCTCAAGATCCATCCAGTGTTTCATGTTTCCTTACTCAAGCCAGTCATCTACAACTGGTACTCTATCAAGAGTAAACCTCCTCCTCCTCCACTTTCCGTAGAGGGAACTTCTGAGTTTGAAGTCAGCCAGATTTTGGATTCCAAGCTAAGGGGCAATCGGCTTTACTTCCTGGTCCATTGGAAGGGTTATCCTATCTCTGAACGATGTTGGGAACCAGCCTCTCATGTTCCAGCTCTTGTCAAGTCTTTTCACAAGAAATACCCTGCCAGGCTTCTTGAGGAGGGGGCACTGTCAGGCTTGGCCGCTGGGAAGCTCCAGCGGTCCTCTCTGTGTGCTTGATTGGCAGGTAGTCTGAGCCGCCCCTTCTTGATGATTTCACTACCAGGCTTTTTATTCCGGGCTTCCTGTTTCTTCAGTGCCCGTTTGTTGTTCCTCTTTGTGGCTCCTTTGAGGAATTCACTGTGGAAACTCTCTAACTGCTGATTTTCTGTTGCCAAACTCTGCAAAGTCTGACTATGCTGGGTTAACCCTCAAACTTCCTGATAACCTGTTGCCAAACACTGCAAGTACTGTTTATTCTGTGAATCTCTCAAACTGCATGTTAACCTGTTGCCAAACTCTGCAAGTACTGTTTATTCAGTATAACATTCAAACTGCTTGATATCCTGTTGCCAAACACTGCAAGTACTGTTTATTCTGTGAAACTCTCAAACTGCATGTTTACCTGTTGGCAAACTCTGCAAGTACTGTTTATTCAGTGTAAACCTTCAAACTGCTTGATATCCTGTTGCCAAACACTGAAGTACTGTTTATTCTGTGAAACTCTCAAACTGCATGTTAACCTGTTGCCAAACTCTGCAAGTACTGTTTATTCAGTGTAAACATTCAAACTGCTTGATATCCTGTTGCCAGACTCTGCAAGTACTGTTTATTCAGTGTAAACTCTCAAACTGCATGATAACCTGTTGCCAATCTCTGCAAGTACTGATTAATCTGTGTTAACCTTCAAACTACCTGATATCCTGTTGTCTAACTCTGCAAGGACTGACTAAACAGTGTTAACCCTCAAACTACCTGATATCCTTTTGTCTAACTCTGCAAATACTGACTATTCAGTATTAACCTTCAAACTGCCTGATAACCTGTTGCCAAACTCTGCAAGGACTGACTACACAGTGTTAACCCTCAAACTGCCTGATAACAAGTTACCTACTCCTGCATTATTAACTGTTTCTTGTTTTACCGTTCCTCTGTCTGAGTATAAGTGGACTATCCCAGCTCTCCTGATTCTGTGGAAGACATTTCCTGAAACCAGTTCCTTACTCAGAAGTCTATTTGGCTGATATCTTGAATTACTTTGGACTCAGGCTAACTCTGCTCCATATCATGAGTACATTGTTTTTTAGAGGTTGTTGTGGGGTCGCGTCCTGGATTAAACTCAGAGTTCAAGGGTGTTGTTTAAGTTCACCCTAGCATTTGGGTCTTCTTCTGGACATTTCCTAACCTGACAATAACACCTAACACTACACTCCAATTAAATAAATTAACTAAATGAAATACAATTAAATAAATCAAATACAATTAACTAAATTACAAAAAAAAAATACAGAAAATAAAAAACAAATTACAAGATCTTTAAACTAATTACACCTAATCTAATAGCCTTATCAAAATAAAAAAAAAACACAAAATAAAAAAAAAAACCTGGCCTAACCTAAACTACCAATAGCGCTTAAAAGGGCCTTTTGCGGGGCATTGCCCCCAAGAAATCAGCTCTTTTACCTGTAAAAAAAAAATGCACATAACCCCCCAACAGTAAAACCCACCACCCACACAACCAACCCCCCAAATAAAACCCTAACTAAAAAAACCTAAGCTCCCCATTGCCCTGAAAAGGGCATTTAAATGGGCATTGCCCTTAAAAGGGCATTTAGCTCTATTGCGGCCCAAAACCCTAACCTAAAAATTAAACCCACCCAAAATCCTAACACTAACCCCCAAAGATCCACTAACCGGGAGAAGTCTTCATCCAAGCGGTAAGATGTCCTCAATGAAGCCGGCAGAAGTGGTCCTCCAGATGGGCAGAAGTGGTCCTCCAGACAGGCAGAAGTCTTCACCCAGATGCCATCTGCTATCTTCATCCTTCCAACATGGAGTGGTCCATCTTCAAGACATCCGGCATGGAGCATCCTCTTCCAACAATGACTACCCAACGAATGAAGGTACCTTTAAGTGACGTCATCCAAGATGGCATCCCTTAGATTCTGATTGGCTGATTCTATCAGCCAATCAGAATAAAGGTTGAAAAAATCCTATTGGCTGATGCAATCACCCAATAGGATTGAGCTTGCATTCTATTGGCTGTTCCAATCAGCCAATAGAATGTGAGCTCAATTCTATTAGCTGATTGCATCAGCCAATAGGATTTTTTCAACCTTAATTACGATTGGCTGATAGAATTCTATCAGCCAATCGGAATCTAAGGGACGCCATCTTGGATGACATCACTTTAAGGTACCTTCATTCGTCGGGTAGTCGTCGCTGGAAGAGGATGCTCCGCGCCGGATGTCTTGAAGATGGACCCGCTCCACGTCGGAAGGATGAAGATAGAAGATGCCGTCTGGATGAAGACTTCTGCCTGTCTGGAGGACCACTTCTGCCTGTCTGGAGGACCACTTCTGCCGGCTTCGTTGAGGACATCTTGCTGCTTGGATGAAGACTTCTCCCGGTAAGTGAATCTTGGGGGGTTAGTGTTAGGATTTTTTAAGGGTGTATTGGGTGGGTTTCATTTTTAGGTTAGGGCTTTGGGCTGCACTAGAGCTAAATGCCCTTTTAAGGGCAATGTCCATCCAAATGTACTTTTCAGGACAATCGGGAGCTTAGGTTTTTTTAGTTAGGGTTTTATTTGGGGGGTTGGTTGTGTGGGTGGTGGGTTTTACTGTTGAGGGGGTTGTGTGTATTTTTTTTTACAGGTAAAAGAGCGGATTTCTGGGGGCCAATGCCCCGCAAAAGGTCCTTTTAAGGGCTATTGGTAGTTTAGGTTAAGCTAGTTTTTTATTTTGGGTTGGCTTTTTTTATTTTGATAGGGCTATTAGATTAGGTTAATTAGTTTAAAGATCTTGCAATTTGTTTTTTATTTTCTATAATTTTGTGTTTTGTTTTTTTTGTAATTTAGCTAATTGTATTTGATTTATTTAATTGTATTTAATTTAGGTAATTTATTTAATTGTAGTGTAGTGTTAGGTGTTAGTGTAACTTAGGTTAAGTTTTATTTTACAGGTAAATTTGTATTTATTTTAGCTAGGTAGTCAGTAAATAATTAATAACTATTTACTAACTAGTCTACCTAGTTAAAATACATACAAAGTTGCCTGTAAAATAAAAATAAACCCTAAGCTAGATACAATGTAACTATTAGTTATATTGTAGCTATCTTAGGGTTTATTTTACAGGTGAGTATTTAGTTTTAAATAGGAATAATTTAGTTAATGATAGTAATTTTATTTAGATTTATTTAAATTATATTTAAGTTAGGGAGGGTTAGGGTTAGACTTAGGTTTAGGGGTTAATAAATTTAGAATAGTGGCGGCGACATTGGGGGCAGCAGATTAGGGGTTAATAACATTATGTAGGTGTTGGCGAAGTTGTGGGCAGCAGATTATGGGTTAATAAATATAATGTAGGTGTCGGCGATGTTGGGGGCAGCAGATTAGGGGTTAATAAGTATAATGTAGGTGGTGGCGATGTCCGCAGCGGTAGATTAGGTTTTTATAAATGTAGATGTCGGCGATGTTGGGGGTGGGAAATTAGGGGTTAATAAGTGTAAGATTAGGGGTGTTTAGACTCGGGTTCATGTTAGGGTGTTAGGTGTAAACATAAAATTTGTTTCTCCATAGGAATCAATGGGGTTGCGTTACTGAGTTTTACGCTGCTTTTTTGCAGGTGTTAGACTTTTTTTCAGCCGGCTCTCCCCATTGATGTCTATGGGGAAATCATGCACGAGCACGTACAACCAGCTCACCGCTCACTTAAGTAGCGCTGGTATTGGAATGCAGTGTGGAGCTCAATTTTGCTCTACGCTCACTTCTTGCCTGTTAACACCGGGTTGATAAAAACCCGTAATACCAGAGCTGCAGGTAAGAGAGAGGTGACAATAACGTGCAAGTTAGCACAGCACCCCTGTTCCCGCAAAACTCGTAATATAGCCGTAAGATAGCTACAATATAACTATTTAGTTATATTGTAGCTAGCTTAGGTTTTATTTGTATTTATTTTTTTTTTTTTTATAAACTTTATTTTTTGAGGTAAAAAATAGCTTTTACAACACAGTCATATCTGAAAAGATACAATTTTCATTACAATACAACATATGGAGACCCGTCCATAACACAGCGACATGACATGATATTCTGAAAACCTAATTTTTTATTTTGTTGGGTCACAATGTCCTCCAGACAACAATCTCCTTAGGAGACCAAAAGTTGCGATCTACCACTGAGGACAGCTCAGTTAAGTTTATATCAAGAAGTCCAGTGTCAGTATGGAAATAATAGCGGTCAACTTTGGGTATCATAAGTAATATCAATCTAAACAAGTATAGGAGAACATCTAAATTACTCTAAAATATTGTCAAATAACATCAAACAAAGTACACAGGCAAAATGCTGTACTAAAACAGTCCTCAGTTGCCACTTGGACATATTTGAATAAAAACATTGAGCGTTGGTAATAGCATATATAATATTATTACTAGATCCTGAAGAGCCTAACACGGCTCTGCAGGCAGGGCAGAGGATACTTAACTCTGCCAAAAAGGAATGCGGAGGAGGAGGTATTCAACCCTTACCGCATAGTAATACTGAAATGGGGGGGGGTTATTCAGATAGTAGTGCACTCCTTCATTGCTGGCTTACTCACCAATATGACTACACTGAAGCATAGGGAATAAGAAATAACCGGGAACGTAGTACTTGACAATCTCAATGCATATACAAGGGAAACATATGAAAGAGAGTATATGCGCATCTCTTATAGTTATCATTAACCTCCTTGTTAGTTTTCCATAGAAGCATACTGGGCTTTAAGAATTACTCAAAATTAATATCTAGTATAACCCTGCATAGCTGGGGACCACTACGCTGTAGTCAAAACAAATATAGCGCTAGCTGCTTTGTCCTGGTTCTAGCTTCAGGGTCAGGGCAATGTCCTTAGGATATCACATACTCCATGATAGGTGGTTTTGCCATTCTACATGAAGAAACAGGGGTCAGCCAGACACAAGTCCTACAGACCTAACCCCACACTGGGAAACACACTGAGAAAGATATTAGAAAGCTCATATTAGAGATTAGTTTACGATGAGTGGGATGCATGTATGCACCTGTATTCTAATGGTTTTATGAGGCATAACACTCTCATACAGTTATTGTTCATCTAGCCAAGTAGGCTGCATATATATGTTGTAGCTTGTAACTTGCACTCTCATCCAGGTTATGATCATATACCCTGACCCATATTTTGCGTTATGTCAACTGTTTAAAACTCTCATGTGAAGGAGGCACATAGCTATCATATAGGTAATGATGGGGGGGGGGCAAAGATTAGGGGTAGACTGGGTAACTAATAGAAGTTGTATGGGGGCTAGGATGGTATTGCATCTATGTAGACATACTTGTAGGCTTAAGATATATTTAAACACATATAGGTAGAGTAAATACTGTAGTGCACAGGTGTGTTGAGCCATTCTCAGCTTAGTTCCTTACTTAAACTAGCATGTGTGGTCAGTGGAATATTTAAGGAAATACACATTGAGCCATGTCCTCTAAGCCTATAGTAAGTGAAATAAGTAGTATATATATATATAAGAGCAAAATATATATGACCCTGAGAGTATCCCGAGTGCACACCATACATAAGAGCATAGATAGAGCCCCTACATACACTTTGTTCTATTGACACAGATGTAATAATACTGGCTTAAAGGTGCAAAATTCTCCCCTTACTTCACTAAAAGGACCATAATGGCTAGGAACCCACTACATTAATACATCTCTCCAAGCTTGATATAGTGAAGGAATCAGGCCTGACATGAGGGAAACAATAGATAGGTACTAGAGATTCACATCTAATAGCATAGTAAAGTGAAAATAAAGTCTTGCATCACACATTCCAAATAAAATTGCACATTTGCGAGGAGTTGGATTTCAGATCTCAGGATCGTCATTTAAATGAGCAAAAGTGATACAAGAGTTCCCTTATGTATTCAGCAGCCCAGACACCTCCAGGCCCGGGAGCACATTTCACAGGATTCAGCATGTCACGAGCTAGCAGTACTGGGACTTAACAGACAGGTCCACCTGATATCTGCGCCACTGGGAGGAGATCCGGCAGCATGCAAAAGTCCCCAGCATCAAGCTGCGTAATTTTAGTTTCCTCGCAGGTATCCACCTCTCCCTCTCGATCAGCTACGACAGGTTCTTCTGTGAAGCGCGCCATTTCAATCCTTGTCAGCAGGTCATCAAACCTGCTGAGGATCTGCCGTTCATAGTCAGCAAATAGTCATTAGTATGGCGTAGGTGCCTTTCTCCATATTCAGTGTAGGGCCTGTGGATTCCCTCAGATCCTGCAATAAAATCACCTTCGTTGTTATAACCAGATAGTTCACATAAGTCTCCCAATATTCTTGCAGGTAATCTGGTATCCAAATATTGTACCACAGGATAAAAGTTAGATAAATTCAAAGAAATTCAAAATAAAATCAGGAGCCTCATAAATGCACGTCCTCTTGCCTTAGCTGCTGGCTCCGCCCCCTAGGTTTTATTTTTATTTCACAGGTAAGTTTGTTTTTAGTTTTAATTGGTTATTATTTAGTTAATAATTGTAACTTTAATTCAGGTCTATTTTATTTATGTTAAAGTTAGGGGGTGTTAGGTTTAGGTTAGGGTTACGATTAGGGTTAGGGTTATTATTATTATACTTTATTTATGACGCGCCAACATATTCCGCAGCGCTGTCCATGGATACAATTCATTTAAATAAAACAATACAAGACTTGTAAAAGACAGGACAACATTTACAAACACATACAAGAGGGATTGAGGGCCCTATTCCCGTAGGAACTTACAATCTAGAAGGGTAGGAGGTTGAGAAACAGGAGGTGAGGACTGCAAGATTGAGAAACATGTTAATACAGAGTTAGATGAGGGAAATGTTAGGTAAGTGAAGTTAATTTATTATTGAGTTGGGTGGTAGGCTTCCCTGAACAGAAAAGTCTTCAGGGAACATTTAAAGGAAGACAGATTAGGGCAAAGCCTGACAGCACGAGGGAGAGTGTTCCAGAGGGTAGGTGCTGCACGACAGAAGTCCTGCAGTCTAGCATGAGAAGAGGTGATAGTTGCGGATGCAAGGAGCAGGTCATTGTTGGATCTTAGTGGACCGGCTGCAGTATACATGTGTATTAGAGAGGATAGGTAGAGTGGAGCGGCGTTGGTGAGAGCTTTGTATGTAAGGGTGAGAATTTTGAATTTAATTCTGCTGTGAATGGGGAGCCAATGAAGGGGCTCGCAGAGAGGTGCAGCAGATGCAGATAGACGGGAAAGGTGGATCATTTAGGATGGATTGAAGGGGGGAGAGGTGGGAAAGAGGAAGGCCAGCGAGTAGGTTATTGCAGTAGTCAAGTCGGGAGATAACAAGGGAGTGGATTATTTGCTTTGTGGTGTCAGCACTCAGAAAAGGGCGAATTTTGGAAATATTGCGTAGATGGTTGTGGCAGGATGTAGAAAGCGATTGGATATGGGGGACAAAGGATAGATTTGAGTCAAGTGTGACTTGGGGTGATGGGGAAATGGTGATGCCGTGAACAGGGATAGAGAAGTCAGAAGTCGGCGTAGAACTTGAGGGGGGATAAGAAGATGCTCAGTCTTGGACATGTTAATCTTTAGGTCGTGAGAGGCCATCCAGGAAGAAATACCAGATAAGCAGTCGCTGACATGAGAAAGGACAGGGAGAGAGAGCAGGGGTGGAGAGGTAGATCTGGGTGTCATCAGCATAGAGGTGATATTTGAAGCCATAACTGTTGATAAGTTTACCCAGCGAAGAAGTATAGATGGAGAAGAGTAGAGGACCCAGAACAGATCCTTGAGGTACTCCAACAGACAGAGGCATAGGAGAGGAGGAGTCACCGGCAAATTACACAGAAAAAGACCAGTGGGAAAGATAGGAGTGAATCCAGGAAAGAGCAGTGTCACAGAGGCCAAAAGAGCTAAGGGTCTGTAGGAGGAGGGGGTGGTAAACTGTGTCAAAGGCAGCTGAGAGGTCGAGTAAGATGAGTATAGAGTAGTGGCCAATATTTTTTGCAGAGAGATCGTTTGTAACCATGGTAAGGGCAGTCTCAGTTGAATGTTTTGGGCGGAAATCGGATTGCAGGGGGTCAAGCAAGGAGTTGGTGGACAGGAAGTGGAATAGGCGATTGTAAACTAGTTTTTCAAGGAGTTTTGATGTTAGTGGAAGCAGTGATATGGGGCGGTAGCTTTCGGGAGAATTAGGGTCGAGGGAGGGTTTTTTGAGTATAGGAGTGACTTTTGCATGTTTGAAAGAAGATGGGAATGAGCCGGTAGAGAGAGATAGGTTGAAGATGTGGGTAAGAGCAGGAGTGAGGGTGGAAGATAGGGAGGGTATTAGACGGGAAGGGATAGGGTCGAGTGGTCAGGTAGTGAGGCATGAGGAAGATAGTAAGGAAGAAACTTCATTCTCAGTGGCTGGATGGAAGATAGAGAGGGTGGCAGAGGGAGTAATTGGACCTGTTGGAATATTGCAGGTTGGTGTTGGGATGTTGCTTCGGATAGTATGTGTTTTGTTTAAAAAGTAGTCTGCCAGGGCTTGAGCACTAAAGACAGACGGGGGTGGTGGAGCAGATGGGTAGAGGAGAGAGTTAAAGGTGGAAAAGAGTCATTTAGGGTTTGAGGAAAGAGTAGATATGAGAGAAGAGAAGAAGGTTTGCTTGGCTAAGTGAAGGGCAGAAGTGTATGAGTGAAGAATAAACTTATAGTGTATGAAATCAGGTTCAGAGTGAGTTTTCCTCCAGACACGCTTAGCAGTACGAGAGCATTTTTGCAAATAGCGTGTATGCTGAGCATGCCAGGGCTGTAACTGACTGCGTGGTGTTTTGCGCAACTGGGGAGGGGCAAGTGTGTCTAGTGCAGAGGAGTGAGTTTTGTTATAGTGGGCTGTAGTGAGATCAGGGCAGGTTATAGTGGAAGTGTAAGGGAGGAGATTTTGAATGATTTTTGAAAATTGGAGCGGGTCCACAGCATGTGTATTTCTGCAGGTGCGGGGGCGGGATGGAGAAGTGGGTTTAGCTTTTGCATTAATATTATAGGTGACCAGGTGATGGTCTGAAATGGGAAAAAGGCGACAGGTGGTGTCAGATATAGAGCAGAGGTAGGAAAATACCAGGTCGATGGAGTGTCCATCACGGTGAGTCGGTGTAGGGTGGATTGTGAGAGACCGAAGGATGAGGTGAGTGAAAGAAGTTTAGAGGCAGCGGGGGCAGATGGGTTGTCAATGGGAATGTTGAAGTCCCCAAGAAGGGTTATGGTTAGGTTTAGATTTAGGGGTTAATATAGTTTAATTTAGGATGTTGCGATGTGGGGGATCTGTCAGTATAGGGGTTAATAGGTTTATGTATAGGTAATGATGTGGGAGGCCAGAGGTTTAGGGGCACGTCAAAGCAGCGCTTGTATTTTGTGCGGTATGGGGCTCAACGCAACCATATCGCACACACAAGCCAGCGTTTCAAAAACTTGTAATGGCAGCGCTATGGAGGGTAAAATAGCACAACTTTTTTTGTGTTCATTTTGCACCCACTATAGCGCAAAACTTGTAATCTAGGTGTTTCTAATTTACTCCTATTATCAAATTTTCTTCATTCTCTTGCTATCTTTATTTAAAAAGCAATAATGTAAGTTTAGAAGCCAGTCCATTTTTGTTTCACAACCTGGGTTGCTAAATTGCTTTAAACATCATATTGCCAACTAGTTACTAATGTATGTTCTTCTGGCCTAACGGATATTCCCAATGGGAAAATAGTAACGAGAGTGTTGCTTTTAAACTGGAAAATAGTAATGAGACTGTTGCTTTTTTTACACTAAGCCTGTTGCTTTTTTACCAAGTCTGTTGCTTTTTGGTTTTGATTTTTATTGGTTTGGTATATTGTGTGTATATATATATATATATATATATATATATATATATATATATATATATATATATATAAAAGAAGCAAGAAATCCCCAAAGGAGGGAAGCATTGAGGCCGAAGCTACATCCAAGGTCAGTTCAAAACCAGTTTATTGGCAGAGTGCAGGTACAAAGGTGAAGCCAGGACATAAACACCTGACGCGTTTCGCGCATGCGCACATGCGCTTCATCAGAGGTGATGTGTTCAAGGTGTGAATGGACTTATATACAGCAACACAACCAATCCAGGTATCATTAAGTAAATAGGATAACGGTTACACCTGTAGTATATGATAAGATCGTTTGCTGTAAACAAGCCAACCACTCATTCTTTTTCTTGTAAATATATATACATGTGTAAACAATTCAATTCTAAGACTTCATATATAGAAGCCTATAATATTAATAGTGCATGAAAACATATATTGTGATATATTCAAAAACTATTTTTTCAATAGTAAAGAAAATACAATTCATAAATACAACAATAACCAATCATATAAGGATAGGGATCTAAATATAAGTAAATAATAATTATAGGTGGGGATAGAACACAAAGTACTGGTTATGAACCTTGTAAATAATAAAAATGGAAATATAAATGTAAACTTTGTTTCCAAACTATCAAGTATATGAAAATTAGATAGCTGAATATAGATCCAATCTTAACCATATAACTATCTCTTATAAAAAAAGAAAAGAGAAGAGAGAAAAAATGAAAACATATTTTTTTTAAAAAGAAACACAATATATGTTTTTTTGTATATCATGTTAATAAAAAATAAACCTTAAATAATATTAATAGCCCTAAATAAATAAAATTATATATATGAATGTTATTAAAAAAAGAAAGAAAAAGATCTAATTTTAAATGAGGAACATCACTACAGCAATTAGCAATTTTACTATATTAATTTTCAAATAGATTTTGTTTTTAATTTGAACAAATTGAGGAACTAATGAGTTCTTATTTAAGCTTAACTGGAGCTTTTTGTAAGTATTTTAGATTTGTATAGGTTGAACTCGAAGGATTTCAGTCTTTTTTCAACCTTATCTACTATGTTACTATTTTACTATGTTATATTATATTCGAACAAATAGAAGGATTTGTTTATTGTAAGGTGTTTGATATCTCTAACTCTAGTACACTACTTTTCCTTTTTTTATAGTCTTCTTTTTTCAATGTTGTAATACAAAAAACAATAAGCAGTGGCATATACAAATAGAAATTATTACAATATTCATTATTCATCATTTTAAATGGATACACCTTGTATTTATTTCTAAACTTCATTTGTGCAGTGTCCATTACTTCCTGTCACAGCCCTACAAGGAGGCTGGGGTCTCTATAGGAAGGGTTATCTAGCTTGGTGTCAAAAAACTTTCAGAGTAACATGAACTGCTTTACTATTAAATTAATACTAAAAAAATGGAGTCAGATTTGCCCATCCACACAAGAGGCAGAATGCCACCTAAGTTGCCAACATGTAAGATCTCTTATTTCCCTCAGGGCAGTAGATTCACTGAGAATTTTTAAGTGCTCCTTTTACATTAAAGTGTCAGTAAACCTAAAATATAATGTTATATAATTCTGCACATAGTCAGACAGAGCAGGAGCGAGCTGCACTTAGTGTTATGGCGTGGTCGGGCCGGGCTGTGACTATACAGCTGGCCCGATGCGCTGTGTAATAAAAACAGACCCGCTCAGAAGAGCACAGAGAGTGGGTCTGAAAAACTACATATTTTAAAAAAATTCAAAGGAAATCTAAGGTTTTATAACGATAACACTAATATAATGTTATATAATTCTGCACTATGTGCAGAATTATATAACATTATATTTTAGGTTTACTGTCCCTTTAAAACAAGTAATGTGTTTGCTGTTTATTTGTTTTTTCAAAAGCTGTTTCTTTTTATGATTACTTTGATTTAACGTACTGTCATGTGAAAAATAAAGTACACCCTCTTTGAATTCTATGGTTTTACGTATCAGGACATAATAGCAATCATCTGGTCCTTAGCAGGTCTTAAAATGAGGTAAATACAATCTCAGATGAACAACAACACATGGTATTACACTGTGTCATGATTTATTTAACAGAAATAAAGCCAAAATGGAGAAACCATGTGTGGAAAACTAAGTACACCCTTACTGCTTCCATAGGAATTAAGAGGCTAGGTAGCAACCAGTTTCTGCTAATCAAATGCCCTTGATTAATTCATCATCAGTAAGTGGGACCACTTCTATATAAGCCAAAGTTTTAGCAGCTTGTTGGTCTGGAGCATTCAGGTGGGTGTTAACACAATCCCAAGGAGGAAAAACATTAGCAATAATCTTAGAGAAGCAATTGTTGCTACCCATTAATCTGGGAAGGGTTATAAGGCCATTTCCAAAAATTTATTTTATATTCCATATTAAATGTTAAGTTTTAATTTACCTACAATCCACACAGTTCATATTGTATTTAATTACCCTTCCCAAGTGTGCCACTAAAATGCTTCCTTTTTTCCTTTTGCTTTTCTAAATCATATTATATTGGCATTAGGCACTACCTTCCTTAACGTACATAGGTTTATGTAAAGGAGGTTATAGGGTGGTTATAATTACCCTACCTTCCCTAGAGATTTCTAGGGGTCTTTTGTCTCTATAAGATTGCCACATCAAGCCACTGGGCTTTTTATCCATTCTTCAAGACAAAACTGCTCCAGCTCCTTCAAGTTGGATAGGTTCTGCTGGTGTAGAGCAATCTTTAAGTCCTACCAAAGATTCTCAATTGGATTGGGGTCTGGGCTTTGACTAGGCCATTCCAAAACATTTAAATGTTTTCCCTTTAACCACTAAAGTGTTGCTTTAGCAGTCAGTATGCTTAGGGTCATTGTTAGACGGTGAACCTCCGTCCCAGTCTCAAATCTGTGGAAAACTGAAACAGGTTTTCCTCAAGAATTTGCCTGTATTTAGTACCATCCATCATTCTTTCAATTCTGACCAGTTTCCCAGTCCCTGACGAAGACAAAACATCCCCACAGCATGATGCTGCCACAACCATGTTTCACTGTAGGGATGGTGTTCTTGGGGTGATTAGTGGTGTTGGGTTTGCGTCAGACATAGCGTTTTCCTTGATGGCCAAAAAGCTAAATTTTAGTCTTATCTGACCAGAGTACTTTCTTCTATATTTTTGGGCAGTCTCTCACATGCCTTTTGGTGATCAGCAAACATATTTGCTTATTTTTTTCTTTAAGCAATTACTTTTTTCTGGCCACTCTTTTGTAAAGCCCAGCTCTGTAGAGTGTACCACTTAAAGTGATCTTATAGACAGATACTCCAATCTCTTTGTTCTCTTTGTTGCCTCTTTGATTAATGCCCTCCTTGCTTGTTCCACAAGTTTTGGTGGGTGTCCCTCTCTTGACAGGTTTGTTGTGGTGCCATACTCTTCATTATTTAATAATGAATTTAATGGATGTTCAAAGTTTTGGATATTTTTTATAAACAAACCCTGATCTGTACTTCTCCACAAATTTGTCCCTGACCAATTTGGAGAGCTCCTTGGTCTTCATGGTGCCACTTGCTTGGGGGTGCCACTCTGGGGCTTTGCAGACTCTGGGGCTTTTCAGAACAGGTTTATAGATACTGAGATCATGTGACAGATCATGTGACACTTAGATTGCACACAGGTGGACTTTATTTAACTAATTATGTGACTGAAGGTAATTGGTTGCACCAGATCTTTTTTAAGGGCTTCATAGCAAAGGGGGTGAATACATATGCATGCACCACTTTTCAGTTTATTCTTTTTTAGAATTTTTTTAAAACAAGTTACTTTCTTCATTTAACTTCACCAATTTGGACTAGTTTGTGTATGCCCATTACATGAAATCCAAATGAAAATCCATTTTAATTCCAGGTTGTAATGCAACAAAATAGGGAAAATACTTTTGCTATGCACTGTGTATATATATATATATATATATATATATATATATATATATTTATACTGTATACATATATATATATATATATATATACATATATATATATATATATATATATATACACATTTTCCAAATAGATTGCACTCCATAAAACAATGTTTGTTAGTGCCACGGTGCTGTATAACAATCCAAATAGTGTAGCAAAAATAAGCACTCACTGGTCTTTTGTAGTAAAACTTCACATTTAATGTATAAAAATTAAAAGTAGAGCATAACGTTTTGAGACCACATTGGTCCCTTTGTCAAATGCCAATACAATCACCAAACAATCTTACCTACTATAACCCAGCACACACACGCCTTATATACCCAACAATGTCTAATTGACAAATCCCCTTCAGCTGAACTGAGCTCCAACGCTGTTTGCATTCCACGGAGCACATTGCGTTCCAGCGACGTCATCATCACGTGTCTGTCACTTCCTTATTCCATATCAATGCTTACATGCTGCTCTGACAGCTGTCAGAAATAACACACGTGTTAGAGAATACATGCAAGGCAGAACCATACACAGTAGTTCCGTGCATGTATACTATCTCTCAAAGCATTGGAACATACAATAACCTACAAGGGATATGCATGATTAAAAAGACAATAAACATTAAAAACATTAGAAGACCTATACTATGTATATGTACATAATAATATGGATACTATACATTTATATTAATTCAATGACACTTCATGACTAGCAAGAAGTATGGTAGGAAACTTATGTAGAAACTGAGGTGCCATGATAGGACAAATATAGAACAAGGAACCTTTTTGTATCCGCCGACAATACAGTTACCGTCCATCTAATTACTTCAATGTAGACACATCCAGATCCAATCGGCTTATTGCTGACACTTCATATATACATCTCTAATTTTATGAGGATTTCAAATAGCATAGTCCACAATGAAGGGAGTGGGGTGATTAAAAGTCCATAGGGATCAAGGCAAACTCCAGTATAGTGTTTAATCCCTTAGGGGCCACAGTATCCAATGTGTATATCCACCTCAAATCCAGGAGCAGCAATTTTTGTGCTCTATTACCCCCCTCCCCTCCGCAGGGGTGGTAACTTATTACTTCAAAAGACCAGTGAGTACTTATTTTTGCCAATAGGATTGAGCTCTCATCCTATATGATTGAAACAACCAATAAGATTTTAGCAGCTCTTATCCTATTGGCTGATTGGAACAGCCAATAGTATTTTAGCAACTCTAATCCTATTGGCTGATTGAAATCTTTCAGCCAATAGGAATGCAAGGGACGCCATCTTGGATGACGTTACTTGCATTGAAGTTACAGTTTACGGCGGCGACTGTATCAAGAGGATGCTCCGTGCCGGATGTCTTCAGGATGAACCTGCTCCATGCTGGATGAATGAAGATAGAAGATGCCGTTTGGAGGAAGACTTCTTGCCGCCTGAATGAGGACTTCGCCGGGTGGATGAAGATGGAAGAGGCTGCCTGTATGAAGACTTCTTTGTTTGGGGTGTGTATGGCGTGTGCTATTCTCAGACCTTTTCAGCTCACAATGCTACCCCAATTCTGATATTCTCCCAATTTCAGAGGTATGCAAGGTTTGTGTGGGGGGGGTGTGGGGAGCGCTAATAGTTCTAGCTGTGAGTAGGACTGATATATGTGATAATTATATATACTATCTAATTATTATATGTATTCACAATTGGTTTATCACCTTGTCTACCCGTCAATGTATAGTGACTAAATATTTTGTGTAGTGAATTTATATCTTCACAATAGTGGGCTATAATATGTCCTATGTATATACCTTTAAGAACCTGGTACTGTGGTGTACCTTTAAATTCCCTGTGGTATAAATTTTAAATACCTCCTTAGTGTTTCTTAATTATAACCTTACTGATTTGAAAATAGTGCTATTTGTGCATATATTGTATTATCTATATGTGCCTTTAAGAATCTAGTGTCGTATCGTGCCTTTAAATCCCTTTATTGGAAAAAAAAATTAAATGCTCCTCCGTGTTTTTAGGAATGATAGAAAAACTTATATATATTCAAATGACACCAAACATGTATATATTCAAATGATATATTTATATATGAAGATTCACATTATAAATACAAATACAATCTTAACCATATAACTATCTCTTATAAAAAAAGAAAAGAGAAGAGAGAAAAAATGAAAACATATTTTTTTTAAAAAGAAACACAATATATGTTTTTTTGTATATCATGTTAATAAAAAATAAACCTTAAATAATATTAATAGCCCTAAATAAATAAAATTATATATATGAATGTTATTAAAAAAAGAAAGAAAAAGATCTAATTTTAAATGAGGAACATCACTACAGCAATTAGCAATTTTACTATATTAATTTTCAAATAGATTTTGTTTTTAATTTGAACAAATTGAGGAACTAATGAGTTCTTATTTAAGCTTAACTGGAGCTTTTTGTAAGTATTTTAGATTTGTATAGGTTGAACTCGAAGGATTTCAGTCTTTTTTCAACCTTATCTACTATGTTACTATTTTACTATGTTATATTATATTCGAACAAATAGAAGGATTTGTTTATTGTAAGGTGTTTGATATCTCTAACTCTAGTACACTACTTTTCCTTTTTTTATAGTCTTCTTTTTTCAATGTTGTAATACAAAAAACAATAAGCAGTGGCATATACAAATAGAAATTATTACAATATTCATTATTCATCATTTTAAATGGATACACCTTGTATTTATTTCTAAACTTCATTTGTGCAGTGTCCATTACTTCCTGTCACAGCCCTACAAGGAGGCTGGGGTCTCTATAGGAAGGGTTATCTAGCTTGGTGTCAAAAAACTTTCAGAGTAACATGAACTGCTTTACTATTAAATTAATACTAAAAAAATGGAGTCAGATTTGCCCATCCACACAAGAGGCAGAATGCCACCTAAGTTGCCAACATGTAAGATCTCTTATTTCCCTCAGGGCAGTAGATTCACTGAGAATTTTTAAGTGCTCCTTTTACATTAAAGTGTCAGTAAACCTAAAATATAATGTTATATAATTCTGCACATAGTCAGACAGAGCAGGAGCGAGCTGCACTTAGTGTTATGGCGTGGTCGGGCCGGGCTGTGACTATACAGCTGGCCCGATGCGCTGTGTAATAAAAACAGACCCGCTCAGAAGAGCACAGAGAGCGGGTCTGAAAAACTACATATTTTAAAAAAATTCAAAGGAAATCTAAGGTTTTATAACGATAACACTAATATAATGTTATATAATTCTGCACTATGTGCAGAATTATATAACATTATATTTTAGGTTTACTGTCCCTTTAAAACAAGTAATGTGTTTGCTGTTTATTTGTTTTTTCAAAAGCTGTTTCTTTTTATGATTACTTTGATTTAACGTACTGTCATGTGAAAAATAAAGTACACCCTCTTTGAATTCTATGGTTTTACGTATCAGGACATAATAGCAATCATCTGGTCCTTAGCAGGTCTTAAAATGAGGTAAATACAATCTCAGATGAACAACAACACATGGTATTACACTGTGTCATGATTTATTTAACAGAAATAAAGCCAAAATGGAGAAACCATGTGTGGAAAACTAAGTACACCCTTACTGCTTCCATAGGAATTAAGAGGCTAGGTAGCAACCAGTTTCTGCTAATCAAATGCCCTTGATTAATTCATCATCAGTAAGTGGGACCACTTCTATATAAGCCAAAGTTTTAGCAGCTTGTTGGTCTGGAGCATTCAGGTGGGTGTTAACACAATCCCAAGGAGGAAAAACATTAGCAATAATCTTAGAGAAGCAATTGTTGCTACCCATTAATCTGGGAAGGGTTATAAGGCCATTTCCAAAAATTTATTTTATATTCCATATTAAATGTTAAGTTTTAATTTACCTACAATCCACACAGTTCATATTGTATTTAATTACCCTTCCCAAGTGTGCTACTAAAATGCTTCCTTTTTTCCTTTTGCTTTTCTAAATCATATTATATTGGCATTAGGCACTACCTTCCTTAACGTACATAGGTTTATGTAAAGGAGGTTATAGGGTGGTTATAATTACCCTACCTTCCCTAGAGATTTCTAGGGGTCTTTTGTCTCTATAAGATTGCCACATCAAGCCACTGGGCTTTTTATCCATTCTTCAAGACAAAACTGCTCCAGCTCCTTCAAGTTGGATAGGTTCTGCTGGTGTAGAGCAATCTTTAAGTCCTACCAAAGATTCTCAATTGGATTGGGGTCTGGGCTTTGACTAGGCCATTCCAAAACATTTAAATGTTTTCCCTTTAACCACTAAAGTGTTGCTTTAGCAGTCAGTATGCTTAGGGTCATTGTTAGACGGTGAACCTCCGTCCCAGTCTCAAATCTGTGGAAAACTGAAACAGGTTTTCCTCAAGAATTTGCCTGTATTTAGTACCATCCATCATTCTTTCAATTCTGACCAGTTTCCCAGTCCCTGACGAAGACAAAACATCCCCACAGCATGATGCTGCCACAACCATGTTTCACTGTAGGGATGGTGTTCTTGGGGTGATTAGTGGTGTTGGGTTTGCGTCAGACATAGCGTTTTCCTTGATGGCCAAAAAGCTAAATTTTAGTCTTATCTGACCAGAGTACTTTTTTCTATATTTTTGGGCAGTCTCTCACATGCCTTTTGGTGATCAGCAAACATATTTGCTTATTTTTTTCTTTAAGCAATTACTTTTTTCTGGCCACTCTTTTGTAAAGCCCAGCTCTGTAGAGTGTACCACTTAAAGTGATCTTATAGACAGATACTCCAATCTCTTTGTTCTCTTTGTTGCCTCTTTGATTAATGCCCTCCTTGCTTGTTCCACAAGTTTTGGTGGGTGTCCCTCTCTTGACAGGTTTGTTGTGGTGCCATACTCTTCATTATTTAATAATGAATTTAATGGATGTTCAAAGTTTTGGATATTTTTTATAAACAAACCCTGATCTGTACTTCTCCACAAATTTGTCCCTGACCAATTTGGAGAGCTCCTTGGTCTTCATGGTGCCACTTGCTTGGGGGTGCCACTCTGGGGCTTTGCAGACTCTGGGGCTTTTCAGAACAGGTTTATAGATACTGAGATCATGTGACAGATCATGTGACACTTAGATTGCACACAGGTGGACTTTATTTAACTAATTATGTGACTGAAGGTAATTGGTTGCACCAGATCTTTTTTAAGGGCTTCATAGCAAAGGGGGTGAATACATATGCATGCACCACTTTTCAGTTTATTCTTTTTTAGAATTTTTTTAAAACAAGTTACTTTCTTCATTTAACTTCACCAATTTGGACTAGTTTGTGTATGCCCATTACATGAAATCCAAATGAAAATCCATTTTAATTCCAGGTTGTAATGCAACAAAATAGGGAAAATACTTTTGCTATGCACTGTGTATATATATATATATATATATATATATATATATATATATATATATATATATATATATATATATATTTATACTGTATACATATATATATATATATATATATATATATATATACATATATATATATATATATATATATATATATATATATACACATTTTCCAAATAGATTGCACTCCATAAAACAATGTTTGTTAGTGCCACGGTGCTGTATAACAATCCAAATAGTGTAGCAAAAATAAGCACTCACTGGTCTTTTGTAGTAAAACTTCACATTTAATGTATAAAAATTAAAAGTAGAGCATAACGTTTTGAGACCACATTGGTCCCTTTGTCAAATGCCAATACAATCACCAAACAATCTTACCTACTATAACCCAGCACACACACGCCTTATATACCCAACAATGTCTAATTGACAAATCCCCTTCAGCTGAACTGAGCTCCAACGCTGTTTGCATTCCACGGAGCACATTGCGTTCCAGCGACGTCATCATCACGTGTCTGTCACTTCCTTATTCCATATCAATGCTTACATGCTGCTCTGACAGCTGTCAGAAATAACACACGTGTTAGAGAATACATGCAAGGCAGAACCATACACAGTAGTTCCGTGCATGTATACTATCTCTCAAAGCATTGGAACATACAATAACCTACAAGGGATATGCATGATTAAAAAGACAATAAACATTAAAAACATTAGAAGACCTATACTATGTATATGTACATAATAATATGGATACTATACATTTATATTAATTCAATGACACTTCATGACTAGCAAGAAGTATGGTAGGAAACTTATGTAGAAACTGAGGTGCCATGATAGGACAAATATAGAACAAGGAACCTTTTTGTATCCGCCGACAATACAGTTACCGTCCATCTAATTACTTCAATGTAGACACATCCAGATCCAATCGGCTTATTGCTGACACTTCATATATACATCTCTAATTTTATGAGGATTTCAAATAGCATAGTCCACAATGAAGGGAGTGGGGTGATTAAAAGTCCATAGGGATCAAGGCAAACTCCAGTATAGTGTTTAATCCCTTAGGGGCCACAGTATCCAATGTGTATATCCACCTCAAATCCAGGAGCAGCAATTTTTGTGCTCTATTACCCCCCTCCCCTCCGCAGGGGTGGTAACTTATTACTTCAAAAGACCAGTGAGTACTTATTTTTGCCAATAGGATTGAGCTCTCATCCTATATGATTGAAACAACCAATAAGATTTTAGCAGCTCTTATCCTATTGGCTGATTGGAACAGCCAATAGTATTTTAGCAACTCTAATCCTATTGGCTGATTGAAATCTTTCAGCCAATAGGAATGCAAGGGACGCCATCTTGGATGACGTTACTTGCATTGAAGTTCCAGTTTACGGCGGCGACTGTATCAAGAGGATGCTCCGTGCCGGATGTCTTCAGGATGAACCTGCTCCATGCTGGATGAATGAAGATAGAAGATGCCGTTTGGAGGAAGACTTCTTGCCGCCTGAATGAGGACTTCGCCGGGTGGATGAAGATGGAAGAGGCTGCCTGTATGAAGACTTCTTTGTTTGGGGTGTGTATGGCGTGTGCTATTCTCAGACCTTTTCAGCTCACAATGCTACCCCAATTCTGATATTCTCCCAATTTCAGAGGTATGCAAGGTTTGTGTGGGGGGGTGTGGGGAGCGCTAATAGTTCTAGCTGTGAGTAGGACTGATATATGTGATAATTATATATACTATCTAATTATTATGTGTATTCACAATTGGTGTATCACCTTGTCTACCCGTCAATGTATAGTGACTAAATATTTTGTGTAGTGAATTTATATCTTCACAATAGTGGGCTATAATATGTCCTATGTATATACCTTTAAGAACCTGGTACTGTGGTGTACCTTTAAATTCCCTGTGGTATAAATTGTAAATACTTCCTTAGTGTTTCTTAATTATAACCTTACTGATTTGAAAATAGTGCTATTTGTGCATATATTGTATTATCTATATGTGCCTTTAAGAATCTAGTGTCGTATTGTTCCTTTAAATCCCTTTATTGGAAAAAAAATTTAAAGGCTCCTCCATGTTTTTAGGAATGATACCAAACTTATATATATTCTTAAGTCTTGATAAAGGCGCAGGAGAGCGCTGAAACGCGTAGACCGACTATCGAGTGTGGATTTCAAAAGCCGCAAGAGAACTAGGCAAGCCAGGATTACAAGGAGATACACTCCCCCCACGATCCGGTTACCTGATTGGCCTCCAACAGAACACGTGATACAGACGACGTCAGGGAGAGGATGCAAGCCACCGGGAACTTCAAACGGAGAGACGCTGATCCTCCATTAAGGTATTACATCGAGCTAGCAGCTTCCTAAGACCCTTACATAATGAGGTAAGATACGATCAGAGGTCCGGTTAGGGGGAGTGCAACACTACATTGCATAAACATTGCCCAGATTTGGAGATAAGAAAGAAATTCAAAGAACTTAGTTGTGGCCCCAACTTCATTATATATCTTTTCACAACAAATGTATACATAATCCAAAAGTTCAAGTTCAAGTCAAGACACACAAGAGAGTGTGTACTGGAGTTTCTGAAACCACATCACAAGTCAGACTTTAGTAGCCTTTTTATGAGAATAACGTTTTTTTATGTGTGCATATGCAAACAACTGGTAGTTAACGGAACCATTTTGATTTTAACTGGTGGTTAACGGAACCATTCTGATTTTATTTTTGAGCAACATTTTATCTGTGTAATATTTGTATTTGTATTTATAATGTGAATCTTCATATATAAATATATCATTTGAATATATACATGTTTGGTGTCATTTGAATATATATAAGTTTTTCTATCATTCCTAAAAACACGGAGGAGCATTTAATTTTTTTTTCCAATAAAGGGATTTAAAGGCACGATACGACACTAGATTCTTAAAGGCACATATAGATAATACAATATATGCACAAATAGCACTATTTTCAAATCAGTAAGGTTATAATTAAGAAACACTAAGGAGGTATTTAAAATTTATACCACAGGGAATTTAAAGGTACACCACAGTACCAGGTTCTTAAAGGTATATACATAGGACATATTATAGCCCACTATTGTGAAGATATAAATTCACTACACAAAATATTTAGTCACTATACATTGACGGGTAGACAAGGTGATAAACCAATTGTGAATACATATAATAATTAGATAGTATATATAATTATCACATATATCAGTCCTACTCACAGCTAGAACTTTTAGCGCTCCCCCCCCCCCCCCACAAACCTTGTATGAAGACTTCTTGCCACATGGATGAGGACTTTGTCGGCTGGATGGATTCTTCAAGCGGGACTTCAAGAACTGTAAGTGGATCGTCAGGGTTAGTGTTAGGTTTTTTAAGGTTTTTTTGGTGGGTTTTATTTTTAGTTTAGGGTCTGGGCATGTAAAAGAGCTAAATGCCCTTTTAAGGGAAATGCTCATACAAAAGCCCTTTTCAGGGCAATCGGGAGCTGAGTTTTTTTAAGATAGTTATTTTATTTGGGGGGGGGGGTTTGGTTGTGGGGGTGGTGGGTTTTACTGTTGGGGGGTGTTTGTATTTTTTAACAGGTAAAAGAACTGTTATCTTTGGTGCAATGCCCCACAAAAGGCCCTTTTAAGGGCCATTGGTAGTTAATTGTAGGCTAGGTTTTTTTTTTTATATTGGCGGGGCTATTAGATTAGATTTAATTTATTTTTGATAATTTGTTTCTTATTTTGTTATTTAGTGTTTGTTTTTTTATGTAATTTAATTATTTGTATTTTTAGTAATTTTAGTGTTTGTTTTTTTGTAATGTTAGGTTTTAGTGTAAGGCAGGTTTTAGTTTGCAGGTAAGTTTGTATTTATTTTAACTAGGTAGTTAGTAAATAGTTAATAACTATTTACTAACTAGTCTACCTAGTTAAAATAAATACAAACTTACCTTTGAAATAAAAATAAAACCTAAGCTAGCTACAATATAACTATTAGTTATATTGTAGCAAGCTTAGGTTTTATTTTACAGGTAAGTTTGTATTTAGTTTAAAATAGTTATTATTTAGTTAATAATTGTAACTTTAGTTTAGCTGTATTTTAATTATGTTAAAGTTAGGGGGTGTTAGGCTTAGGGTTACGTTAGGGTTAGGGTTAGCTTTAGGGGTTAATGGATTTATTTAGTGGTAATGATGTGGGAGGCAAGAGATTCAGGGGTTAATAACTTTAGTATAGTGGTGGCGACATCGGAAGTGGCAGATTAGGGGTTAATAGTTTATGTAGGTGGCGGCGATGTTGGGGGCGGCAGATTAGGGGTTAATAACTTATGTAGGTGGCGGCGATGTCAGGGGTGGCAGATTAGGGATGTTAAGACTCGGGGTTTATGTTAGGGTGTACATCAATGGGGCTGCGTTACAGAGCTTTTCATTGCGCAATCGCAGGTGTTAGGATTTTTTTTGCCGGCTCTCCCCATTGATATCTATGGGGAAATCGTGCACGAGCACATCAACGCAGCGCTTGATTTCGGTGCGGTAAGGAGCTCAACGCAACCATTTCGCCCGCACAAGCCTGCCTTGTAATAGCAGCGCTATAGGGAGGTGAAATAACACTGCTTTTGTGGCGGTCGTTAAAATCCCTATATCGCTCAAAAATCTTAATCTAGCTGATGGTGTATAAAGGGTAAAATATAATGATTTAATTAAATAAAGCAAAATAATGCTTTCAATAATGGCAAATGACTAGCAATTTTCAAAAAAGATTACAGATACATATAGGCTAGTATTATTACTGAAAAGTACATCCATAATAATTTTTAGAGTAGTTTATGATGCTAAAATAAATTACTTCACTTGTTGGTCTTCATCAGAGGCATTTTCAGCTATCACTCCACAAATAGAATCAAATAGGATTTATTTAATTGGATTTAGAAAAATAATCGGATTGCAATGCTGTACGAAAATATAAGCATGAAATGATTTGCCCTTATATTCAGCTAAGTGTATGTGTAATACAAATTCAGTAGTAATTAACAGATAGAAATGTACTGCATATAAACTTAATAAAGTCATACATTTTAAAAGAAATCACTTACATGTTTACATTGTACAATTATTAATCTTTAGGGCGATCCCAATTATCTTGAAAAATAGGACCGAGGTTAATAAAAGTAGATCTTAACAGACATTAACAAATATGAAATATAGATTAATTTTCACTACAGAGACATCTAACAGCTCTCTGCTAAAGTAGTTTTTAAGCTTTAGCTGTCATTGCATTTATATGTAAAAAAAAAAAAAATGGAGGTTAAAACCTGGCTGCTTTGCAAGATGTTCACATAAGAACAGCTCAATTGTCCTGACCTGAACACAGGCTAATGACAATGGAGTACACCCCTCTTTTTAAATCCTTTACCCCTTTTTTTAATGATTCAGATAGGGCATGTCATTTTAAACAACTTTCTAATTTACTTTTATCATCAAATTTTCTTTGTTCACTTGGTATTCTTAGTTGAAAGCTAAACCTAGGAAGGTTCATATGCTAATTTCTAGGCCCTTGAATGCCGCATCTTATCTGAATGCATTTGACAGTTTTTCATAGGTAGATGACATTAGTTCATGTGTGCCATATAGATAACATTGAGCTAACGCAAATGGAGTTATTTAAGATTCAGCACTAATTGGCCTCTAGTTATCAAGCCGTCTACTTACCTGTGGGTGGTGGGTTTTAATGTTGGGGGGGGGGTTGTATTTTTTTAACATGCAAAAGAGCTCAATACTTTGGGGCATGCCCTGCAAAAGGCCCTTTTAAGGGCTGGTAAGGTAATAGAGCTGTTAACTTTTGTAATTTAGAATAGGGTAGGGCATTTTTTTATTTTGAGGGCTTTGTTATTTTATTAGGGGGCTTAGATTAGGTGTAATTAGCTTAAAAATCTTGTAATATTTTTTTATTTTTTGTAATTTATTTTTTTTATTTTTTGTAACTTAGTTTTTTTTTTATTTTTTGTACTTTAGTTAGTTATTTTTATTGTATTTAATTGTAGGTAATTGTAGTTAAATAATTTAATTTATTTAATGATAGTGTAGTGTTAGGTTTAATTGTAAATTAGGTTAGGATTTATTTTACAGATAATGTTGTATTTCTTATAGCTAGGTAGTTATTAAATAGTTAATAACTATTTAATTACTATTGTACCTAGTTAAAATAAATACAAAGTTGCCTGTAAAATAAATATAAATCCTAAAATAGCTACAATGTAATTATTAATTACATAGTAGCTATATTAGGGTTTATTTTACAGGTAAGTATTTATTTTTCAATAGGATTAATTTAGTTAATGATAGTGTAGTGTTAGGTGTAATTGTAACTTAGGTTAGTTTTTATTTTACAGGTAAATTTGTATTTATTTTAACTAGGTAGCTATTAAATAGTTAATAACTATTTAATAGCTATTGTACCTAGTTAAAATAAATTGAAATTTGCCTGTAAAATAAAAATAAATCCTAAAATAGCTACAATATAATTATTAGTTAGATTGTAGCTATATTAGGGTTTATTTTAAAGGTATTTAATATTTAGTTTTTAGTTTTAACTAGGAATAATTTAGTTAATAATAGTAATTTTATTTAGATTTATTTAATTAATATTTAAGTTAGGGGGGTGTTAGGGTTAGGGTTAGACTTAGGTTTAGGGGTTAATAATTTTATTATAGATTGCGGCGGTATAGGGGGGCAGGATAGGGGTTAATTAATTTATTATAGGTGGAGACGGTGTAGGGGGGCAGATTGGGGTTAATAAGTTTAATATAGATGGCGGTGGGGTCCGGGAGCGGCGGTTTAGGGGTTAAACAATTTATTTAGTGGCGGGGAGGTCCGGGATCTGCAGGATAGGGGTTAATAAATTTATTATGGGTGGCGTCGGTATAGGAGGGGCAGGATAGGGGTTAATAGGTATAATGTAGGTGGCGGCGGTATAGGGGGGGCAGGTTAGGGGTTAATTGGTATAATGTAGGTGGCGGCAGGGTCCGGGAGCGGTGGTTTAGGGGTTAACATATTTATTGTAGTTGCGGGGGGGGTCCGGGAGTGGCGGTTTAGGGGTTAACATATTTATTATAGTTGCGGCGGGGTCCGGGAGCGGCTGTTTAGGGGTTAATACATTTATTATAGTTGCAGCGGGGTCTAGGAGTGGAGGTTTAGGGGTTAATAACTTTATTTAGTTGCGGGGGGCTCCGGGGGGCGCCGTTATAGGGGGTAGAATAGTATAGTATATTGTGAGTGCTTAGTGACAGGGGTATTAATAAAGCTGTAGAAAAGCCGAAGAGCAGCAAGATCGATGTGTGATAACTATCACAGTCCGCTGCTCATCACCCCGTACTTGGTGCGCGGCTTTTGGACAGCTTTTTTAATAACTTTGGCGAACGTATTCAGGTCTGTGGCGGCAATGTGAGGCGAGCTTAGGAGGGCGTATTGGGGCCGGCGATGGCAGGTACGTACGGAGCTTGATAACTAGAGGCCATTGTCTCAATTATAAATAAGCTTCTCCTCTCTGAAGGAGCAGACTTATTGCCTTCGTATACCCACAATTGGCAATCTGATCTACATATAAAAATTGACCCCATGGAGAACATTTTTCATTACACATAAAAAATCCTCAATTTCTACACAGGTTCAAAAATGTAACTTTAAGTTCCTATCACGTTGGTATCTTACCCCTTTACGACTCCGATCTACAAAGACTGGTCCGGGATGTGCTGGAGGGAGTGCAGATATTCTACATATATGGTGGAATTACTCATGCCTAAAACCCTTTTGGACAGTTGTCGTATCAAAGATGACAGAGATCCTAGGTACATCTATACCCTTTTCACCAGATATTCTTCTTTTTACTAATTAAGGGCCAAATTCCAAGTTTTGCGATACAGCTATACTGCTGAAAAATTGGCCTTTGCACTGTCAGGCTATTGCGTTAGCGTTATAGCTTATACCGCCACAATCAAAGACCAGTAGTTATGGATTTTGTGAAACAAAAATGTTTCACAAGACTCTTGACAAAAAGTAAACTAACACTATAAAAAAAAAACTAAAAATGTAACATTACAAAACAATCAAACACTAAAATTACGAAAAATAAAAAAATCTAAGATTACAAAAAATAATGAACAAATATTAAAAATTAAACCTAATCTTATACCCCCTAAAACAATAAAAAAGGCAACCGAAAATAAAAACACCCCCTAATCTAACAATAAACTACCAATAGCCCTTAAAAGGGCCTTTTGTAGGGCATTGCCCTGAAGCAATCAGCTCTTTTACCTTAAAAAATTGATACCCCCTAACAGTAAAACCCCCCAAAATCAAAAACCGAACTCTAAAAAAAAATGAGGCTACCCATTGCCCCTAAATGGGCATTTGCATGGGGATGTCCCTTAAAAGGGCAATCAGCTCTTTAGTGCCTATTAAAAAATAAAAAAGTCCTAATCTAAAAAAAAAACACCACAAAAAACAAAAACTAACACTAACCCCAAAAAAATGTACTCACAGTTAATGAAGTCCAGACATCCATCTTCAACCAGGCGGTGACAAGTCTTCATCCAGGCGGCGACATCTTTATCCATTGCAGGGTCATCTCCTATCTTCATCCCGGTGGCGCGGAGCTGTGTCGGCGTGCAGCTGAACAGGACTGGTGGTGACGACGACGGCATCCAGCACGGAGCCTCCTCTTCATGCGATCTCCGCCACACACTGGAGATTGAACGTAAGGTACCCGTTTTATATTTGGGTACCTTGTATTCCTATTGGCTGAAATATTAAAATAAGCCAATAGGATGAGAGCTGCTTAAATCCTATTGGCTGTTCAAATCAGCCAATAGGATTTAAGCAGCTCTCATCCTTTTGGCCGATTTAAAAATGTCAGCCAATAGGAATGCAAGGTACCCCAAATATAAAAGGGATACCTTGCATTTAATCTTCAGTGTGCGGTGAAGATGCCATGAAGAGGAGTCTCCACACCGCTGAGGACCGCCGCTGCTGAGAACCGCTGCATCGGGGAAGAAGATAGATAGAAGGTCCCGCATTGGATGAAGATGGAGCTGCTTGGAAGAAGACCTTCACCTCCGGATTTCAGGAACTGTGAGTACCTATTTCGGGGTTAGACTTAGTTGTTTTTTTTTGGGTGGGTTTTTTTTTAGATTAGGGATTATTTATTTTAATAGGCAGCAAAAGAGCTGATTGCCCTTTTAAAGGCAATGCCCATACAAATGTCCCTTTAGGGGCAATGGATAGCTTAGGTTTTTTAAGAGTTAGTTTTTTTTATTTTGGGGGGAGTTGGTTGGGTGGGAGTTTTACTGTAAGGGTGTGCGTTGTGATTTTTTAAGTAAAAGAGCTGATTGCTTCAGGGCAATGCCCTACAAAAGGCCCTTTTAAGGGCTATTGGTAATTTATTGCTAGATTAGGGGGTGTTTTTATTTTGGGGTGGCTTTTTTGTTTTTATAGGGGTATAAGATTAGGTTTAATATTATTTTTTGTAATCTTAGATTTTTTTTATTTTTCATAATTTTAGTGTTGTTTTTTTTTGTAATGTTAGTTTTTTTTAATTTATTTGTACTGTTAGGATTTTTTAATTTTGTAATTTTTTTAATTATTTTATTTTATTGTTTGTAATGAGTTATGATAGGTTTATTTAAAGTTTAAGCTTAGGTTTTTTATTTCACAGGTAAGATAGTTATATTGTAACTTTAATTTAAAGTTAGGGGGGTGTTAAGTTTAGGGGTTAATAGTTTAATTTAGTGTGTTGCGATGTGGGGGTGAAAGTTTAGGGGTTAATAGCTTTATTTTAGTAGTTGTGATAAGGGGTGCGACAGTTTAAGGGTTAAAAGCTTTATTATAGTAGTTGCGATGTGGGGGGCCAGCGGTTTAGGGGTTAATAGCTTTATTATAGTAGTTGTGATGAGGGGGCCAGCGGTTTAGGGATTAATAGCTTTATTATAGTAGTTGTGATTTGGGGGACCGGCGGTTTAGGGGTTAATAGATTTATTATAGTAGTTGTGATGTGGGGGGTCAGCAATTTAGGGGTTATTAGGTTTATTTAGGTGTTTTAGCGATGTGGGGGGCCAGTGGTTTAGTGGTTAATAGGTTTATTTAGGTGTTACGAGGCGGGGGCTGCGGTTTAGGGGTTAATCACTTTATTTAGTGTCAGCGATGTCGATATATTTATATATATATATATATATATATATATATATATATATATATATATATATATATGTGTCATTGTGAACCTAATTTGCATATCTTACCCAGAATCATTTGCTGCATTGGCAACACTGTAATTCAGAGGTTTTCTGTGGATAAAACAAGACTTCTGGCCTGTCTAGATTTGTTAATGAACTACACAATTAGTTATTTTCTCTCTCTCTCTCTCTCTCTCTCTCTCTCTCTCTCTCTCTCTCTCTCTCTCTCTCTCTCCCTCTCTCTCTCTCTCTCTCTCTCTCTCTGTCTCTCTCTCTCGTTATCAGTCTCTGGTTAGGACTGATATAGGGCCTAGCAAAAATGTAATACAGTCCTATCTTGGGAACAAAAAAAGCCAGGTAGCTACCCGTGCCTTAATTGTCTGAGCTGTAGCTCCATCATAAAAGGAGAATATTTAGGATAAGTGGGCACTATACTTGTGAAGCTACTTTTGTAATCTATCTTATCAAGTGTCCGTGCTCCCTTATTTATATAGGGGAGTATAGGGGAGATGACACATAAAGCCAGGGATAGAATGAGCCAACACTGGTCAAATGTAAGGTGTAATAACCGTGAGGCACCCCATTCTAGCCACTTTTAGAAAAGGGCCATCAAATTAGCCAACTTAGGTGGCAGATAATTGAACAGGTATTGACCCCTAGGAATGGCATGGATAGGGAAAAATAACTCAAACAAAGAGAAATGTGGTGGATCAATAGACTTGATACATTAGTACCTAAAGGGTTAAACAAAGACTATGATCTAACAGTATTTCTATAATAAGGAAGTGGCAAAAATGTGTATATGTATTAATGTTTTGTTTTTCAATCTGTATGGTTTTTAAATAGTCCGACTTATTTGGACTTAACAAATTGTAAAGTTTACTTTTTAGTTATAAGTTGGTAGATTGCAAAATGGTCTAAAATTTAGAAATTGACATAGTGAAGACAAGTATGTAAAACATTTGATAATTGCTTTTATCAACAAATGTGTTGTAAATTATAATGTGGCAACATGATTTGCCGTACAAATAAGTATGTTCCAATACAATATTTCTAAATTTGATATTTATTAGCTGTCAAAAGAAATTATGAGAATCATCCAGTAGATGGCGCAATGGTGCAAGAAATTCACAGAATGGTGCCAAATTTAAAGGGACACTAAACCTTAAAAAACTCTGTCATGATTCAGATAGAGAATACAATTTTAAACAACATTCCAATTTACTTCTATGATATACAGTATTTTGCTTCATTTTTTAGATATTCTTTGTTGAAGGAATAGCAATGCACATGGGTGAGCCAATCACATGAGGCATCTATGTGCAGCAACCAATCAGCAGCTACTGAGCATATCTAGATATGCTTTTCAGCAAAGCATATCAACAAAATTAAACAAATTAGATAATAGTTGTTTAAAATTGCATGCTCTTTCTAAACCTTGAAAGAAAAAATTGGGGTTTCATGTCCCTTTAAATCTTTAAAAGACAGCTGAATGCATGATTAAGGGGCCTGTTCCCAAAACATTGCATTAACTTGCTGTTTTATGCTTTTCTAATAAAGAATTTGTTACACTAAGGAACTGTGGACCATCCGTTTTTGTGAGTACCATTTTGGGGAGCTGGCAGTCTCCTTTACCTGCGTGCACCTGTATCCTGTTTGTACTGTGCTTTCAGAATTGTTGGCGATGTGGGGGGTGGTGGTTTAGCGGTTAATAGCTTTATTATAGTAGTTGTGATAAGGGGGCTGGCAGTTTAGGGGTTAATAGCTTTATTATAGTAGTTGCGATGTAGGGGGCCAGCGGTTTAGGGATCAAAAGCTTTATTATAGTAGTTGTGATGAGGGGGCTGGCGGTTTAGGGGTTAATAGCTTTATTATAGCAGTTGTGATGAGGGGGCCGCCGGTTAAGGGGTTAATAGCTTTATTATAGTAGTTGCTATGTGGAGAGCCAGTGGTTTAGGAGTTATTAGGTTTATTTAGGTGTCAGCGATGCAGGGGGCGGCGGTTTAGGGGTTAATCACTTTATTTAGTGTCGGCAATCTTGGGGGTGGCGGCGGATTAGGGGTATTTAGACTAGGGGTTTATATTAGAGTGTTTTTTTTTACGTAACCTTCTTGTCCCCATAGACATAAATGGGGATTGCGTTATAACAATCGCCATTCCGTGATCGCAGGTGTTAGTTTTTATCTAACACTTTCTCTCCATTGATGTCTATGGGGGATACGTGCACAAGCACGTCAAGTCAGGCCTTGTAATGTAACTTGTAATAGCAGCGCTATGGAAAGTGCGGTACTGCTAAATTTTTAGCGTTATTTACGCACTGGGTTTGGCGCACAACTTGTAATCTTAATGTTCTGAAGTTTACAGCTGCTTATGCATTTAAAAATGAAAAATAAGAGCATATCACATATGAACATTAATGACTTAATTATGGACTTAAAGCAGATATGGCTTCTATAATGGTGAGGACTTTTCTCTTCTCTTATTTGCAGAACTCATACAACTTTGGGCCAAATCACATTCATACAAATATACACGTACCCTTATTATGGATTGTCAAAACATTAATCTGTTCATCATTGTAATGTCATATTCTTTTTTCAATAAAGCTCTTTAAAAAAAACAAAAATCATCTTCAATCAAGTCTCTGTACAAATATTTTTTTGGCATACAAGTCAATTTTAAAAAATCTTTAGTTTGTAGAAATACACAAAGATAAAAAAAATGTTAAAAAAAATTCCAAATGAAATGCAAAGCATTTTTTGTCATTTTCTATAGCTTACATGCATTAAAAAAGTAATTATTTGCTAAATATTTAAAACATTTTGGGCTAGATTACAAGTTGAGCGCAAAATATTGCTTCCGCGAAAGCGATATTTGTGTTCAACTTACTAATACCAGCGCACGTAAATGTGCACTGGTATTACAAGTGAGGTAGCTCATGAGATCGCTCTTCCATAGGCTCCAATGGGAGCCTAGTTCTCATGCTGTAAGACTCACCATGAGAACTATCGCGGTGAAGGGGGTAAGTCGCACAGCGATGGTCAGCACATATAAATATATTAGTTTAACAAAGAATAGCAAGAGCACTACACTGGTAAAATAGGAACGCTCAATGTATTACTTTAATGTATACAGAGAATATATTCAAGTTATTTACATACAACGTATCCTTTTCTATGACTGTGTCTGGATACCGTGCATAAATTTATCAAATCTCTGTATTTTTAATATAGGGTATATGCATATATACCTTGTGAGCTTGAGTGCTTGTGCATGAAACGACACTAGTTACGAGTATAGTCTATATCATAGAAGATAGAGACTGAAAGAATGCACCTTGGTAGCACTTCAGTTCCTTATGAAGTTATTAATATTAGTATGAAACTTAAACAGCCATTGTGAGCCAAAGGTTTGAAAGAAAATTAAAACATAACTTTTATTAAATCAACATTGGATTAAAACAATTTTTTTGTTTGTGTGAATATGTGTACTTTAAAAACACATAGCAACTTTACTAAAGATAAAGAAGTGGCACTAAATATCAAGTGGATAGATTACCTCTATTGTAAAATATTCTGGATTATCTGAATAGTAAATATAAATCTATCCAATGAATAATTGGCTTGTGTTCTGGGGTATTCTACACCGCTGTATATTTCAAAATTCTGTCATGCAGACATTCACGTATATAGTTAAGCAACCGTTTTTGAAAAATAAATAACAAAGTACTATCAGTGAAGGCTATTTAGTAACTGATATACTTGAGTAATTTTGTATTTTTCACTTTGTGGATAAGTGAATCTCTATATAAGCATTATTAACTCCTTCGGGTAAATTACTGAGTCCCTGATAGTTGTAAGTTCATAATACGGCTTTAATTCAACCTTAATATATTATCCCTTATGTTGCAGTAGATTATATTGTGGGTATGTATACACAATATATAATTACAATATAAATTTTTTTGAATATCAGAAGTGGCTCAAATAACTTTTGTAATTTAATATATACTGTGTAGTTAATCAGTTTTTGCAACAGGGTTTTATTTTTGATATCTTAGATTTAAGTCTGGCATGTGTTGGTGCTTTGGTGTACAAACTCCAGTGGTATATACTTTGTGGCAAAAAGTGTATCTCACTTTGTATATTATCTACTGTTTTTAGTCACTTGGCAGCCTTAGCATATTTTACTTTTATAATATACAACATTTAATACATGAAAGACAGTATTCTAGATATTTATAAAAGTTCTTTGAATGATATATTCTATGCAGCCCGCTTGATTTGTGTATCAATAGCCTGTCGCTGGTGGTTACAGTATAAGTTTAAGTAACCAGTTATAGGTTCTGGCCGTTATAGCTTGGAAATATTCACAAGTTATTGATCTTTATTTTCTTCTAAAGTGGCTGTCTTTTAATTTCTTCTAAAGTTAGCTATTACAGCTTTATACTGTCTGAAATACTAGAAGTTGTATTATGGCACTGTCATTGCTAGTACCCGGCTTTTGTGCACTTATGCTATCAACAAGTGATTGATACGGTATAAGCTGGAGCTGCCCGAATATGTGACTAACAGTTATAATAGTGATCCATAATTGGCTTTTCAAAGTTGCCACTAGCTAACCGCTATAGCTATAAGATATTATTATATAGTTTTTTAAATCTATATCAGTGCGGTTGATTTCACAGGTTGGCGGTTATAACTGTTATTCTATTAACCTGTGAATAGCTTTTGACAATTGCCACTAGCGGCTTTCAAATAACCCCCAAGGTATTAGTACTGATTTAGACCAAATGCCACTATATCAAAGCGTTACGTTTTAAAGTTTTCTATGCCATTTAAAAAAGAAAAACAACAGGGTATTGTCAGATACCCATCCCTAACATGTTTCGCCGATAGCGTTTCGGCTTTTTCAAGACCTTTGAAAAAGCCGAAACGCTATCGGCGAAACATGTTAGGGATGGGTATCTGACAATACCCTGTTGTTTTTCTTTTTTAAATGGCATAGAAAACTTTAAAACGTAACGCTTTGATATAGTGGCATTTGGTCTAAATCAGTACTAATACCTTGGGGGTTATTTGAAAACCGCTAGTGGCAATTGTCAAAAGCTATTCACAGGTTAATAGAATAACAGTTATAACCGCCAACCTGTGAAATCAACCGCACTGATATAGATTTAAAAAACTATATAATAATATCTTATAGCTATAGCGGTTAGCTAGTGGCAACTTTGAAAAGCCAATTATGGATCACTATTATAACTGTTAGTCACATATTCGGGCAGCTCCAGCTGTATACCGTATCAATCACTTGTTGATAGCATAAGTGCACAAAAGCCGGGTACTAGCAATGACAGTGCCATAATACAACTTCTAGTATTTCAGACAGTATAAAGCTGTAATAGCTAACTTTAGAAGAAATTAAAAGACAGCCACTTTAGAAGAAAATAAAGATCAATAACTTGTGAATATTTCCAAGCTATAACGGCCAGAACCTATAACTGGTTACTTAAACTTATACTGTAACCACCAGCGACAGGCTATTGATACACAAATCAAGCGGGCTGCATAGAATATATCATTCAAAGAAACTTTTATAAATATCTAGAATACTGTCTTTCATGTATTAAATGTTGTATATTATAAAAGTAAAATATGCTAAGGCTGCCAAGTGACTAAAAACAGTAGATAATATACAAAGTGAGATATACTTTTTGCCACAAAGTATATACCACTGGAGTTTGTACACCAAAGCACCAACACATGCCAGACTTAAATCTAAGATATCAAAAATAAAACCCTGTTGCAAAAACTGATTAACTACACAGTATATATTAAATTACAAAAGTTATTTGAGCCACTTCTGATATTCAAAAAAAATTATATTGTAATTATATATTGTGTATACATACCCACAATATAATCTACTGCAACATAAGGGATAATATATTAAGGTTGAGTTAAAGCCGTATTATGAACTTACAACTATCAGGGACTCAGTAATTTACCTGAAGGAGTTAATAATGCTTATATAGAGATTCACTTATCCACAAAGTGAAAAATACAAAATTACTCAAGTATATCAGTTACTAAGTAGCCTTCACTGATAGTACTTTGTTATTTATTTTTCAAAAACGGTTGCTTAACTATATACGTGAATGTCTGCATGACAGAATTTTGAAATATACAGCGGTGTAGAATACCCCAGAACACAAGCCAATTATTCATTGGATAGATTTATATTTACTATTCAGATAATCCAGAATATTTTACAATAGAGGTAATCTATCCACTTGATATTTAGTGCCACTTCTTTATCTTTAGTAAAGTTGCTATGTGTTTTTAAAGTACACATATTCACACAAACAAAAAAATTGTTTTAATCCAATGTTGATTTAATAAAAGTTATGTTTTAATTTTCTTTCAAACCTTTGGCTCACAATGGCTGTTTAAGTTTCATACTAATATTAATAACTTCATAAGGAACTGAAGTGCTACCAAGGTGCATTCTTTAAATATAAATATATACTTATGTGCTAATATGTGTATACACTCAAATTAACACATAAATATATAAGCATATACATATATATTTGCTGGAACACACAGTCCCCATAGACTGCAATGTAAAGGCACACCACTCCCACCAACATTAGGTCACAAAAACTGCTTTGTGCAGTTTTTTTTTTTATTAAAAATGCTGATTTAATTTATTTTTTGGGGGAAATTGGGGCACATATTAAAAATTAACCAGATGTCTAACCTCTGGTTACTTTTTTGAGCACTAATTGCTGCTGCAGGCTCACGGCAGCAATAACCAACCAATTGTTATGTCTGGTTATATATCACACGCTCGTAAATGGGCGAATATGCCCGTCTGCAAGCGGGCAATAAATTAGCGCTCCACTTGTAATCTAGCACTTTATGATTCCACATTTGTCATTTTTAATAAGAAAAATAATAATGAAAGACCTTTTTCCCCCTTTTGCACCATCTTTCATTAATTACAGTGAATAAGTAAGAATTAAATATTAGTTAAATTTTAAAACTGCACAAAATTATGATTGAAAGAGGGAATTTCAAACTTTTTTTTTTTAAAAAACAACTGGATGTTCTTGTGTTGAACAAAGATAACAAGATGTGTCTTTATCAGCCAGTGAACAATACATTCTCAGGCTATCTTCCATGTATGTAATTCATATATATAATATACCATTTTTATTTTAATTAACCTTTAATTTCTAAAATATTGAGTCATAGACTATTTAACATTTAATTATCTGTGAATTATTAAACTTGGAATTCCTCTTGCATTATTAATGTGTGAATTTGCTTCTGTATTTAAACTTTTATTGTTGAATGATGCTATTTGCAGAATAGCCACTAGGTGGAAGCACTATACCAGTCCATACTGTCACTGACTATTGCTGAACATTATTGTTATGTTCTTTGTATTGACGTTCAGTAGGAGAATGTAACTGATTTGATAGTATCTGCTAGGCTTATGCATTTACTTCGGTACAAATGTGGATTTATACCAAAAACACGGATATATTTATTTCGTTTTTCTGAAACAAATATCCAAACAAACGCATCAACTAAATTTAAAGAAAATGAAGAAATACTGACAAAGTAATTCAGCATTCATTCATTTCTATTAAATTACCTTTAGGGGTGAAATACCTCTAGCGCTAGAGAACAGTGATGATCTCGACACTTCTACACAGAGCCCCAAACCGCAGTAATAGGAGGCTTAGCCTGTTGGATCCTAGAGCCTGCATTAAAGTAATTGTACTGCTGCACAGCATATAAAAATATTATTCAAAACAGGAGAACTGTCAAAAACACACCAAAGATACATTTAAAAGAGCAGTTATACTCATAATAACACTATTTAATTATAATGTATTTAAAAAAAAACTGCATTAAAAAGTTATAAGGGCTCAAAAATATGAGATCTCAGGTGTTAGAAAAAAAGGCATGCAGATAGCTTTAACATAGAAATACATACATGTACATGTTTAAATATGTATATGTATGAATATATGTATATATAAATATACAGTATATATTTACTGTATATGTGTTTGCATATGTATTTATTAATGTATTTACAGACATATATAAACATATTGTAATGCTCGTGGGATATTTCCCTATCAGACCAAACTTGGCCAGTAGTCTTCTTATCCCGGCGTTAAGTGGAAGGATAAGGAAATATCCCAGAACAAGAGAATAGACAAGTAAATGAGGTAACAGTACTCAAAGTAGAGGGGCAATCCTTCTTGGCACTACAAGGAATAACTGGAGAGTAGTCAGGCAAGCAGAGTTCGGTAACAATGAGGTAATCCACAGAAACAGCAATTCAGGGGTTAATCAGAAGAGTGGTCAGAGGCAGAGTTCAGCAGCAGTAAGGCAATCCAGCAGTTCAGGGGTAAAACAAGCAGAGTGGTCAAACAGGCAGAGTTTGGTTACAATTAGGCAATCCAGCAATTAAAGGGTTAAACAGGTAGAGTGGTCAGACAGGCAGAGTTCAGTAACAATTAGGCAATCAAAAAAAAAAAAAGAATTAGGCAATCCAGCAATTGAGGGGTTAAACAGGTAGAGTGGTCAGACAGGCAGAGTTCAGTAACAATTAGGCAATCCAGCAATATAAGAAATACAGCACCCAGGAGCACACACAGTAACACCTACATATATTTGGGCGATGTAAGTAAGGAACAGAATTGCCTTTAAAGGGAAACAACCCAATTTTTTTCTTTTGTAATTCAGAAAGAGCATGCAATTCTAAATAACTTTCTAATTTACTCCTATTTTCAATCTTTCTTCGTTCTCTTGCTATCATTATTTGAAAAAGAAGGCATCTAAGCTTTTTTTTGGTTTCAGTACTCTGGACAGCACTTTTTTATTGGTGGATGAATTTATCCACCAATCAGCAAGGACAACCCAGGTTGTTCACCAAAAATGGGCCGGCATCTAAACTTACATTCTTGCATTTCAAATAAAGATACCAAGAGAATGAAGAAAATTTGATAATAGGAGTAAATTAGAAAGTTGCTTAAAATTTCATGCTCAATCTGAATCACGAAAGAAAAATTTTGGTTACAGTGTCCCTTTAACCCCTTAATGACCAAGGACGTACACCACACGTCCTCAAAAAAAATACAGTTAATGACGAGGACGTGTGGCGTACGTCCTTGGTCTGGAAAGCAGCTGGAAGCGATCCTGCTCGCTTCCAGCTGCTTTCCGGTTATTGCAGTGATGCCTTGATATTGAGGCATCCTGCAATAACCCCCCTTGGCCATCCGATGCAGAGAGAGCCACTCGGTGGCCCTCTCTGCACCGGATATCGGTGGCCGGTATCGTTGGTGGGTAGGAGCAAGTCTGGGAGGCGGGTGGGCGGCCATCGATGTGCCGAGTGGAGGGACGGGGGGCGGGATCGGGGGCGGAAACGTCGGGAGCGCGCGCGTGCACGGGGGGTGGCAAGCGGGCGCGTGCACGGGGCGAGAGGGAACCGCTACACTACAGAAAAATAAAGCTGTTAAAAGTTAAAATAAAAAGGTTTTAAAGTTAGAAATAAACAGCTAAGGGATCTGGAAGGGATGGGGGGTTGGTCTTGGGGGGAGAAAGCTACACTACAGAAAAAGGCATTTTTTTTATAAAAAAAAAAGGCACATTTGTTACTAAACTGGGTACTGGCAGGCAGCTGCCAGTACCCAAGATGGCGCCCATTAAGGCAGAGGGGGAGGGTTAGAGAGCTGTTTGGTGGGGGATCAGTGAGGTTGGGGACTAAGGGGGGATCCTACACAGCAGCATATGTACATATGCCAAAAAAAACAAAAAAAAAGCCCAAGTATAGCTTTTATTTTAGTACTGGCAGAGTTTCTGCCAGTACTTAAGATGGCGGGGACAATTGTGGGGTGGGGGAGGGAAGAGAGCTGTTTGGGAGGGATCAGGGGGGTCTCATGTTTCAGGTGGGAGGCTGAGCTCTACACTAAAGCTAAAATTAACCCTGCAAGCTACATAATTAACCCCTTCACTGCTAGCCATAATACACGTGTGAAATGCAGCGGCATTTGGCGGCCTTCTAATTACCAAAAAGCAACGCCAAAGCCATATATGTCTGCTATTTCTGAACAAAGGGGATCCCAGAGAAGCATTTACAACCATTTGTGCCATAATTGCACAAGCTGTTTGTAAATGATTTCAGTGAGAACCCTAAAATTGTGAAAAATTTAACGTTTTTTTTTAATTTGATCGCATTTGGCGGTGAAATGGTGGCATGAAATATACCAAAATTGGCCTGGATCAATACTTGGGGTTGTCTACTACACTACACTAAAGCTAAAAGTATCCCTAAAAGCTCCCTACATGCTCCATAATTAACCCCTTCACTGCTAGGCATAATACACGTGTAGTGCGCAGTGGCATTTAGCAGCCTTCTAATTACTAAAAAGCAACGCCAAAGCCATATATGTCTGCTATTTCTGAACAAAGGGGATCCCAGAGAAACATTTACAACCATTTAAGCCATAATTGCACAAGCTGTTTGTAAATAATTTCAGTGAGAAACCAAAAGTTTGTGAAAAAATTAGTAAAAAAGTGAACAATTTTTTGTATTTAATCGCATTTGGCGGTGAAATGGTGGCATGAAATATACCAAAATTGGGCCTAGATGAATACTTTGGGATGTCTACTAAAATAAAATATGTACATGTCAATGGATATTCAGAGATCCCTGAAAGATATCAGTGTTCTAATGTAACTAGCGCTAATTTTGAAAAATAATGGTTTGGAAATAGCAAAGTGCTACTTGTATTTATTGCCCTATAACTTGCAAAAAAAGCAAAGAACATATAAACATTGAGTATTTCTGAACTCTGGACAAAATGTAGAAACTATTTAGCATGGGTGTTTTTTGGTGGTTGTAGATGTGCAACAGATTTTGGGGGTCAAAGTTAGAAAAAGTGTGTTTTTTTTCAATTTTTTCCTCATATTTTATAATTTTTTTATAGTAAATTATAAGATATGATGAAAATAATGGTATCGTTAGAAAGTCCATTTAATGGTGAGAAAAACGGTATATAATATGTGTGGGTACAGTAAACGAGTAAGAGGAAAATTACAGCTAAACACAAACACCGCAAAATTTAAAAATAGCCTTGGTCCCAAACGGACAGAAAATGGAAAAGTTCTGTGGTCATTAAGGGGTTAATGAATTTTATATTATGTCATTCACATATGCACTTTAGATATTATTCACTTGCACTTTATTTCAGGGATATGTGTGTGTATATTATGCCATGATAACGGAAGATGCCTATCAATGGATGTATATGAATAAAATAAAATATTTTTTTTATATTACTACTTAAAAGAGTGCTAAAGTCCCATTCTTTGTATACAATGTTTATTACATACTTGTGATCTACCTTTTGTTGTTTAAATAAATATCTCTCCATAAACCCTGATTTGGGAAAGTGTTGGCTCTAACCAAAGTTAGGTTTCTTTAAATGTGGGAGTTTACCATGCAAAAACTGTGAATATGTACTCAAAGGAGACAAATTTCAGTCCTCTGTAGTGGGAAAATGCTAAACCATTAACAAAAATGTTTAATTCTAAATCTGTGGTCTATTTAACCCTTCCTGTCGGGGCTTACTTGTCTACATCAGAACAAAGTTACAATATAAACAAAAGACAAAAATGTAAATCACCCGATCGTTCCTGCGATCGCGTGATTTCAATGATGGGATTGGGTCAGGGGGAGTGTCTATGACTCTAGGGATGCTCTCCAGCCCGTGATCCCAGTTAGGAATCGGCTATGGCTTCAGTACAGCCAAACGACTAAGACGTTCCATGCCGTCCTAAAGGTGCTAAAACCCAGTGCAGTTAGGATGGCATGAAACTTCCTAATGATGGAAAGTGGTTAATCACATGTAAAGTATGTTCTAAACAATATTAGCAAGATTAAAAGTGATGCGCTAATTTTTTTTTTGCTCGCATGCAAACACTGCTCAAAGTAAACTTTTAACATGGGCAGGTTAGTGTTGGTGGTATTACAAGTTATATGTAAATTGTTTGCTCCTGAGGGAAACCTGATGCACGCTAACTTCAAAACTTCGAACATCGTGACCTTGTTAACATCTTCTCCCCACAGACTTCGATGGAGCGTGATTTAAAAAAAACAAACATATTGAGCGCTAATCCGACACCGCGTAAGACCCACAGTGCTGAACGCTAACAGCTAGATTATGAGTTTTGAGCGATTTAAGGAAATTACCAACCGCCACAAATGCGGCGTTATTTCACCTCCCTATAGCACTGCTATTACAGGTTTACAAAAAGCAGGCTTGTGCGGGCGATATGGTTGTGTTGAGCTCCATACCTCACCCAAATACAAGCGCTGCTTTGACGTGCTCATGCATAATTTCCCCATAGACATCAATGGGGAGAGCCGGCAAAAAAAAATCCTAACACCTGCGATCGTAACGCAGCCCCATTGATGTCTATGGGAAAATTAAAAATTATGTTTAAACCTAACACCCTAACATAAACCCAGAGTCTAAACACCCCTAATCTGCTGCCCCTAACATCGCCGCCACTTACATAATGTTATTAACCCCTAATCTGCTGCCCCTAACATCGCCACCACCTACATTACAGTTATTAACCCCTAATCTGCCGCCTCTAACACCTACCTACACTTATTAACCCCTAATCTGCTGCCCCCAATGTTGCCACCACTATACTAAAGTTATTAGCCCCTAAACCTCTGGCCTCCCACATCACTAACACAACATAAATATATTAACCCCTTAACCTAACTCTAACCCTAACGTATCCCTAAGCATAAGTTTAACCCTAACCCTAACACCCCCTAACTTAAATATAATTAAAATAAAGCTAAATAAACTTTACAATTATTACCTAAATAATTCCTATTTAAAACTAAATACATACTTACCTGTAAAAAAAATCTAAGCTAGCTACAATATAACTAATAGTTATATTGTAGCTAGCTTAGGTTTTATTTTATTTTTCTTTACTCCTGCCCAGGTCTGTGTTTTTGCAATCCAGAAGAGGTGGCAGCATATAAAATGACTTGACTGAGCACAAATAAACAGCAAGCTACGTTTCGGGATTGCTCCCTTAGTCATGGATAAGGGAGCAATCCTGAAACGTCGATTGCTGTTTGTTGTTTATTTGTGCTCAATAAAGTCATTTTGTATGCTGCCACCTCTTCTGGATTGCTTTGACACTTATATGGGGTATGAGTGGTTACCATGTGTGGTGTGCAGTATCCTGAGTGATGGACTGAACTGTTTTTTGCTGCTTAGGTCTGTGTTTTTAACTTTTCTGTTTTCTTTGTGTACCTCATTTCCCTTCAAGTAACTTTTTATTTTAGATCTGTGTATTAAAAGGACAGTCAACTCCAAAAATTTAAATTTGTTTTTTTATTGTTAAATAGACAGATTGAGGCCCATTTACCAAATGTCTGTCGGACCTGATCCGACAGTGCGGATCAGGTCCGACAGACATTGCTGAATGCGGAGAGCCAATGGGCTGCCAGCAGGGAGGTGTCAATCAACCCGATCGTACTCGATTGGGTTGAATTGTGGCGATTCCTGTCCGCCTCATCAGAGCAGGTGGACAGGGTTATGGAGCAGCGGTCTTTAGACTGCTGCTCCATAACTTGTGTTTCTGGCGAGTCTTAAGACTTGCCAGAAACACGGGCCCTCAATCCAGAGCTTGATAAATGGGCCTCATAATCTCTTTATGACCCATTCACCAGTTTTGCACAGGCAACATGGTTATATTAATATACATTTAACCTCTGTGATTACCTTCTATCTAAGCCTATTTTGACAGCCCCCTGATCACATGGCTATTTATTTATTATCTATTGACTTGTATTAAGCCAATTAGTGCAGTTTCATGCACAACTCCATGGGAGAGAGCACAATAATATATTTATGACACGCATGGATTAGCAGTCTTTTGTTGTGAAAACAAGCATGTGATAAGAGGCTGTCTTTAGTTGCTTAGAAACAGGCAGACATGTAGAGGTTTAAATGTTATAAAGTATATTAACCCCTTAATGACCGGACCATTTTTCAATTTTCTTACCCTTAATGACAATGGCTATTTTTAAATTTCTGCAGTGTTTGTGTTTAGCTGTAATTTTCCTCTTACTCATTTACTGTACCCACACATATTATATACCGTTTTTCTTGCCATTAAATGGACTTTCTAAAGATACCATTATTTTCATCATATCTTATAACTTACTATAAAAAAAATTATAAAATATGAGGAAAAAATGGAAAAAAACACACTTTTTCTAACTTTGACCCCCAAAATCTGTTACACATCTACAACCACCAAAAAAACACCCATGCTAAATAGTTTCTAAATTTTGTCCTGATTTTAGAAATACCCAATGTTTACATGTTCTTTGCTTTTTTTGTAAACTATAGGGCAATAAGTACAAGTAGCACTTTGCTATTTCCAAACCACTTTTTTTCAAAATTAGCGCTAGTTACAATGGAACACTGATATCTGTCCGGAATCTCTGAATATCCCTTGACATGTATATATTTTTTTTAGAAGATAACCCAAAATATTGATTTATACCCATTTTGGTATATTTCATGCCACCATTTCACTGCCAAATGCGAGCAAATAAAAAAAAATCGTTCACTTTTTCCCAAATTTTGTCACAAACTGTAGGTTTCTCACTGAAATTATTTACAAACAGTTTGTGCAATTATGGCACAAATGGTTGTAAATGCTTCTCTGGGATCCTCTTTGTTCAGAAATAGCAGACATATATGACTTTGGCATTGCTTTTTGGTAATTAGAAGGCCGCCAAATGCCGCTGCATTTCACACGTGTATTATGGCTAGCAGTGAAGGGGTTAATTATGTAGCTTGCAGGGTTAATTTTAGCTTTAGTGTAGAGCTCAGCCTCCCACCTGAAACATGAGACCCCCTGATCCCTCCCAAACAGCTCTCTTCCCTCCCCCACCCCACAATTGTCCCCGCCATCTTAAGTACTGGCAGAAAGTCTGCCAGTACTAAAATAAAAGGTGTTTTTTTTTTTTTTTTTTTTTTAATTATTCATCTGAGATGGACCCCTGCCTTAGCCCCAACCTCCCTGATCCCCCCCAAAAAGCTCTCTAACCCTCCCAACCTACCTATTTGCCACCATCTTGGGTACTGGCAGCTGTCTGCCAGTACCCAGTTTTCCCAAAAAAAAAGAGAGGTTGTTTTTTTTTTTGTTTTTTTTTTCTTAAATACATAGTTTTCTGTAGTGTAGCTTCCCCCCCCCCCAATAACTCCATCCCCCTACCCTAGCAGATCCTATTAGTATTTTTTTAAAAAAATAATGTTTTCTGCCCCCCCTCTCTCTACTTTAATCATTGGTGGCAGTGGTTGCTGCGCGCGCGCGCACACACATGCACGCGTGTGCGCGCTCACCGCAGGCCCCCCTCCGCACGCTCTCCAGCATCCGGCGTGCACATAGCACTTGCAGGAACCGGATGCCGGGTAGCGATGGGCCGCCCACCCACCTCCCTTGAAAGCTCTCCCACCCACCAACGAACGGCACCATCGCTACCCGGTGCAGAGAGGGCCACAGAGTGGCTCTCTCTGCATCGGATTGCTTGTTAAAGGGTATTGCAGGATGCCTCAATATCGAGGCATCACTGCAATACCCTGAGAGCTGCTGGAAGCGATTGCGATCGCTTCCAGCACTCTCTTAAACAACTGACGTACCAGGTACGTCCATTGTCACTAAACTGACAGTTTTTGCAGGGACGTACCTGGTACGTCAGTATGTCATTAAGGGGTTAATATAACAATGTTGGTTGTGCAAAGCTGGGGAATGGGTAGTAAAGGCGTTATCTATCTTTTTAAACAATAACAATTTTGGTGACTGTCCCTTTAAATCACTCCATGCTTATTTTTATTTCTCCAAATATATACAACTAATTATATACAATGAAATACAAATATATAATGAAATGGATATTATATAATATATTGTGTGTATGGCTTTTTGTATACCTATTGTTAATGACTACATTGTAGATATGTCATTAATGCATGGTGCCTGTTTTGGTCCACCATGGGTTAATATTAAAGTAAATAAGTTGACTTGAGGGAGGTACTAATCTTCCCTGAGGAAGTGCTGTTTGCATGAAACTTGTCAGATGTTTTGGACACTGCTGTGCCCCATATGATGTTGCTTTACTTTCTTCAATAAAGAATTTAGCTTTTTAAATTTTCGACTTCCAAATGATCTATTTATTAACAGTAGATGAGGTTGACAGAAATAAAAATCAAAGAAGTTCAAACTTTATAGATTCTGTTTCTATAATAAAAACCCTGTCAAATAAACTGACGATAATGTTGGTACATTTTGGAAGGTCACTAAGCAGTTAATTATTATATAAATTAGACAGTTAAAAATTAAGGAAAGATTTATAAACATGAAAACAAATATGACTACTGTTGCTATAGCTGAGCTTTAGAAATTGTGAGCTTCTGATTAACATATTAAATTATTAATAGAGCAAAAAAAAAGCCGTTCTCTTCTCAAAATACAGAAATAAAACAGTTTTTTTGTTGTTTTTTAAAGGTCTTTGTCATGAGATGCAGGACACAGCATAGAAGGTACAACACTATATTATTGCAGAGCATAGAAGTAAACAGCTTGTACAACACATCTAACTTAGTAACTGTGACATAGACTATAACGGCTATAAGCCACGACTGTTGATGTAACCTCCCACTCTCATCACATCTTACCCTTTTTCAAAGGACAAAGCATGCATTTTTTTTTTTAGAGTACAACAAATAACAAGGTATACAAAAAGCATACAAAAATAGTTTTGTTTAGTGTACAACAAATAACAAGTTAAAGAGAATATATATGAACGACAAGAAATACAATCCTGACTTGAACATCAGGGTAGACTACCCTAGTCCACAGTGACCATGGGATTATTCTGCCCTTACTTCTGGTCACTGCTCTAACTACAGTGCAAATCCCGGTAGTTCAAACTTTATAGATTCTGTTTCTATAATAAAAACCCTGTCAAATAAACTGACAGCTGTAATGTGGACTTGACGTAGAATGGACAAAATCATATTCACTGCTGAAAGAACTGAACCTCATTGAAGCAAACTGCATTCCGTTATCATTTACTAACTCCATTGGTATGCCCCATCGGGCGAACAAGCTCTTGAGACAAGTGATAACGGCTTGACTGGTGATCTCATTCAAGGGTGCAATCTTCAAATACCTGGAATAGTAGTCAATAATGAATAGGTACTTTTTCCCATGCAGTTCACACAAATCTGCAGCTATTTTCTGCCATGGGCCTGCAGGCAGTGGGGTAGAAATCAAGGGCTCCCTTCTCTGAGTAGGCCAGCATTCCTGGCAAAAGGCACATTTTGACACGTGGCTTGCAATGTCGGAACTGATCCCAGGCCAGCATATCGCATTAGCTGTCCTTTCTCTGCACTTTGTAATGCCCAACCTTCTTTTATGTACTTAATAACTTTTTAATGGTCTGTATCTAAATGTGTGTCCTTTCTTATTTGCTCTAGCTTTCCTGTCAAAATTTATTTGGATGCCAGAACTGAATCCACATACACTTTCACATCTGATTCCAATGAAGATTCTTCAGCAGCAGCCAGCGGGAGCCTGGAAAGTGTATCTGCAACTACCAGTTATTTCCCTGGCACATGCAATGCCCTGAACGTTGAACCTGAGCAGCCTCATCAGAAGTCTCTGGCATCTTAGGGGTGTTTTGTCAATATCATAGAAGCTGATTAGAGGGACTAACGGTTTATGGTCAGTCTCCAGACTAAATTTCTCTAAACCCATTAGGTAACGGTGGAAGCGCTCACAGGCCCAAACTGCAGCCAGGCACTCTTTCTCAATTTGGGCGAATTTCGACTCAGCAGCCATCAGTGTACGGGAACAGAAGGTGATGGGCTGTAGTTTGTTCTCATTTAGCTGCAGGAGGGTGGCCCCTAGCCCATAACTGCTCACATCAGCACTAACTAACTATGGTCTTTTTAGAAGGGTCGTAGAACCCTAACACTGGGGCAGACCCCAGCAAGACTTGACCTGTACAAAAACTTCTTCCTGTGGAGGACCCCCAAACCCAGGCAACATCATTCTTCAACAACTCTGTGATAGGGTGTAGTACTGTGGATAAATCTGAAAGGAACCTGCCCACATAATTCACAAGGCCCAATATTTGCCTCAGCTCGTGTGCATCAGAAGGACTTTTCATCTGTTCATAGCAAGGATTTTTATCAGGGTCCGGCTTAAAGCCATCTTCATTGATGATATGTCCAAAGCAAACATAACTCAGATTTTCTAAAATGGCACTCCTCTTTATTTAATTTCAGCCCGGACTCTCTAATGTTCTGCAGCACACAGCTCAAATCGCTGATCATGTTCTTCCAATGGTAGATCCCATACACTAAAATTTGTCCATAACGACTGTCGTGCCCTTGTGGTCCATTAGAAGGGAAGTCATCTCTCTTTGAAAGATTTCAGGAGGCAGAGGGATTGATCCCAAGGGAGTCTGCAGAAGCAAAAAAGCGACCTAGCGGTGTAATGAAGGTAGTTAGTTGCCGCACTGTGGATCTAGAGGTATCTGCCAGAGCCATTCGAAGCATCCAGTGTAGTCCAGTTAATTTATTAAAGGTTACAATGTTGCTTATTTTTTAAAATGCTTACCTTTGCATTATGGTAAACATAACGCCGATCCTCCGTCTGCTTCTGTTGCTTTCTTTAGCAGATCAATAAAGAATCCAGCTTTCTCCAATCGTTGTGTGCCCCCTTTGACGTCCAGCTTATGGGGCAATGCCATGATTGGATGTAGCAGGTTTGATCATCGATATGCTAATGAAGCAGCAAATGCGGGCGGAGAATCAGCATTATGTTAACCATAACGCAAAGGTAAGTATTTTAAAAAATAAGCATCATTGTAAACATTAATGAATTAAAGTGCCCCTGTTTTAAGAGAATTATTTAATACTGGCTTTAATTCAGTAAAGTTTACAATCACTTTAACTTACTAACTTATTTCTTGTAAACTTCTTGTTCAATGCCGGATCGGACGGATTGATGTCTGCAGCCTCAAAGCAGACGAACCGTTGCTTCATAACTGATGTTTCTGGCGAGCCTGAAGGCTCGTGCGGAAACAGGGGCATTCAGAGCTTGATAATTCGGCCCCATTGTGTAATCATTTATACACCATTTTTCTAATGAAGTTAATAAGTGAGTCTGTTTTTATGTGCTTTATTATTTAACTATCAAACAAAACTTTGCCCTCAGTAAATGTTGCAATGAGGTCACTACCATGTCCTATGCACAAAATATGCAAGTAATAGAGCAGCACTTTATATTAAAACAGTCCCTTATTAACATTCCTTGGGTTCAACATCTATACAACATTTAAGTAAACAAGCCCTTGATCATGAAGTTTTTGTTTGTCTAAATCTTTGTTGTGGATAACCCCCCATAAAACATAATAATAGTCTGTTTTAATAGACAGTACTACTTTAGATTAGGTCAAGAGATATATTAGACACTGAACCAGAAACCAGCATTACTTAATGGAAAATGGAAACTTGGTTCAGTAATTTGTATTTATGGCCTTGTATCACGTATTGTGCTTTATTGCATCATAATTTGAAATCTCCTTTTTCTATTGACTGAAAATATGTTGCAGAAATGTTTTTGATTAATGCTCTATAAAAAAATCCTAGGCAGCTTGCAAAAACATCAGTTTGTTATGAAGAAAAAAATCAAAATAAAATCTGGCACCAATTTGTATCAAAGAAATAGAAGAACCAGATGTGAACTACGTTAACAATTCATACATTCTGAAGTGTTAGATGGTGTGTCTAATCTTGCAGAGGTGAATAGTTAACTGCTGTGAATACCTAGGTAGCAATAAACAGGCAGATACTATGAGCCAGATGAATTAAAGCTTGTTTTTTAAAATGAGCTGCTTTCATAGGATTTGCCTGTTCTGCCAAGTCCCTTGTGGAATTCATCAAAGTAAAAGTATTTTATGGTTTTATTCAGTGTAAATCATTAAACTGTGTATTTAACACAGCAAAGAAAATAACATTATATTGTTTTTATTTACATTTGTTTTCTTACGTATACCACTAAAAGAAATACAACCATCAATAAAAATATGAAGTATTTTACAATTTGTATAGTATTCTTAAGGGTTAAATCACCATTTCTTCATTACCACTTTACCCAATAAACACACAGACAACTTTTGGAGGTATAAAACCATGGAGCAAGGTCACATTTATTAAATAACCAGGCACAAGTAACTAAACATTTTTAAAAGCTTTAACGCTTTTGTAGCTCTTTAACGGCCATTGTTCAAGAGCTGCAATGCTCCTACCGAGCATTGCCTTTCCTTTCAAAGGTGGTTGGCATCATCCATTTCTAGGTCAGCAGGTCCACTGGGAGAGACGTTACAAGCTGCGACTTGCAACATCATACCCCTCCCATTAGCTCGACCACACGCTTACAGAAGCCAGAAAAATGATTAGGCCATGACCCAGCCATGCCAGCTGATCCTATATTCTTCTTAATCACCAAGCTTTAACACCTAATGGCCCTCAAGATGTAAGACAACTCAACAAACATCACCAAGGGGAAGCCAAACTTTAACACTTTATGCTTACAACAGCTAGCCTGAATAGACATGCTCCCGCCAAAGTCCTTAAGCCACCCTAGTGGTTGCTGCTACCTCAGTGCTGCCCCATAATACCTGTAAACAAATAAAAACGTTAAACAACAATGGTGGGACCAGGTGGAAAAACACTTCTATCAGTCGAACATGAACAAAAGAGGGAGTGATCAAGCTGTCCATGCATTTTATAGGTAAGCAATCTCCACCCCAACATTGGCAACAATGTTGAACACTCACTCCCAGCACCAGATTCACATATCAGACAGGCAGCATAACCCGTAAGACGCTCCAAGCACAATTATGCTCTACACTAACATAAGGGTTAAATTGCCATTACTTCATTACCACTTTATCCAATAAACACATAGACAACTTTTGGAGGTATAAGACCATGAAGCAAGGTCACGTTTATTAAATAACCAGGCACAAGTAGCTAAACTTTTTTTAAAAGCTTTAACGCTAGGTGGCGGAATCTGAGGTCCTAAATTATGTATGTACAATTAACATAAACTTTAGAGCAAGCGCTTTGAGGTCAACAGCCCTCGTTCAAGGGCTGCAATGCTCCTGCCAAGGTCAGCAGACACATGGGAGAGGCGTTACAAGCTGCGACTTGCAACATCATGCCCCTCCCATTAGTTCAACCACACCCTTACAGAAGCCAGAAAAAATATTAGGCTGGGACCCCGCCAAAAGAGCTACACTATCCGCAATCTAACTGGAGCTCTTGCCGCCACTGCCACCACTTACAAATCATACATAGGGACTCTTTATAGTACATAGCGAGTGAATGCCTCCTTCAAGTTTGCTAAAATTAAATCGAAACCCTCTTCAGTCAAGTGCACACCATCAGGTCTATAGAGGCGCTTACAATCCCCTATAATGATCTTGTGCCTGATCATGAAACTACCTTCCTCCACAATTAACCTCCCTACATCCCTGTTCAACTTTTTTTGAATCCTGTAAGCTTATCTATGCACTAGCACATTCCTCCACTATAAACGAGCTGACATTCGACCAAGCCAAATGCACACCTGGGAAGCGAACTTTCAACCACCGAACATCCAATTTCATAAACGATGTTAACTCCAGCACAGACATAGACCCCACATCATTCCCCCCAAGATGCAGCACAATTATGGAAGGCCTGCCCCATCGGTAAACAGCTTCTTTGAGACACTCCGGCAGGTCCCTCCAAAGCATTCCCCTCCTTCCTAATGGAAACCGCATCTTGTCGAATCCCCAGCTGCTGGCTGCCCGGGCACTTCAAGGTGTGTATTGCCGCCCAGTGCACAAATGAGTACACAACTATCCACGTCCTGCATGGAGGAGTCCTTATCTCTGAAGACAAAGGAGAATTAAAATAACACTGAATAAACTTCTCAAAGTTAATTAACTAAACAAATGACTACTTAGCGTAAAGGTCTAATATATAACTTATACCGTTTAGAGTTCCATCTCCCTAGTTTTTTAATTCCTTGTTCTGACACACCTTTAGCAGCTGCACTAGTGGCAGAGCCGATGCAAAAGGAGTGAAGTGCAATAACGTTTGGGTTAAGCCCTACCTTCTCCGCCGCCCAGTTCAATACCTTTTTAAACTGAAATTTTAACAGATTAGTACCATCATTAAGTACAAAAAATTGCCCTGATGCTCCCTGTCGCTTCCTAGAGTACTCAGAGACAAGCCTAACAAGATAACACTCTGGACTTGACTGTTCCTGCATCGTTAACCATACCCCTTTTCTCTCTTGATCTGTCTTAGATTTCGGGATATACAGTAGCAATGCCTTCTGATCAAACCGAAAATGTTGAACCTGAATACCCGTCCCCACCGATAGCCTGGACTGAGCTACCAATTCACCAACTCTCAGGGCCCCAAACAATGCCATTGCAAATGCTGCAAACCTGAAAGTCATCTGCACAAACCTTTGGCAGTACCGCCAACAAAACTTCTAACTGCTGAACTGTAATAAGCTCACGTCTGTCTGTTGACCGCACTTCAATCCTGCCCCAGCCTCTTAACACTTATATATAAAAACACATTTGTATAATCCGGCAAGCCCTTTAACTTACTAAAAAACACAATAGCTGTCAATCACCCCTGCATTGCTCCCTTCCTGCATCCACTTTCCTTCAACTGTACCATTCATTCCAATACCCATGCTAAGGAACTATCCGTTAATGGAACGCCATTACCCATCAAGAAGGCCTCCCATTCCGCCCAATTTTTAACATACGCCCTCCAAGTAGACGGAGCCAGTGAAGTCTTCACCAAAGAAGTCAGTATGTCCCCCCCTCAACCACCTGCCAATGGAGTTGGATGCGCTGCTCCTTCTGAACTCCATGCTGTTTGATTCCTTGGTGTTGTGACTGCAGCTATTCTATTGACTGGCCTTAGTTGTTCCCGAAAAGACAAAATGGAGCCAGGAGTACCAAGGACACCAGGAAGGGGTCAAACCCCACCCCTGGCGTATATGCCCGCTTGATCATTGCCCTGCTACACCACTCCTTTCATGGAGCCATCTTTGGCCCCTCACTCCTCCTTGCACACTTGCTGCCTCATCCCTACTCATTTGAGCCACATTCCAACTCCTTTGATTATAAGCGACCATTTCACTGCCAAAACCTGCCTCCCTCCCATGTACAGCGCCAACCAGTTGCCTGTATTCTAAAGGCCTGTTCCCTGCCCCTTGAGCCAGCAATTAAGCCAGCCAATAAATTTCCTACATAACTGCGTTCTGTCCGCTTCCAAGCGGCTCATGCATCCCTGCCATGTTGCCTGAAGTACTATATGGCATGTCTATCTGATCCCCCAAACTTCTTACTCCTGGTTCACCTAGAACAGCCCCAGGCCCTTGACCCCTGACATGATCCCCTTGCCAGGCAACCCTTGCACTTCCATGGAACCCAGTGGCCCAGCAGCAAAGTAAACCTCCTGATCAATCACTTCAGACTCTACCGCCACCTGCCCCAGCATTTAACCCTCCACCCTGGGTACCCGGACTCCCGACTCACTTGCGTCATGTGGAGAAGACCGCCGCATGCCACCACTGCTTCTACCATGACTGGAAATTATGTCATCCAAGATTACCGGAAGTGTCATCATCGCCACACCCGAAAACCAGAAGCTGTAACCCACATGGACCCCATCGACCAAGGACAGCGTTAAAGGCCCGACACCTGGATGGAAGCCTCGTGACCCCCGTCGACAAACCAACCAGACACGCCACAGACGATACAATGGCCTGCACCAAGGCTTAAACGGCCGCCATCGCCCCATCGTTTAACTGTAAGTTAGGTGAGTATAAAAGGGATGCAAGCGCTGCCAAAACTTCTAGACTGCCAGGCCCTGCAGTATAACCCCCAGCCACCCAGCCATAGGAGCCCCTAGGCCACATTCTGAAACCATGATGGTTGTTAGGAGGAAGGCAGGCCACTAGGCCACCAGGTACATATTGCCCTGGAGTAAGGCCCAAAGGCCCAACACCCTCCAGATCGCCTGCCTCACCCCCCAAATCCTCCCCGGCATTACCTGCCTGCCAACTACTAGGCCCTGTGGCTTGCTGAGCTTAATTACTGCCATCCTTGCTTCCCCTAGCTACCGGGAGGCCGACTGTGCCATCCAGAGCTGCCTCTTCTCCTTTTTCTTCTCCCAAACTACCCACTACTCCTGAATCAAATAGGTCAACATCCTGAGTTAATGGGAATATAGAGGTGAAGGACAGGCCTGAATGGGGAGTTGACACCTGCTGAGAGGGAGGGCCTCCTCCTCGTTACCAGACCTGACATCTTTCCCCTTTCCAGATACTCGCCGTGTAACCAGGGAATCCTCTCTCAAACGCTTAGGAGGAATGGTTTGTTTCCTAGGAGATCCATCATGGAACACCAAAACACTTCAAAACACTACTCTCAGTCGAACAGGAACAAAGGAGGGAGTGATTAAGCTGTCCATGCATTTTATAGGTAAGCAATCTCCACCCCAACATTGGCAACAATGTTGCACACTCACTCCCAGCACCAGATTCCCATATAAGATGCTCCAAGCACAATTATTCTCTACACTAACAATATATGAATACACCACTAAATACATTTTTATAGGCTGTGTTAAACTGACAGTGAAGTCAGAATTTCATGATTCCAATAGAGCATAGCTTTCTAATTTACTATTATTATGAAGTGTGTTTGGTTTTCTTGTTAATCTTTGTTGAAGAAAAACCTAAGTAAGTTTAGCAGCAGAATTGCACTGCTGGGAGCTAGCTGAACACATTGAGGTGAGCCAGTGACAAAAGGCATACATGTGCAGCCACCAATCATTATCTAGTTCCTAAAGTTCAAAACCTTCTTGATTAGACCTGAGTTTTATTCTTATACAATACATCTAATTACGTCTTACTACCAGTTCAGAATTAGGGGTTTAAACATCACATTTTTTTAGTTTTATAATACAGTATACAATCTAACGGCTAGATTTGGAGTTTTGTCGGTAACGACCCGAAAAACTAACGCCGGCTTTTTTCTGGCCGCACCATAAAAATAACTCTGGTATTGAGAGTCCACAGAATGGCTGCGTTAGGCTCCAAAAAAGGAGCGTAGAGCATTTTTAACGCAGCTTCAACTCTTGATACCAGAGTTGCTTACGCAAGCGGCCAGCCTCAAAAACGTGCTCGTGCACGATTCTCCCATAGGAAACAATGGGACTGTTTGAGGTGGAAAAAAACCTATCACCTGCAAAAAAGCCGCGTTCAGCTCCTAACGCAGCCCCATTGTTTGCTATGCGGTAACCCTTCCTACGTCTGCACTTAACACTCTAACATGTACCCCAAGTCTAAACACCCCTAACCTTACACTTATTAACCCCTAATCTGCCGCCCCCGCTATCGCTGACCCCTGCATATTATTATTAACCCCTAATCTGCCGCTCCGTAAACCGCCGCTACTTACATTATCCCTATGTACCCCTAATCTGCTGCCCTAACATCGCCGACCCCTATATTATATTTATTAACCCCTAATCTGCCCCCCACAACGTCGCCTCCACCTGCCTACACTTATTAACCCCTAATCTGCCGACCGGACCTGAGCGCTACTATAATAAAGTTATTAACCCCTAATCCGCCTCACTAACCCTATAATAAATAGTATTAACCCCTAATCTGCCCTCCCTAACATCGCCGACACCTAACTTCAATTATTAACCCCTAATCTGCCGACTGGAGCTCACTGATATTCTAATAAATGTATTAACCTCTAAAGCTAAGTCTAACCCTAACACTAACACCCCCCTAAATTAAATATAATTTACATCTAACAAAATTAATTAACTCTTATTAAATAAATTATTCCTATTTAAAGATAAATACTTACCTGTAAAATAAATCCTAATATAGCTACAATATAAATTAAAATTATATTATAGCTATTTTAGGATTTATATTTATTTTACAGGTAACTTTGTATTTATTTTAACCAGGTACAATAGCTATTAAATAGTTAAGAACTATTTAATAGCTAAAATAGTTAAAATAATTACAAAATTACCTGTAAAATAAATACTAACCTAAGTTACAATTAAACCTAACTCTACACTATCAATAAATTAATTAAATAAAATACCTACAATTACCTACAATTAACCTAACACTACACTATCAATAAATTAATTAAATACAATTCCTACAAATAAATACAATTAAATAAACTAGCTAAAGTACAAAAAATAAAAAAGAACTAAGTTACAAAAAATAAAAAAATATTTACAAACATAAGAAAAATATTACAACAATTTTAAACTAATTAAACCTACTCTAAGCCCCCTAATAAAATAACAAAGCCCCCCAAAATAAAAAAATGCCCTACCCTATTCTAAATTACAAAAGTTCAAAGCTCTTTTACCTTACCAGCCCTGAACAGGGCCCTTTGCGGGGCATGCCCCAAAGAATTCAGCTCTTTTGCCTGTAAAAAAAAACATACAATACCCCCCCCAACATTACGACCCACCACCCACATACCCCTAATCTAACCCAAACCCCCCTTAAATAAACCTAACACTAAGCCCCTGAAGATCTTCCTACCTTATCTTCACCCTGCCAGGTTCACCGATCCGTCCTGAAGAGCTCCTCCGATGTCCTGATCCAAGCCCAAGCGGGGGGCTGAAGAGGTCCATGATCCGGCTGAAGTCTTCATCCAAGCGGGAGCTGAAGAGGTCCATGATCCGGATGAAGTCTTCATCCAAGCGGGAGCTGAAGAGGTCCATGATCCGGATGAAGTCTTCTATCAACGGCATCTTCAATCTTCTTTCTTCCGGATCCATCTTGCAGACCTCCGACGCGGAACATCCTCTTCACCCGACGCCTACTAGCCGAATGACGGTTCCTTTAAGGGACGTCATCCAAGATGGCGTCCCTCGAATTCCGATTGGCTGATAGGATTCTATCAGCCAATCGGAATTAAGGTAGGAATATTCTGATTGGCTGATGGAATCAGCCAATCAGAATCAAGTTCAATCCGATTGGCTGATCCAATCAGCCAATCAGATTGAGCTCGCATTCTATTGGCTGTTCCTATCAGCCAATCGAAATCCGAGGGAAGCCATCTTGGATGACGTCCCTTAAAGGAACCGTCATTCGGCTAGTAGGCGTCGGGAGAAGAGGATGTTCCGCGTCGGAGGTCTGCAAGATGGATCCGGAAGAAAGAAGATTGAAGATGCCGTTGATAGAAGACTTCATCCGGATCATGGACCTCTTCATTTCCCGCTTGGATGAAGACTTCATCCGGATCATGGACCTCTTCAGCTCCCGCTTGGATGAAGACTTCAGCCGGATCATGGACCTCTTCAGCCCCCCGCTTGGGCTTGGATCAGGACATCGGAGGAGCTCTTCAGGACGGATCGGTGAACCTGGCAGGGTGAAGATAAGGTAGGAAGATCTTCAGGGGCTTAGTGTTAGGTTTATTTAAGGGGGGTTTGGGTTAGATTAGGGGTATGTGGGTGGTGGGTTGTAATGTTGGGGGGGTATTGTATGTTTTTTTTTACAGGCAAAAAAGCTGAATTCTTTGGGGCATGCCCCGCAAAGGGCCCTGTTCAGGGCTGGTAAGGTAAAAGAGCTTTGAACTTTTGTAATTTAGAATAGGGTAGGGCATTTTTTTATTTTGGGGGGCTTTGTTATTTTATTAGGGGGCTTAGAGTAGGTGTAATTAGTTTAAAATTGTTGTAATATTTTTCTTATGTTTGTAAATATTTTTTTATTTTTTGTAACTTAGTTCTTTTTTATTTTTTGTACTTTAGCTAGTTTATTTAATTGTATTTATTTGTAGGAATTGTATTTAATTAATTTATTGATAGTGTAGTGTTAGGTTAATTGTAGGTAATTGTAGGTAGTTTATTTAATTAATTTATTGATAGTGTAGTGTTAGGTTTAATTGTAACTTAGGTTAGGATTTATTTTACAGGTAAATTTGTAATTATTTTAACTATTTTAGCTATTAAATAGTTCTTAACTATTTAATAGCTAATGTACCTGGTTAAAATAAATACAAAGTTACCTGTAAAATAAATATAAATCCTAAAATAGCTATAATATAATTATAATTTATATTGTAGCTATATTAGGGTTTATTTTACAGGTAAGTATTTAGCTTTAAATAGGAATAATTTATTTAATAAGAGTTAATTAATTTTGTTAGATGTAAATTATATTTAACTTAGGGGGGTGTTAGTGTTAGGGTTAGACTTAGCTTTAGGGGTTAATACATTTATTAGAATAGCGGTGAGCTCCGGTCGGCAGATTAGGGGTTAATAAGTGTAGTCAGGTGGAGGCGACGTTGTGGGGGGCAGATTAGGGGTTAATAAATATAATACAGGGGTCGGCGGTGTTAGGGGCAGCAGATTAGGGGTACATAAGAATAACGTAGGTGGCGGCGCTTTGCGGTCGGCAGATTAGGGGTTAATTATTATAGGTAGCTGGCTGCGACGTTGTGGGGGGCAGATTAGGGGTTAATAAATATAATATAGGGGTCGGCGGTGTTAGGGGCAGCAGATTAGGGGTACATAAGGATAACGTAGGTGGCGGAGCTTTGCGGTCGGCAGATTAGGGGTTAATAAGTGTAGGTAGGTGGAGGCGACGTTGTGGGGGGAAGATTAGGGGTTAATAAATATAATACAGGGGTCGGCGGTGTTAGGGGCAGCAGATTAGGGGTACATAAGGATAACGTAGGTGGCGGTCGGCAGATTAGGGGTTAATAAAATTTAGTTGAGTGTCGGCGATGTGGGGGGACCTCGGTTTAGGGGTACATAGGTAGTTTATGGGTGTTAGTGTACTTTAGAGTACAGTAGTTAAGAGCTTTATAAACCGGCGTTAGCCCAGAAAGCTCTTAACTACTGACTTTTTTCCTGCGGCTGGAGTTTTGTCGTTAGATGTCTAACGCTCACTTCAGAAACGACTCTAAATACCGGAGTTAGAAAGATCCCATTGAAAAGATAGGATACGCAATTTACGTAAGGGGATCTGTGGTATGGAAAAGTCGCGGATGAAAAGTGAGCGTTAGACCCTATTTTGAGTGACTCCAAATACCGGCGGTAGCCTAAAACCAGCGTTAGGAGCCTCTAACGCTGGTTTTCACGGCTAACGCCAAACTCCAAATCTAGGCCTATATCTCCATTGCTATAATTGTAAACCCCTCCATACAATCCCCTCCTCATTGCATCAAACAATGCCCACTTTGCAAATTACCCAAACCTAAGACCCCTAAATTAAATAAATTAAATAAAATTATCTATTACAAAATTTAAAACAAACACACAAAAAATCCATAAAGCTATTTTCAATTCTTCTTTCTTCAGCCTTTGACCCCCACAAGAGAAGTCCGTTCTAATCGTACACATGACACAAACATTTGGCTAGATTATGAGTTTTGCGTTAGAGGCTATTTTGTACTAACGAGCAGTTTATGCTCTCCGCTCACTTACAGACAGCGCTGGTATTACGGGTTTTTACAAACCCGGCGTTAACCGCAAAAAAATGATCGTAGAGCAAAATTTTGCTCCACATCTCACCTCAATACCAGCGCTTCTTATGTTAGCGGTGAGCTGGCTGAACGTGGCTCATGCACGATTTCCCCATAGGAATCAATGGGGGAGAACCAGCTGAAAAAAAGTCTAACACCTGCAAAAAAGCAGCGTTTAGCTCCTAACGCAGCCCCATTGATTCCTATGGGGAAAATACATTTATGTCTACACCTAACACCCTAACATGAATCCCGAGTCTAAACACCCCTAATCTTACACTTATTAACCCCTAATCTGCCACCTCCGACATCGCTGACACCTACATTATATTATTAACCCCTAATCTGCCGCTCCTGACACCGCCGCTACTTACATTATACTTATGAACCCCTAATCTGCTGCCCCCAACATCGCCGACACCTACATTATATTTATTAACCCCTAATATGCTGCCCCCAATGTCGCCGCAACCTACCTACACTTATTAACCCCTAATCAGCCGCCCCAAACGTCGCCGCCACTATATTAAAGTTATTAACCCCTAAATCTAACTCTAACCCTAACCATAACACCCCCTAACTTAAATATAATTTAAATAAATCTAAATAAAATTACTATCATTAACTAAATTATTCCTATTTAAAACTAAATACTTACCTGTAAAATAAACCCTAAGCTAGCTACAATATAACATATAGTTACATTGTATCTAGCTTAGGGTTTAATTTTATTTTACAGGCAAGTTTGTATTTATTTTAACTAGGTAGAATAGTTATTAAATAGTTATTAACTATTTAATAACTACCTAGCTAAAATAAGTACAAAAGTACCTGTAAAATAAAACCTAACCTAAGTTACAATTACACCTAACACTACCACTATAATTAAATTAATTCCCTAAATTAAATTAAATTATATAAAGTACAAAAAAACAAACACTAAATTACAGAAAGTAATAAAAAAATTACAAGATTTTTAAACGAATTACAGCTAATCTAATCCCCCTAACAAAATAAAAAAGCCCCCCCAAAATAAAAAAAGCCCTACCCTACACTAAATTACAAATAGCCCTTAAAAGGGCCTTTTGCGGGCATTGCCCCAAAGTAATCAGCTCTTTTACCTGTAAAAAAAATACAAATCCCCCCCAAATTAAAACCCACCACCCACACAACCAACCCTATTCTAAAACCCACCAAATCCCCCCTTAAAAAAACCTAACACTAACCCCCTGAAGATCACCCTACCGGGAGACATCTTCATCCAGCCTGGCAGAAGTGGTCCTCCAGATGGACAGAAGTCTTCATCCAGATGGCATCTTCTATCTTCATCCATCTGGCGCGGAGCGGCTCCATCTTCAAGACATCTGACGTGGAGCATCCTCTTCTTCCGGAGTCTTCTTACTGAATGAAGGTACCTTTAAGGGACGTCACCCAATATGGCGTCCCTTCAATTCCGATTGGCTGATAGAATTCTATCAGCCAATCGGAATTAAGGTAGAAAAAATCCTATTGGCTGATGCAATCAGCAAATAGGATTGAGCTCGCATTCTATTGGCTGATTGGAACAAATAGTGTTAGGTGTAATTGTAACTTAGGTTAGGTTTTATTTTAAAGGTACTTTTGTCTTTATTTTAGCTAGGTAGTTATTAAATAGTTAATAACTATTTAATAACTATTTTACCTAGTTAAAATAAATACAAACTTGCCTGTAAAATAAAAATGAACCCTAAGATAGATACAATGTAACTATTAGTTATACTGTAGCAAGCTTAGGGTTTATTTTATAGGTAAGTATTTAGTTTTAAATAGGAATAATTTAGTTAATGATAGTTATTTTATTTATATGTATTTAAATTATATTTAAGTTATGGGGGGTTGGGGTTAGGGTTAGACTGAGATTTAGGGGTTAATAACTTTAATATAGTAAAATTGAAAGGTTTTGAACAGAAACAGAAGATATAAATATTATTCCTTTCTTTGGGAACTTATTTTCTCCTTAGATACCTTGTCAAAATTCTTGCAGAATAAATGGGTGGTCTACAGGAGCAGTGCTTAAGCATTAAAATACGAATTATTACTGAAATGACATAGTCACAGATGTGTGATCTATGTCAAAAAAGGGTATGCTTCTTTGCACTGTCATATAATTATCTTCAGTGTTCAGGAATTGAATTGAGTTGTAAAATATAACTTTTATTCGTGTTAATTAAAAGAGACAGTTTGTATATATTTTGATGTTTTGCTGTCCTCAATTTATTTAAAAACACATCTCCTTTAGTTTAATATATTTCTTCTATTCTTAAGTTGGTTACAACTGAGCGAACTATACGTTTTTTTTATATTCAGTCTTAGTTAATATTAATTGTATTTTCAAGAGAATTAATACAGCCTTATATGTGGCTTGTATGAAAAGTACAATGTATTGGCTGAATATATTGACTGACAGGTTTGATATCCCTTTATATTACTTATAGTGCTGATATGTTTCCACCTAATTGTTCAAGTGACATTCAGTGGTGACTGGTGAAATGGCTAATGTGGTTACAAAAGAGGATGATAATTTTAATATGCTCAATAGTGATGTCGCAAACATAAAATTTTCCGTTCGCGAATGGCGAACGCGAACTTCCGCAAATGTTCGCGAACGGGCAAACCGGCCGAACCGCCATAGACTTCAATAGGCAGCCGAATTTTAAAACCCACAGGGACTCTTTCTGGCCACAATAGTGATGGAAAAGTTGTTTCAAGAGGACTAACACCTGGACTGTGGCATGCCGGAGGGGGATCCATGGCATCAAATGACATAGTTGATGCAGAGTCTGGTTTTAATCCATAAAGGGCATAAATCACCTAACATTCCTAAATTGTTTGAAATAACGTGCTTTAAAACATCAGGTATGATGTTGTATCGATCAGGTAGTGTAAGGGTTACGCCCGTTTCACAGTGAAAGACCAAACTCCCCGTTTAACGCACCGCAAACAACCGCAAACAGTCCATTTGCACAACCGCAAACTCCCCATTTGCACAGGGTTGGACCTGAGCTCTGCAATGACGTCATTCTGGTGGTGGCAACAGCATGCGTTGATTGGCGTGCTGTCTGGCTGACCCCGGGTGCCGATGCATGCTGTCTGACTGTGCCACTAGCTCCTTGCGACGACCTCCCCCTGCTTCCAACTCATCTCCTCCTCCTCTCTGTCTCCCCATCTGAACTTTCCCCCTGTTCTTCTTCTCTTCTAGCGGGCACCCACATGACATCCACGGCTGCATCGTCTTCATCAACCGCTTCACTTGTATCTGACAACTCAGCGAAGGAAGCAGCAGCGGATACAACATCATCATCATCACACCGTACGCCCATGTGTGTAATGCTGCCTGACTGAGACATATCCCTGTTATCTACATCCTCTGGCAATAATGGTTGCGAATCACTCATTTCTTCCAACTGATGTGTAAATAACTCCTCTGACAGATCAAGTGAAGCGGCTGTGGTGCTAGTGTTGGTGGTGGCGGCAGGCGGGCGAGTGTTAACTTGAGAGGTGCCCGAAGCTAAGCTGGAGGAGGATGGTGCGTCAAGGTTCCGAGCGGAAGCTGTAGAAGATTGGATGTCCTGTGTTAGCCAGTCAACTATGTCCTCAGAACTTAGTATGGTATGGTATGAGGTATGTGGCCTCTGAACACTGGGCATTATTCTAGGGCCAATGGGAATCACAGCACCATGACCACGACGACCCCTGCGGGGTGGCCTGCCTCTGTCTGTCATTTTTTTTTTGATTAGTGGTACTATGCGTGCAAGCTACTGTGACAACAGATATGAGTGGCACTGTGCACTGGCAGAAGTTGGCAGAGTAGACGCTGTAGGCCTGACACACACGCTTGCAGACAACTAACTGCTATTCAATCTATTACAGTCAAAATTGTATTTTTTTTTTAAATGTACACTACTGCTCCACCAGATATGAGTTGCACTGGTGTGACACTGTGCCCTGGCAGGCCCTGAAACGCACACGCGTGAAGGAAACTGACTGCTATTATTTCACAGTCAAAAAAGTGTTGTTTTTTTTAAATGTACACTACTGTTACACCAGATATGAGTTGCACTGGTGTGACACTGTGCCCTGGCAGGCCCTGAAACGCACACGTGTGAAGGAAACTGACTGCTATTATTTCACAGTCAAATTTCTAGTTTTTTTTTTTATGTACACTACTGTTATACCAGATATGAGTTGCACTGGTGTGACACTGTGCCCTGGCAGGCCCTGAAACGCACACGTGTGAAGGAAACTGACTGCTATTATTTCACAGTCAAATATCTAGGTTTTTTTTAAATGTACACTACTGTTACACCAGATATGAGTTGCACTGGTGTGACACCGTGCCCTGGCAGGCCCTGAAACGCACACGTGTGAACGAAACTGACTGCTATTATTTCACAGTCAAAAAAGTGTTGTTTTTTTTTTAAATGTACACTACTGTTACACCAGATATGAGTTGCACTGGTATGACACTGTGCCCTGGCAGGCCCTGAAACGCACACGTGTGAAGGAAACTGACTGCTATTATTTCACAGTCAAAAAAGTGTTGTTTTTTTTTAAATGTACACTACTGTTACACCAGATATGAGTTGCACTGGTGTGACACTGTGCCCTGGCAGGCCCTGAAACGCACACGTGTGAAGGAAACTGACTGCTATTATTTCACAGTCAAATTTCTAGTTTTTTTTTTAATGTACACTACTGTTACACCAGATATGAGTTGCACTGGTGTGACACTGTGCCCTGGCAGGCCCTGAAACGCACACGTGTGAAGGAAACTGACTGCTATTATTTCACAGTCAAAAAAGTGTTTTTTGTTTTTTTTTGTACTCTACTGTTACACCAGATATGAGTTGCACTGGTGTGACACTGTGCCCTGGCAGGCCCTGAAACGCACACGTGTGAAGGAAACTGACTGCTATTATTTCACAGTTAAAAAAGTCTTGTTTTTTTTTAAATGTACACTACTGTCACACCAGATATGAGTTGCACTGGTGTGACACTGTGCCCTGGCAGGCCCTGAAACGCACACGTGTGAAGGAAACTGACTGCTATTATTTCACAGTCAAAAAAGTGTTGTTTTTTTTAAATGTACACTACTGTTACACCAGATATGAGTTGCACTGGTGTGACACTGTGCCCTGGCAGGCCCTGAAACGCACACGTGTGAAGGAAACTGACTGCTATTATTTCACAGTCAAATTTCTAGTTTTTTTTTTAATGTACACTACTGTTACACCAGATATGAGTTGCACTGGTGTGACACTGTGCCCTGGCAGGCCCTGAAACGCACACGTGTGAAGGAAACTGACTGCTATTATTTCACAGTCAAAAAAGTGTTGTTGTTTTTTTAAATGTACTCTACTGTTACACCAGATATGAGTTGCACTGGTGTGACACTGTGCCCTGGCAGGCCCTGAAACGCACACGTGTGAAGGAAACTGACTGCTATTATTTCACAGTTAAAAAAGTCTTGTTTTTTTTAAATGTACACTACTGTCACACCAGATATGAGTTGCACTGGTGTGACACTGTGCCCTGGCAGGCCCTGAAACGCACACGTGTGAAGGAAACTGACTGCTATTATTTCACAGTCAAAAAAGTCTTGTTTTTTTTAAATGTACACTACTGTTACACCAGATATGAGTTGCACTGGTGTGACACTGTGCCCTGGCAGGCCCTTAAACACACACGTGTGAAGGAAACTGACTGCTATTATTTCACAGTCAAATTTCTAGTTTTTTTTTAAATGTACTCTACTGTCCCACCAGATATGAGTTGCACTGGTGTGACACTGTGCCCTGGCAGGCCCTGAAACGCACACGTGTGAAGGAAACTGACTGCTATTATTTCACAGTCAAATTTCTAGGTTTTTTTTAAATGTACACTACTGTTACACCAGATATGTGTTGCACTGGTGTGACACTGTGCCCTGGCAGGCCCTGAAACGCACACGCGTGAAGGAAACTGACTACTATTATTTCAGAGTCAAATTTCTAGTTTTTTTTTTAATGTACACTACTGTTACACCAGATATGAGTTGCACTGGTGTGACACTGTGCCCTGGCAGGCCATGAAACGCACACGTGTGAAGGAAACTGACTGCTAGTATTTCACAGTAAAATTTCTAGTTTTTTTTTTAACCCCTTAATGACCGAGGATGTACGCCATACGTCCTCAGAAAAAATACAGTTAACGCCTGAGGACGTATGGCGTACATCCTCGGTTTGGAAAGCAGCTGGAAGCGATCCTGATCGCTTCCAGCTGCTTTCCGGTTATTGCAGGATGCCTTGATATTGAGGCATCCTGCAATAACAAATTTTACCCCTCCGGTGCAGAGAGAGCCACTCTGTAGCTCTCTCTGCACCGGGCATCGATGGCCGAATTCGTTGGTGGGTGGGAGCTGAAGTGGGAGGCGGGTGCCCTGGCAGGCCCTGAAACGCACACGTGTGAAGGAAACTGACTGCTATTATTTCACAGTCAAAAAAGTCTTGTTTTTTTTAAATGTACACTACTGTTACACCAGATATGAGTTGCACTGGTGTGACACTGTGCCCTGGCAGGCCCTTAAACACACACGTGTGAAGGAAACTGACTGCTATTATTTCACAGTCAAATTTCTAGTTTTTTTTTAAATGTACTCTACTGTCACACCAGATATGAGTTGCACTGGTGTGACACTGTGCCCTGGCAGGCCCTGAAACGCACACGTGTGAAGGAAACTGACTGCTATTATTTCACAGTCAAATTTCTAGTTTTTTTTTAAATGTACACTACTGTTACACCAGATATGTGTTGCACTGGTGTGACACTGTGCCCTGGCAGGCCCTGAAACGCACACGCGTGAAGGAAACTGACTGCTATTATTTCAGAGTCAAATTTCTAGTTTTTTTTTTAATGTACACTACTGTTACACCAGATATGAGTTGCACTGGTGTGACACTGTGCCCTGGCAGGCCATGAAACGCACACGTGTGAAGGAAACTGACTGCTAGTATTTCACAGTCAAATTTCTAGTTTTTTTTTTAACCCCTTAATGACCGAGGATGTACGCCATACGTCCTCAGAAAAAATACAGTTAACGCCTGAGGACGTATGGCGTACATCCTCGGTTTGGAAAGCAGCTGGAAGCGATCCTGATCGCTTCCAGCTGCTTTCCGGTTATTGCAGGATGCCTTGATATTGAGGCATCCTGCAATAACAAATTTTACCCCTCCGGTGCAGAGAGAGCCACTCTGTAGCTCTCTCTGCACCGGGCATCGATGGCCGAATTCGTTGGTGGGTGGGAGCTGAAGTGGGAGGCGGGTGGGCGGCCATCAATGCGGTCCTTGTCCGAGAGGGGGCCGGATCGGGGCGGGATTGATGGGGGCGGGATCGCCGGTGGCGTGCTCGTGCACGGGGAGGGAGCGGGTGGGAACTGCTACACTACAGAAAAAAATGTTTTTATAAGTGGGAGAAAGGGGTACAAAATATTTAGTACTTGGAAATCTAAGTGATCTGGGAGCGGGTGGTTGATTGGTCTTGGGGGGGGAAGCTACACTACAGAAAAATGAAATAAAAATTTAAAAAAAAAAAAATTATTTTCAAACTGGGTACTGGCAGACAGCTGCCAGTACCCAATATGGCCCCCAATAAGGCAGAGGGGGAGGGTTCGGAAGCTGTTTTTGGGGGGGGATCAGGGAGGTTGGGGGCTAAGGGGGGGATCCTACACAACAGCATAAGTAAATATGCTAAAAATATATATATATAAAAATAAAAGATACCTTTTATTTTAGTACTGGCAGACTTTTTGCCAGTACTTAAGATGGCGGGGACAATTGTGGGGTGGGGGAGGGAAGAGAGCTCTTTGGGAGGGATCAGGGGGTCTGATGTGTCAGGTGGGAAGCATATCTCTACACTAAAGCTAAAATTAACCCTGCAAGCTCCCTACAAGCTACTTAATTAACCCCTTCACTGCTGGGCATAATTCATGTGTTGTGCGCAGTTGCATTTAGTGGCCTTCTAACTACCAAAAAGCAACGCCAAAGCCATATATGTCTGCTATTTCTGAACAAAGGGGATCCCAGAGAAGCATTTACAACCATTTGTGCCATAATTGCACAAGCTGTTTGTAAATAATTTCAGTGAGAAACCTAAAGTTTGTGAAAAAGTTGACTATTTTTTTTAATTTGATCGCATTTGGCGGTGAAATGGTGGCATGAAATATACCAAAATTGGCCTAGATCAATACTTGGGGTTGTCTACTACACTACACTAAAGCTAAAATTAACCCTACAAGCTCCCTAATTAACCCCTGCACTGCTGAGCATAATACATGTGTGGTGCGCAGCGGCATTTAGCGGCCTTCTAATTACCAAAAAGCAATGCCAAAGCCATATATGTCTGCTATTTCTGAAAAAAAGGGGATCCCAGAGAACCATTTACAACCATTTGTGCCATAATTGCACAAAATGTTTGTAAATGATTTCAGTGAGAAACCTAAAATTTGGAAAAATTTAACGTTTTTTTTTATTTGATCGCATTTGGCATGTGAAATGGTGGCATGAAATATACCAAGATGGGCCTAGATCAATACTTTGGGTTGTCTACTACACTACACTAAAGCTAAAATTACCCCAAAAAGCTCCCTACATGCTGCCTAATTAACCCCTTCACTGCTGGACATAATACACGTGTGGTGCGCAGTGGCATTTAGCGGCCTTCTAATTATCAAAAGGCAATGTCAAAGTCATATATGTCTGCAATTTCTGAACAAAGGGGATCCCAGAGAAAAATGTACAACCATTTATGCCATAATTGCACAAGCTATTTGTAAATAATTTCAGTGAGAAACCTAAAGTTTGTGAAAAAATTTGTGAAAAAGTGAACAATTTTTTTTTATTTGATCGCATTTGGTGGTGAAATGGTGGCATGAAATATACCAAAATGGGCCTAGATCAATACTTTTGGATTTCTTCTAAAAAAATATATATACATGTCAATGGCTATTCAGGGATTCCTGACAGATATCAGTGTTCCAATTTAACTAGCGCTAATTTTGAAAGAAAATGGTTTGGAAATAGCAAAGTGCTACTTGTATTTATGGCCCTATAACTTGCAAAAAAAGCAAAGAACATGTAAACATTGGGTATTTCTAAACTCAGGACAAAATTTAGAAACTATTTAGCATGGGTGTTTTTTGGTGGTTGTAGATGAGTAACAGATTTTGGGGGTCAAAGTTAGAAAAAGTGTGTTTTTTTCCATTTTTTCCTCATATTTTATAATTTTTTTTAAAGTAAATTATAGGATATGATGAAAATAATGGTATCTTTATAAAGTCCATTTAATGGCGAGACAAACAGTATATAATTAGTGATGTCGCGAACTGTTCGCCAGAGAACAGTTCCCGGCGATCTTAGCTTGTTCGCGTTTGCCGCGGCGGGCGAACATATGCGATGTTCGATCCGCCCCCTATTCGTCATCATTGAGGAAACTTTGACCCTGTGTCTCACAGTCTGATGACACATTTCAGCCAATCAGCAGCAGACATCCCCTCCCAGACCCTGCCAGCTACTGGGCAGCAGCCATTTTAGAATCATTACGATCCTGCATTCTTAGTGAGAGGAGGTTTAGTGCTGCTGCTGTTGATTTTATAGGGAAATAGATAGCTAGGCTAGTGTATTCAGTGTCCACTACAGTCCTGAAGGACTCATCTAATCTCTGCTATAAGGACAGCACCCCAAAAAGCCCTTTTTAGGGCTAGAACTTCAGCCCAAAAAGCCCTTTTTAGGGCTAGAACTTGTCTTTTTTTTTTTTTGTAATTTTATTTGCATTTGCCTGCCTGTCAGCCTGTGTGTGAGGCTCACAGCATATACTGTGATTAATTCTTCTGTGCCACCACTTATATCTGTTTAACATTAGTGTAAATTTAAAAAACAAAAACTTTTACTTCATTTTGCTAGTGTAATCTAATTTCATTTTCCATCAGGCCTGTGTGTCAGGCCCACAGCATATACTGTGCCTAATTGCTCTGTTTTCCACCACTTATATCTGGTGTAACATTACTGTAAATTTAAAAAAAAAAAAAACTTTTACATCAGTCTGCTATTGTTATTTAATTTTAGTTGCCAGGCCAGCGTGCCACTAGTGCCAGCCTGTGTGTCAGGCTCCCAGCATATACTGTGCCTACTTCCATCCTCAGTGCCACCACTCATATCTGGTGTAACATTAGTGTAACTTTTTTAAAAAAAAAACTTTTACATCAGTCTGCTAGTGTTATTTAATTGCATTTGCCTGCCTGCCAGCGTGCGTGCCAGGCCCACTTTCCAACTAGTGCTACCAATCATATTTGTTATAATAGTAGTGTAAATATTTTAAATAAAAACTTTTTTGACTGTGAAACATCAGTCTGTTAGTGTAATCTAATTGTAGTTGCCTGCCTGCCAGCGTGTGTGCCAGACCCACTTGCCAAGTTAGTGGCACCACTCATATTTGTTGTAACAATAGTGTAAATATTTAAAATAAAAACTTTTTTGACTGTGAAACATCAGTCTGCTAGTGCAATTGAATTGCAGTTGCCTGCCTGCCAGCGTGTGTGCCAGGCCCACTTGCCAACTAGTGCCACCAATCATATTTGTTATAACAGTATTGTAAATATTTAAAAAAAAAAATTTACTGTGAAACATCAGTCAGCTAGTAATCTAATTGCAGTTGCCTGCCTGCCAGCGTGTGTGCCAGGCCCACTTGCCAACTAGTGCCACCAATCATATTTGTTATAACAGTAGTGTAAATATTTTTAAAAAAAACTGTTTTGACTGTGAAACATCAGTCTGCTAGTGTAATCTAATTGCAGTTGCCTGCCTGCCAGCGTGTGTGCCAGGCCCACTTGCCAAGTTAGTGCCACCACTCATATTTGTTGTAACAGTAGTGTAAATATTTAAAAAAAAAAACTTTTTTGACTGTGAAACATCAGTCTGCTAGTGTAATCTAATTGCAGTTGCCTGCCTGCCAGCGTGTGTGCCAGGCCCACTTGCCAACTAGTGCCACCACTCATATCTGTTTTAAAGCACGTTATTCCAAACAATTTAGGAATGTTAGGTGATTTATGCCCTTTATGGATTAAAACCAGACTCTGCATCAACTATGTAATTTTCCGTGGAAGTTTTGCCATGGATCCCCCTCCGGCATGCCACAGTCCAGGTGTTAGTCCCCTTGAAACAACTTGTCCATCACTATTGTGGCCAGAAAGAGTCCCTGTTGGTTTTAAAGTTCACCTGCCTATTGAAGTCAATGGCGGTTCGCCCGGTTCGCCAGTTCGCGAAGAGTTGCGGAAGTTTGAGTCCGCCATTCGCGAACCGAAATTTTTAGGTTCGCAACATCACTATATATAATATGTGTGGGTACAGTAAACGAGTAAGAGGAAAATTACAGCTAAACACAAACAACGCAGAAATGTAAAAATAGCCCTGGTCCCAAATGGACAGAAAATGGAAAAGTGCTGTGGTCATTAAGGGGTTAATGTACACTACTGTTACACCAGATATGAGTTGCACTGGTGTGACACTGTGCCCTGGCAGGACCTGAAACGCACACGTGTGAAGGAAACTGACTGCTATTATTTCACAGTCAAAAAAGTGTTTTGTTTTTTTAAATGTACACTACTGTTACACCAGATATGAGTGGTGGCACTGGGCAAGTGGGCACAGTATACGCTGTGAGCCTGACACACGCTGGTAGGCAGGCAACTGCAATTAGATTACACAGAAAAAAAAAAAAAGCAGACTGATGTTCTAGCCCTAAAAAGGGCTTTTTGGGGTGCTGTCCTTACAGCAAAGATCAGATGAGTCCTTCAGGACTGTAGTGGACACTGAATATACTAGCCTAGCTATCGATTTCCCTATTAAATCAGCAGCAGCTACAATGTCCCTCCTCTCACTAAGAATGCAGCTTCCGAATGAATCTAAAATGGATGCTGTCCAGGAGGTGGGAGGGTCTGGGAGGGAGGGTCTGCTGCTGATTGGCTGTAATGTGTCTGCTGACTGTGAGGTACAGGGTCAAAGTTTACTCAATGATGACGAATAGGTGGCGGACCGAACATCGCATATGTTCGCCCGCCGCGGCGAACGCGGACAAGCTATGTTCGCCGGGAACTATTCGCCGGCGAACTATTCGTGACATCACTAATGCTCAAATTACTATGTGTGTATAGTATGATGTTTTTACACTGTTTTGCGGTTATCTATTTTAATAGTTCTGGCTTATATAGGCATGCTTATGAATTCAGTCTGAATCAAAGGCTGTTATATTAATAAGTTCATAAGTTTCTACTTTATCACAAACTTATGTTGCTGTTTTTAGCAGGTTGAATATATAGATTTTGTACATTAATTTTAACAACTTGGTGTACTTTCAGACTAAATTTACAATACCACTAATATATACTGATGCTGCATTAGACCTAAAATAGGCTTCTTAGGTTAAAGCCCTGTATATTCAGGCATTAGATGAAGGTAATTTTTGCAGCGAAGGAGATACTGTGAGGTAGCTGGTTCCACTTGTGTGATTATGGGTTTCAATATACTGCTACTTTGTAGCTTCAGTAAATAAGGAAGACAAGTATTCCACTTATAGCTCCTTTGTTGAGTATATTATTATCGCCCCAGCTTTAAACTAGTATAGGGTATTTTTCAGTACTTTATAAGTTGGTATATTTTTTGTAAAAAGTTGGATACAAATGCTCCACTGTTTTGTCAAAACAGCAACTGTTGTTACTTTAAGGGGTTTTCCAATTTTTAATCTGCTCTCCTTTAAGTTAAAAATATATATATAAAAGTTATATTTTACAGTTCCTGAACACTGAAGATAATTATATGACAGTGCAAAGAAGCATATCCTTTTTTGACATAGGCCACACATCTGTGACTATGTCATTTCAGTAATAACTTTAATATAACTTTAATATAGTGGCAGCGACATTGGGGACGGCAGATTAGGGGTTAATAAATGTAGGTAGGTGTCGGCGATGTTAGGGACGGTAGATTAGAGTTTAATAAAAATTTAACTAGTGTTTGCGAGGCCGGAGTGCGGCAGTTTAGGGGTTAATATATTTATTATAGTGGTGGCAATGTCCGGTACGGCAGATTAGGGGTTACATTTTTTTTAAAGTGTTTGCGATTTGGGGGGGCCTCAGTTTAGAGGTTAATATGTAGTTTATGGGTGTTAGTGTACTTTTTAGCACTTTAGTTAAGAGTTTTATTCTACAGCGTTGTAGTGTAAAACTCTTAACTACTGACTTTTAAATGCGGTACCAGTCTTGAGAGGAAAGGGTCTACCGCTCACTTTTTGGCAGACTCGTAATACCAGCGCTATGCAAGTCCGATTGAAAAAATAGGATATGTAATTGACGTAAGTGGATTTGCAGTATTTCCAAGTCTGGCCAAAAAAGTGAGTGGTACACCTGTACCGGCAAGACTCGTAATACCAGCCGGCATTAAAAAGCAGCGTTGGGAACGGCCAACGCTGCTTTTTAAGCCTAACGCAAGACTCGTAACCTAGCTGATTGTTTGGGTGAAAAAGGCCATGCCAATATTTATTGACAAATAAATGTAACACCTTATAAAACTTTAACTTATTAACCATTTAGTACATTTATAAAATTGCTTGTCCCCAAATATGCCTTTCACTGGCGTATTTGCCAGGCACATTCCCCGTTCATTCTCTCCCGTCTCTTAGGGAGGTACCACCTCATAATTTGTCTAAAACTCCACAAGGACAAGCCTACCACCATATCAACCGTGACAACCACTACCTACAGGGAGGGAGGGTGCTTCCTTCTGCAGTTGCAAGAACAAGGGATGTGCTTCCATCCCACCCTTTCTATTTATAGCATCCCCAATAACCTCTGTCACAACCTCTGTCACAAAATAGGCTTGGCTTGTTGACAGATCATATCTTATTATTTTATCACGTAAATGCTTCCCTTTCTTATCTCTGTCTCTGTACAATACTTAGAAAGAACAATTAAAAATGGACATGTTTTAGAGCTTTATCTCTTCCACCTTCCATTGTGAGTGTAATTTCTTCTGCTGACTGTGTTTACATAGTTTATCAATAGTCTATACCTAGATATATAAACTATCAGTATAGGTAGGGATACTACAGGTGAGGCAAATTGACTATTTCAAATGCTAATATAAAGGCTAAGGAGCTATTTGTAAACAATTTCACACAATCCAGCACGTAAAATGGATCATTGGGACCAAATTAAAGGAGAATAAAATCAATGCTGAGAGCAGGAGGGAGAAGTAGGAAGGGCGAGGGAGAGGGGGTTCCTAGAGTGGAGAGGGGGAATAGAGGGAAGGGGAAAAGATCGCTTGGAGGGAGAGGGGGTAAAAACAAAATTTATGCTTACCAGATAAATGTATTTCTTTCTGGATATGGTGAGTTCACGGCTTGAGTAATTACTGTTGGGAATATCACTCCTGGCCAGCAGGAGGAGGCAAAGAGCACCAAAGTTAAACTGCTAAGTAACACTCCCTACCCACAACACAACCCCCAGTCATTTGACTGAAGGGAAATACAGAAAAAGGAGTAACACAAGGTGTAGAGGTGCCTGAGGTTATAGTCAAAAGAACAACTGTCTTAAAATAAAGGGTTGGGTCGTGGACTCACCATATCTGGAAATAAATAAATTTATCAGGTAAGCATAAATTTTGTTTTTCTTTCCTAAGATATAGTGAGTCCACGGCTTGAGTAATTACTGTTGGGAACCAATACCAAAGCTAGAGGACATGGAAAAATAGGGAGGGACAAGACAGGCAGTCCTAAACAGGAGGCATCACTGCTTGAAGATCCTTTCTCCCAAAAGAAGCCTCAGCCGAGACAAATTATAAAATTTGGAAAATTTGGAAAAAGTATGTGGAGAAGACCAAGTTGCAGCCTTGCAAATTTGTTCCACAGAAGATTCATTTTTGAAAGCCCAAGAAGGGGAAACAGCTCTTGTGGTATGAACAGTAATTATCTCAGGAGGCTGCTGTCCAGCAGTCTCATAAGCCAAATGAATAATACTTTGTAACCAAAAAGAAAGAGTAGTAGCAGACGCAGTAGCTTTCTGACCATTACATTTTCCAGAGAAACAGACAAAGAGGGCAGAGAACTGGCGAATATCCTTAGTCGCCTGTAAGTAAAATTTAAGAGCACGTACAACATCCAAATTGTGTAACAAACGTTCTTTGGAAGAAAAAATTTCCTGATTGATATTTCTATTAGAAAAAACCTTAGGAAGGAAACCTAACTTAGTATGAAGATCCACCTTATCGGCATGAAAAATAAGATAAGGGGAATCACACTGCAGAGCTGAGAATTCTGAGACTCTTTGAGCAGAAGAGATAGGAACAAGAAACAAAACCTTCCAAGATAACAACTTATATATATGGAATGCAACGGCTCAAACAGAGCCAGCTGTAAAACTTTAAGAACAAGGTTAAGGCTCAAATGAGGAGCAACAGACTTAAAGAAAGGCCTGATTTTGACCAAGGCATGACAAAAAGATTCCACATCTGGCACATTCGCCAAACGTTTATGTAGTAAAACTGATAAAGCAGAAATCTGACCCTTCAGGATACTGGCTGACCATCCCTTCTCCAGGCCTTCCTGAAGAAAAGATAAAATTCTAGGAATTCTAATTCTACTTCAAGAGTAGCCCCTGGATTCACACCAATAAAGATAATCATGGTAAATGGTAAATCTTTCTAGCCTGAATCTTGCGAGCCTGAATGATGGTCTCAATTAAGCGTTCAATCTCCAAGCAGTCAGCTTCAAAGAAACGAGATTTGGATGAAAGAAGGGACCCAAAATCAGGAGGTCCTTCCTCAAGGGTAGTCTCTAAGGTGGGAGAGATGACATCTCCACTAAGTCTCCAAACCATATTCTGCGAGGCCACGCAGGGGATATTAGAATCACCAACGCCCTCTCCTGTTTGATATGAGCAATGACTCATAGAAGGAGAGCAAACAGAGGAAACATGTATGCCAACCTGAAAACCCAAGAAACTGCCAGAGCATCTATCAGAACGGCTTCCGGATCTCTTGACCTTGAACCGTACCTTGGAAGCTTGGCGTTCTGACGGGATGCAATCAGATCTAACTCCGGCACCCCCCATTTGAGGACTAAGCTGGAAAACACCTCCAGATAGAGTTCCCACTCCCCGGGCTGAAAAGTCTGTCTGCTCAGAAAATCCGCTTCCCAGTTGTCTACTGCTGGAATGTGTATGGCAGATAGACAGCAATTGGGGGTCTCTGCCCACTGAAGAATCTGAGTAACTTCCTTCATGGCTAAGGAACTCCAAGTTCCTCCCTGGTGATTGATGTAAGCTACAGAGGTTATGTTGCCTAACTGGAACCTGATAAACTGGACTGAGGACAACTAAGGCCAAGCCAATAGAGCACTGTAAATTGCCCTCAACTCCAAGAGGTTGCTGGGAAAAGCAGACCCCTCCCGAGTCCAAAGGCCCTGAGCTTTTAACAAGTTCCAGACTGCTCCCCAGCCCAGCAGGCTGGCACCCATGGTCACGATTACCCAGGAAGTTCTCCAAAAACATGTGCCCTGAGACAGATGCTCCTGAGAAATCCACCACAGGAGAGAGTCCCTTGACGACTGATCTAACTGTATTCTCTGAGATAGATCTGCATGGCTGCCATTCTATTGTCTGAGTATGCACAACTGGAGAGCTCTTAAATTTAATCGAGCAAAAGGAATGATGTCCATGGAAGCCACCATCAGACCGATTACCTCCTTACATTGAGCCACTGAGGGATAAGCAGTAGCCTGAAGAGAGAGGCAAGAGGAAAATATTTTGTTTTTCCTGACCTCTGTCAGAAAAATCTTCATCAATAGAGAATCTATTATGGTCCCTAAGAACACTGCTCTTGTAGCAGGGGAAAGGGAGATGTTTTTCCAGATTCACATTCCATCCGTGGTACCAAAGAAAAGACAACAATATATCTGTGTAAGATTTTGCTTGTTGAAAAAATGGCGCCTGAACCAATATTTCGTCCAGGTAGGGTGCCACAGCAATTACACAAGAATGGATCACTGCCAAAAGAGCCCCCAGAACCTTTAAAAAAATTCTGAGAGCCGTGGCTAGACCAAATGGAAGGGCCGCAAACTGGAAATGTTTGTACAGAAAGGCAAATCTCAGGAATATGTGATGGTCCCTGTGAATAGGAACATGAAGATATGCTCTATGGTTGTCATGAACTGACCCTCTTGTACTAAATGAAGAATGGAGCGTATAGTCTCCATCTTGCAGGATGGAACTTTGAGAAACTTGATTAGAAATTTCAAGTCTAGAATGGGACGGAAAGGTCCCTCTTTTTTGGGAACCACAAATAGATTGGAGTAGAACCCAAGACCCTGTTCCTGCACTGGAACCATCACTCCTAGGGAGGAAAAATGTTGCATACATTTCAAGGACACCTCTCTCTTTATCTGGTCTGCAAATAATCTTGAGAGATGAAATCTGACTGTGTGAGGAAAAGTCTTGAATTCCAATTTGTAACCCTGGAATACTATGTCCACAATCCAGGAATCTGGGACATCTCCTATCCAAGCTTGAGAGAGCTGAGAAAGTCTGCCCCCCCCCACTTGATCCATGCATTGTTTTAATTTAAAGCAAAGGGGAAATGAATAAGCTGCTGAAAAAGAAAATCCAGTCTTACTTTCAGTTTAATCTTGTATTGTTTTATCAATTAAATATGTGTCAGAAAATAAAGCCTAATAAAAATATTTTACCCTTTCTTTTTAAAAGAGTTTAAATGTTAGACCCAATAAAAAGCAGTGTTTTTAATTTGTTAAGTGCATGGTCTCCCCAACTGTAGGCATGTAGACAGTTACAAGGTATGAGAGGACACAGTTCCTCACAGAGACCTTTGAAAAAGAAAGAACAGACTAGGCTTTCTAAACTAGGGGAGCAATTGTTAGGAAAATGCAGCAAGTACCTCTTTACAAGTTCCTAACTGCTTTAAATCTACCACTACCCGACTGCAAGGAATGATGTGGAATATGGCTATACCCAAAAACTTGCTTGTAGATGAAATCAAATTTTTTCTTTGGACACCAAAACTTCACCTCCTCCATGCACCGAAGGCAAAGAGAATGACTGGGGGTTGTAGGTAAGGGAGTGTAACACCTTGCCTTAACTAATTTACAGAATTTCACCTTTTATATTTTTTCCTTCCTTTACTTTTAAGATATCCATTTCCTTTCCTGTCATAGCTATTTAAGCCTCTCCCCCACCTGCATCATTGCTTGGTATTTTTTTCATTCCTATATGGAGTGGGTGAAATTCTAAGCTGATTTACACTTACTACTGTGTCAACTAATTCTAGAGGAGCAGTTTGTCACTTTCAGATAATATTCCTGTGACTTTAGCAACTAACTGCCTCTGTTCATCTGAGACTGCAGCAGATTCAAACAAGCTGTGTCTTACCGGTAAGGCAATTAACAGTTTCTTGCATGCGCATATTAACTTAAATAATATTTAATTCCTATGCATGTTAACAACCACCTGCATGTTTACTTTTTTGCTATAGGACTAATTTAACTTGCAAAGGGAGACTAAATGCTCAACCAAAGTTACAGTGTTAAAGCAGATAACTTAACACTGCAACTATGTATGTAACTTAAATTTCATTCTGAGCTACAATATATAAACTTTATTCATGTTAAATCAAATCCAATGCTTGATTCATGGGTATACTAATTTGTCAGGTTTATATCAGCAGTTGTGATTCTCTGTTATCTTTTAACACAGATTTCTAACCAGTAATTAAGGTGTAACAGGGAGTGATACTTAGCAGTTTAACTGTGGTGCTCTTTGCCTCCTCCTGCTGGCCCGGAATGATATTCCCAACAGTAATTACTCAAGCCGTGGACTCACCATATCTTAGGAAAGAAATGAGGGGGGTATCTACACTACAGAATTTTTTTATGTAAATAAAGAGATACATAGATATAAAACTGGGTGGCAGACTCTAGTTGGAAGGGGGAGGGTTAGAGCTTTTTGGGAGGAATCAGGGATGTGGGAAGGTAAAGAGGTAATCCTACACTGTAGAAAATAATGATAATAATTAAAAAATAATCAAAAAGAAGGACTAAAATGTCACATTGGCAGACTATCTGCCAGTACCTAAGATGGTGGTGACTAGTGGGGGGTGAGGGAAGGAAGAGAGCTGTTTATCAAAGATCAGGTAGGGATGAAGGGGTGAGAGGGATCAGGTGGGAGGAAATCTCTACACTACAGCTAACCTTAAGCTACCTGATTAACCCTTTAATTGCTAGGTTTGTGGTGCGCAGCTGCAATTAGCGACCTTCTAATTTAAAAAAAAGCAATGCTATTTCTGATCAAAGGGGATCCCAGATAAGCTTCTACATCCATTTGTGTTATGACTACACAAGCGGTATGTAAATAATTTCAGTGAGAACAGACATATATAATTTTAATAAAGTAAATAAAAAAAAATAAGGCTCTATTTCTGTTTAAATGGAGTGTTGGCAAAAAATGCTAAAAATTATTTGGTCTTTGCGCAAGTTTTAGAAATGCCCGGTTTTAAAGGGGTTAAAACAAATTAACATTCCTTTTATAGCAATTATTTTTAATAGCCAAATTTAACCCACTGTTTGCCTTATTTGGAGGAGCTTATCTGGGCTTTAGTCCACAGAAAACAAGGCTAATGATGATCATAAAGTTAGTATAAAGTGAACTGTTTGCCATTTGTTATCTGCTAAAGCCTATTAGGGACAGATATACATCAGGGTTAGCCTTGAGAAGTAAAGCAGGGTTCTTTTCAAGATCTGTAAATTAGAACTTGCTTAATTTTCAGTTGCATAAAAGGGAGCAAAATAAATAATGAAATTATATTGCAAAGATGTTTCATTACCCATCACTTGACATATATAAATGTAAAGGTTTTTACTGGCCATTTAATTAGTAATATCTATTTAATGGATTAGTAATGTATATTAAAATTCAAGCTATTAGGAGTTTTCCAGAAAGAGAATTGACAACTTTGAATAATATTTAATAGTGTGAATTAATTTATACATCTGGTAATGTCACAAAAGGACAATAATATTCTACAAAATACAAATCAGGATGATTCAGTAACAATTGACATCTAAATCTTCAAACTTTTATTAATTCCTCCTTTTAAAACTTAGAACATGCTAAATGTAATTGTGAAATATACTTCAAATAGTGTATCAGGCTATCTCTTAGTGGTTCCTTTATGAGGCAGCATTCACAACTTCGGAGCCCTTGAGGTACAAGCTCCCACATGCGAGCCTGCAACAGAAATGTAAGAAGCAGTCAGTATAAGATGGCTGCTTCCAAACCATTCAGCCAACTCAGAGGTAGTAAAAATCATTCTGGACTGATCAGACTGTGGTGGTTCAAAACCTCTATTGTCTTGTAATTGGTTGCACAAGAGCAAATAATTTGACAAGACCTCTTTTGTCTTGCGATTGGTTGCACAAGAGAAAAGAATTGGACAAGACTTCTGTTGTCTTGCAATTGGTTGCACAAGAGAAAATAATTGGACAAGACCTCTATTGTCTTGCGATTGGTTGCACAAGAGAAAAGAAATGGACAAGACCTCTGTTGTCTTGCGATTGGTTGCACAAGAGAAAAGAATTGGACAAGACCCCTGTTGTCTTGTGATTGGTTGCAAAAGAGAAAATAATTGGACAAGGCCTCTGTTGTCTTGCGATTGGTTGCACAAGAGCAAATAATTGGACAAGATCTCTTTTGTATTGCGATTGGTTGCACAAGAGCAAATAATTGGACAATACCTCTTTTGTCTTGCAATTGGTTGCACAAGAGCAAAGAAATGGACAAGACCTCTGTTATCTTGTGATTGGTTGCACAAGAGCAAATAATTGGACAAGATCTCTGTTGTATTGCGATTGGTTGCACAAGAGCAAATAATTGGACAATACCTCTTTTGTCTTGCAATTGGTTGCACAAGAGTAAAGAAATGGACAAGACCTCTGTTATCTTGTGATTGGTTACACAAGAGCAAAGAATTAGACAAGACCTCTGTTGCCTTGCGATTGGTTGCACAAGAGCAAAGAAATGGACAAGACCTCTGTTATTGGTTGCACAAGAGCAAAGAATTGGACAAGGCCTCTTTTGTCTTGTGATTGGTTGCACAAGAGCAAAGAATTGGACAAGACCAATTTTGTCTTGCAATTGGTAGCACAAGATCAAATAATTTGACAAGACCTCTTTTGTCTTGCGATTGGTTGCACAAGAGCAAAGAAATGGACAAGACCTCTGTTATCTTGCGATTGGTTGCACAAGAGCAAAAAATTGCACAAGGCCTCTGTTGTCTTGCGATTGGTTGCACAAGAGCAAATAATTTGACAAGACCTCTGTTGCCTTGCGATTGGTTGCACAAGAGAAAAGAATTGGACAAGACTTCTGTTGTCTTGCAATTGGTTGCACAAGAGAAAAGAATTGGACAAGACCCCTGTTGTCTTGTGATTGGTTGCAAAAGAGAAAATAATTGGACAAGGCCTCTGTTGTCTTGCGATTGGTTGCACAAGAGCAAATAATTGGACAAGATCTCTTTTGTATTGCGATTGGTTGGCACAAGAGCAAATAATTGGACAATACCTCTTTTGTCTTGCAATTGTTGCACAAGAGCAAAGAAATGGGACAAGACCTCTGTTATCTTGTGATGGTTGCACAAGACAGCAATATTGACGAACATATGATCTCTGTTGTATTGCGATTGGGTTGCACAAGAGCAAATAATTGGACAATACCTCTTTTGTCTTGCAATTGGTTGCACAAGAGTAAAGAAATGGACAAGACCTCTGTTATCTTGTGATTGGTTACACAAGAGCAAAGAATTAAGCAAGACCTCTGTTGCGTGCGATTGTTGCACAAGAGCAAAGAAATGGACAAGACCACTGTTATTGGTTGCACAAGAGCAAGAATTGGACAAGGCCTCTTTTGTCTGGTGAATTGGTTGCACAAGAGCAAGAATTGGACAAAGCCTATTTAGTCTTGCAATTTGTAGCACAAGATCAAATAATTGGACAAGACCTCTTTTGTCTTGCAATTGGTTGCACAAGAGCAAATAATTTGACAAGACCTCTTTTGTCTTGCGATTGGTTGCACAAGAGCAAAGAAATGGACAAGACCTCTGTTATCTTGCGATTGGTTGCACAAGAGCAAAAAATTGCACAAAGGCCTCTGTTGTCTTGCGATTGGTTGCACAAGAGCAAATAATTTGACAAGACCTCTGTTGCCTTGCGATTGGTTGCACAAGAGAAAAGGAAGTTGGGACAAGACATCTGTTTGTCTTGCAATTGGTTGCACAAGAGGAAAATAATTGGACAAGACCTCTAGTGTCTTGCGATTGGTTGCACAAGAGAAAAGAAATGGACAAGACCTCTGTTGTCTTTGCGATTAGTTGCACAAGAGAAAAGGAATTGGACAAGACCCCTGTTGTCTTGTGATGTTGCAAAAGAGAAAATAATTGGACAAGGCCTCTGTTGTCTTGCGATTGGTTGCACAAGAGAAAAGAATTGACAAGACCTCTGTTGTCTTGCGATTGGTTGCACAAGAGCAAAGAATTGGACAAGAGACCTCAGTCTTAGCTTTTGAATATTTTGAAACCCGGACTGATATTACATGGCGTGTTATTTTTTGCTTAGCCTCACCTAAACAATAATGTAGGATAAGGAATAAAATGTTGGTTAAAAAGCATCATGCATTACAAGTCTTCAGTTAAAAGGGGCAGTCTACTTTAAAATGTTTATTATTTAAAAAGATAGATAATCCCTTTAATAACCATTTTCCAAGTTTTGCATATGCAACACTGTTATATTAAAACACTTTTTGCCTCTGTGATTAACTGTATCTAAGCCTCTGCAGACTGCCCCTTCTCTCAGTGCTTTTGACAGACTTGCATTTTAGCCAATGAATGATTCCATGGGAGTAACCACAATGTTATCTGTATAGCACATATGAACTATCATTCTTTTATTTATTTATTTTTTATTTGTTTTAAACATTCAATTTTATCTATAAGGCTAGATATACATGGTGTATACATTTTTAGAAAGTTAAGTCAATAGAAAATTAGATAATTTTACATTAGTTAGTTTGTTATGTACCAGCATAACTGAAAAGTAAGAAAATAATATTCAAACATGTACAATAGTAGCAAACTTGTTTCTACATTTAAATATAATTAAAAAATATAACACTCAGATCACTCATATAGCTGCTCTCTAAACGTGAGCAATAAGGGGTTTATTGCAGCGCTTTGGTTGCATCAAAAGTAGCACTTGTGTTACAAGTTGAAAGTAAACATATTTGCTTGAGCGCAATTGAATTTAATGCTCAGTGGGTTAGTGTGACTTCAGAGCTCTGGTTAACTGTTACGCAAGACAAAAAGTTGCACAAAAACATAAAAAATAGATTGTACAGTAGAGTTACACTCATAATAACACTGATAAAAATTATTATTTAAAAAAAACATTGCATAAAAATTATAATGGCTCAAATATGTATATGCATGTATATGTATTTGTATATACTGTATATATATATATTATATATAGATATATATATAGATATATACAGGGGAGTGCAGAATTGAGTATTATCGTTTATGCATGTTGTCTGACTCCAAGCTGTATAGGCTCGAGAAGCCTACTACCAATGTAGCATATGAGGTGATGGCATCTCTGTAAATGAGAAGGGGTGTGGTCTAATGACATCAACACCCTATAGCTGTGTGGCATAATTATTAGGCAACTTCCTTTCCTTTGGCAAAATGGGTCAAAAGAAGGACGTTGACAGGTTCAGAAAAAGTCAAAAATAGTGAGATATCTTGCAGAGGGAGCAGCACTCTTAAAAGTGGCAAAGCTTCTTAAAGCGTGATCATCGAACAATCAAACTTGCATTCAAAATAGTCAACAGGGTCGCAGAGAAGGTGGTGGGAAAAATAACTGCCCATGAACTTGAGAAAAGTCAAGCGTGCAGCTGCAAGATGCCACTTGCCACCAGTTTGGCCATATTTCAGAGCTGCAACATCACTGGAGTGCCCTAAAGCACAAGGTGGCAATACTCAGAGACATGGCCAAGGATAGAAAGGCTGAAAGACGACCACCACTGAACAAGACACACAAGCTGAAACGTCAAGACTGGGCCAAGGAATATTCTCAAGACTGATTTTTCTAAGGTTTTATGGACTGATGAAATGAGAGTGAGTCTTGATGGGCCAGATGGATGGGCCCTTGGCTGGATTGGTAAAGGGCAGAGAGCTCCAGTGCCGACTCAGATGCCAGCAAGGTGGAGGTGGAGTACTGGTTTGGGCTGGTATCATCAGAGATGAGCTTGTGGGCCTTTTCGGGTTGAGGATGGAGTCAAGCTCAACTCCCAGTCCTACTGCCAGTTTCTGAAGACACCTTCTTCAAGCAGTGGTACAGGAAGAAGTCTGCATCCTTCAAGAAAAACATGATTTTCATGCAGGACAATGCTCCATCACACGCGTCCAAGTTACTCCACAGCGTGGCTGGCAAGAAAGGGTATAAAAGAAGAAAATCTAATGACATGGCCTCCTTGTTCACCTGATCTGAACCCCATTGAGAACCTGTGGTCCATTATCAAATGTGAGATTTACAAGGAGGGAAAACAATACACCTCTCTGAACAGTGTCTGGGAGGCTGTGGTTGCTGCTGCACGCAATGTTGATGGTGAACAGATCAAAACACTGACAGAATCCATGGATGGCAGGCTTTTGAGTGTCCTTGCAAAGAAAGGTGGCTATATTGGTCACTGATTTGTTTTTGTTTTGTTTTTGAATGTCAGAAAATGTATATTTGTGAATGTTGAAGATGTTATATTGGTTTCACTGGTAAAAATAAATAATTGAAATGGGTATATATTTGTTTTTTGTTAAGTTGCCTAATAATTATGCACAGTAATAGTAACCTGCACACACAGATATCCCCCTAAAATAGCTATAACTAAAAACAAACTAAAAACTACTTCCAAAACTATTCAGCTTTGATATTAATGAGTTTTTTGGGTTCATTGAGAACATGGTTGTTGTTTCAATAATAAAATTAATCCTCAAAAATACAACTTGCCTAATAATTCTGCACTCCCTGTATAGATATATATATATATATATATATAATATATATATATATATATATATATAATACGCTGATTGGAGTAGCCGTGTTAGTCCAGAGATTGATAAAGGAAGGAACTCTTCCAAAAGCTTGTCAACTTATAAATGTATAGTTAGTCCAATAAAAAAGTATCATTGCTCAATGCAATACTCTTGTTATTTTGATTGATATATATATATGTTTGTGTACATATGTATGAATTTATATGCGTATATAAGTATTTACAGACTGTATACACATATAAACTCAAAAAAACATTTGTATTTATATTTCACATTCCTATGTTCTTCACATAGGGGAATATGTTCTAAGTATTTTTAAATATTCTAAGTTCGGATTTTTGTGCGTGTCGGGTTAGTGGTTGTGCAAAAACATTTTACTTACAATTTGTAATGCTAATTTAGCTCCAGTCGTAATCTAGCCCAAAAACACCCACTTATAAAGTATGGGGTTTTTCTTTTTTGACACTTTTATATCTACAATCTCTGCTCACGTTGTAAGTTTTTATCGTAGTAGAGTACAATAATTCTACAGATGATGAAAACAGCCTTTTGAAGTTCAAAGATAAAATGACAATGAACCAATTATCTTTTTTGGAGGTACTTCAATTTGGAAATAAAAAATGTCACCTGGACTAATGCCTGCCTGCTTTCCACACAAACATAATGAAACAAATGCATTGCAAAAGGAAGTATCTGGGCAGTCATAGTGTAATGAGTTTTCATTTTATTAGGTATGAAAGTCTATTGTATAAAAGTGCACCATGACACGCCACTTAATTTCATAGAAACATCTGCAAAGAGGATTAGGATAATAGATGTTACCAATGTCCAATTAAATACACAAAACTTGTATAACTGAAGGGAAACACTTTTCCTTGTTTGCTTACTCAGTGGGTCTACGGAAAAGGTTCAAACACTAGCAACTACAACTTTATACAATTAATCTAAATTTAACACTTGGAAAACAGGCCGACTTAACATAAAATGTCTCTACAATGCATGTGGTATATAAAACAAATTATATTAAAGGCCATAAACAAGTAAATGGTAATTAGATATCAATAGCACATAGTACTCTCCCACTTCAGACCCATAATAGCTGTTGAGGGTGGCTGTAGGCCTGGACATGAGAGAAGCTAGAAATTTTCTTTGTGTTTTCCAAAAAAGTTTTTATTCATTTTGGTAAATAAAAGACAGCATTGTATAACATATTTTTTGTATATGTGAGTGACCAAGTGCGCAGCCGCACGAAACACGTCTGCGTGGAGCTCCTGTTCACTCACCTGAACCTATTTTTGCTTTTATACTGATCGGAGGATGATTATGATGTTTTTATCTTCTTTTTGACAATAAATATTTATCTTTTATACTACCGGAGTAGGTCTGTGCGCCCCCTCTTTCATTTGGAGTTTTATATATATATATATATATATATGTGTGTGTAAGGGTTGGAAAGCTCCTGGATGTGTGAAAAAGTAATGGAGAGTGCCTGAGGGTGTACATAAAATGAGAGTGTGTCTGATTTGTGTTTATACAAATAGGAGAATTTCTAGGGATTGTTTAACATTATGAAAACACCTGAGTGAGTACACAAGTGAGAAAAGAGAGTTTGTGTCTCTGTGCGAGTGTGGGTGTTTATCTGTGGGTTTGTACAAGAAATGGAAAGCACCTGGTAGGGGCCTGAGTGTGTGTAACAAAGAAAGTAAGTCTTGTGGGAATGCATAAGGGTGGGAGGGTACCTGTCAAACAGGGATGTACTGTAATTGTAAGGGTCTCAGAGGTCCTACATTAGACCAGGCCCACACCTCTTTGGGGACCATCTGGTCCTGCAGGATATAGTGACATACAGGAGGGTCTAATTGGGCCTGGACACCATCAGCATCATATCTGAACCCTCTGTGTGCCCCTCTGCAAAACAGAGCTCACAGGAAAGTGTATGGATTTTACTTAAAATAAGGTGACAGGGTTTCCAAGATGGCTGCTACAGTGTGCAGAAAAACATAACAAAATGCCACTGTATGTGTACAGGAAGACTGTGCAAGAGCTCTATAAACAGACTATACAAGGGAGAAAGATGACTCACAGTCACACAGAGCCAGCACCCATTTCTCTTACATGGCTGCAATCTAAGCTTTGTGGATTGTAAACAACCAAAAAGGATGCTGATGAAATTGGGGGCCCCATCACATCACCACCTTTGCCATGGGACCCAGTAAGGTCTAGTTATGCCCCTGCTGGCTAGCAAGTGTCTATTGAGAGAGGGGGTCGGTGCTAAAAAGTAAACAACGCCACAACTAGAAGTGCAGTATGACAGGCAGCTTTATTTATTGATCATGCATGGTTCTCTATAGTTACTGATAGTTTGTATTATGAGTTTAACAGTTAGTGTGAGAATGGATCTGGATTCGTAGACCACAGCTGCAGAATTGTTTTGGAATAGTGGTGCTTGTTTCACTTCCTTAAGGAGCGCACCTATTGCTCAGGTGCACACAGGTTAAGAAGTGATTTAATAATAGGTGGTTAATACACAGGTCTGAATATTTGTCAGATGGTATAAACAGCAGTTAGGGTAGAGGAAGATTGTAAGAATTTGGATTCCAAGCTAATACAAAGGAGATATGGTAGAAACAGGTTATTCAAACATAAAGCAAATCCAGCACAGTAGGGGTTACTGGAGAGACTAAAGATTCAGAGCGCAGTTCCTCTCTCTGAGCACTCTGTGTGAATCTGCCTGCTAGCAATTGACAGCGAAGGCTGTGAGAGCGCAGCTCCTATGTCAGTGTACTCTGAGTGGAATTGCCTGTTAGCAATTGTCAGTGTGAAGGCTGTGAGAGCACAGCTCCTATGTCTGTTGCAGGGTGAGGTGTAACAGCTGAACATCCAATGTAGAGAGCTGCACCAAGGTTAATTAAATTCTCCTTGTAAAGGTATATTAACTTAGAACAGGATACCTTAGACACTGAGGCTCAGTGTAATTTGTAGAATAGGACGTCCTATATTTGTAATCCAAATTAGGTAGATAGAAGCAATCAAAGTTACTCCAGATACACAGCGTGCAATTCAATAGCAAAACAAATTACCAAGCACTTGTCTGCAGGTGTGCTGGTGCTGAAATAGGGAGAAGGGGTGGAGTTACTAGGTGACTGGAAGATTAACCCTTACAGGACCCCCCTCTCAGGCAAGCCGTCCCACGACTTGCGGACGGGGGCGATCCGGATGTCGCCGATGGAACAAGGCAACCAATCTCGGTGCGTGGATGTTTGCAGAAGGTTCCCAGGAGTCATCCTGGCTGGAGTAGCCCTTCCAGTGAACCAGATACTGAATTCCTCCGTTATGATGCCTGGAATCTACTAGTGCTTCAACTTCGAATTTGTCTGGTAAATCCCGAATTGGGTCCGGAGGAAGAACAATAGTGGTGTCCCTCATCGGTCTAGCAGGTTTTATCAGGGAGACATGGAATGTGGAGTGGATGTGCAAACTAGCTGGTAGAGTGACAGCATTTTCGTTTACCAATCTAGTTATGGGAAAAGGCCCTATGAACTTCCTGGCTAGTTTCTTTGCAGGAATGTTCAAATGGAGATTTTTGGTTGAGAGCCATACGAGGTCTCCAACAGAGTATACTGGAGATGGTCTTCTCCTCTGGTAATAATATTTCTTTTGAGAGTCTTGGGCCTGTTTGATGTTATCTTGAAGAGTCTTGAAGACCTCCAGCATGGAATTAGTCTGCTGATCCACCAGTGGGGAATCTGAGACAACACCTGGGGCTAATGAGAATGTAGGATGAAACCCATGATTGGCGTAGAAAGGTGACATCTTAGTACTGGCATTACTTGCATCATTATAGGCATATTCAGTGAGTGGTAAGTATTCCTCCCAATCATGTTGATGTTGTGAACAGTAACACCGGAGGTACTGCTCGAGCCATTGGTTTGTTCTTTCCACCTGTCCGTTCGTCTGTGGATGATAGGATGACGAGAAACGATGATCGATCTGCAGAATTCTACAAAGATGTCTCCAGAAGTTGGACGTGAACTGTGTCCCTCTGTCCGAATACAGTGTACAAGGGATTCCATGTAATTTGATTATATGCTTGATGAATAAAGCTGCTGTCTCTGATGCTGTAGGGAGTTTATGATAAGGTACAAAGTGTGCCATCTTAGTAAGATGATCTACGACAACTAGGATTGTTGTTTGTAAATTCGACACAGGTAGCTCTACAATAAAATCTAGACCAACATGTTGCCATGGTTTATCTGGAATGGGTAAAGGTATCAGAAGACCAAACTGACTTTTATTTTCGTTTTTACAGGTGGTGCAGATAACGCAACTACTTATGTGTTCCTTTATTGAGTCCTTTAAGCCAGGCCACCAGAATTCTCTTGTAATTTTTTCTGATGTGCGTCTCACTCCCTGATGTCCAGATAGAGGAGTATCATGGAACAAGTGAATCAATTGTTGTCTGAGACTGACTGGGATATACAACTTATCATTGTGGTAGTAGAGGCCATTGGATTGTAGAGAGACCTGATCCTTTGGAAGAGTGGTATCAGTCTTCAGTGCCTCCATGATTTCTTTTGAATAGGATGATATAACTCCTAGGAAGCGTTCTGGTGGTATCATAGAATTCTGTGTTGGGGTTTCTGGGGGTTTGTCTTCTTTTCGTGACAAGGCATCTGCCTTGCCATTCTTGTTTGCTGGACGATAGATTATATTAAAGTTGAACCTGGAGATGTACAGGCTCCATCTCACCTGTCTTGCAGAAAGGGTCTTGTTGGTTTGCAGATACTCCAGGTTTTTATGATCAGTGTAGATCACCACTGGATGGAGAGTGCCCTCGAGAAGATGCCTCCAATGTTCTAGAGATCTCTTTATTGCGAGGAGTTCTTTGTCACCAATGCGATAGTTTCTTTCAGCAGGTGACATGACTTTGGACAGGTAAGCTACTGGATGGAGTGGTGTGGCTGGTGTCTCTCGTTGTGATAGGACCGCTCCGATGGCGTAATCCGAAGAATCCACCTCCAGAGTGTATGGTAGATCAGGATTGGGAAACTTCAAGATTGGAGCTGAAGTGAAACGGGACTTCAATTCTAGGAATGCATTGTTTGCTTGAGGATTCCAGCGGAATTGCATAGAACCGGTTAGTGTTGAGAGAGGTTTCGCAATTATCGAAAAATTCTTAATAAATTTGCGATAATAATTGGCAAATCCTAAGAAACGTTGGAGCTCCTTTTTTGTTGTTGGTATTTTCCAATCAATGACTGTCTGCACTTTATTTTGTTCCATCTCAATTCCGGCAGGAGAAATATGATATACTAAGAACGATATTTGGTTTGTGTGGAACACACATTTCTCCGGCTTAGCGTACAAGTGATGTGTACGTAAGCGGGAGAGGACCCACCGGACATGTTTAATATGCTCGGATATATTTTTTGAATAGATTAAGATGTCGTCTAGATATATGACGATACATACGTCTAAGAGATCTCTAAAAATATCATTGATGAAAAATTGAAACGATGCTGGGGCGTTGCAAAGCCCAAATGGCATCACAAGATATTCGTAGAGGCCGTACCTGGTACGAAACGCAGTGAGCCATTCATCACTGTCTCTAATGCGGACCAAATTTTAGGCTCCTCGCAGATCAAGCTTTGTATAAATAGTAGCTTGATGCAATCTTTCTATAAGTTCGGGAATTAACGGGAGAGGGTACCTATTTTTAATAGTCCTCTTATTAAGTTCCCGATAGTCTATTATGGGACGTAGAAATGAATCTTTGTTTTTAACAAAAATAATTCCTGCTCCAGCTGGAGAGGTGGAGGGATGTATGAAGCCCTTACGTAAGTTTTCATCCAGGTATGTTTTCAAGTAATCCAATTCTGGCTTACTTAGAGGGTACAAATGACCATAAGGAACTACTGCTCCAGGCTGTAGATCTATCGGGCAGTCATAGACTCGATGTGGCGGTAGTGCCTCAGCCTCCTTTTTGCTGAATACATCAATGAAATCGGAATATTCTTCAGGAAGTGTGAGTTTGTTTTCTTGAAGTTGTAGGAGCATACCCTGATGTGGAAAGCAGGTGGTCTTGTAATAACTGGATGAGAGATCGACCGACTGGTCCTTCCAATTAATTTGTGGCTGGTGTTGTTGCAGCCAACTTAGGCCTAAGATTATAGGGAACAAAGGTGACGGTATTATATCGAATGTGAGATATTCGGTATGCCCTGATGGTGTTTTTACCTGTAAAGGTATTGTCTGCTGTGTAATGGGACCTGTGGAGATATTGGTACCATCAATAAGGCAAATAGACACAGGTTGTTTCTTGCACACAAAAGGAATTTTATTGACAGCTACAACATCTTTATCTATGTAATTTCCATAGGCTCCGCTGTCAACTATGGCATTAGTCGTCAGCCTGTTTTGGTCCCACTGTAAATGGAGAGAGAGATAACAGTAAGTGGAATTGCTCTGACAGGCATGTGCAGAGTGAATGTGATGGAACTTACTTTTTCTTGGTTTAAGAAGTACTGGACATTCTTTTACGGTGTGGCTGGGATTTGCACAGTACATACAGAGGTACTGTGTTCTCCTTCGGTTCCGTTCTTCGACGTAAGAGGACCTCTAATCACACCTATGTCCATAGGTTCGACTGTATTCCTGCTGGTAGTTGCTGGTTTAACATAAGTCGAGGGTTTAGATGAGCTTTCTGGGGTACCCCTCTCAGTTCTCCTTTCTCGCAGCCTTCAATCTATTTGTATTGTTAGCTTCATTAATCCTTCCAAGGTATCGGGAAGCTCTACTCGGGCTAACTCATTCTTTATAGGATCTGAGAGTCCAATCCTGTATTGATTTTTTAGTGCGATGGCATTCCACTGCGAGTCGGTTGAATACAGTTTGAACTCTGTGATATACTCTTCAACCTGACGTCGGCCTTGTTTGAGGCCTCTCATATTTGATTCTGCAGATAACTGTAGGTTTGAATCAACGTAAAGTTCATCCATGGTAGCGAGGAACTGAGGGAGGGAGGATAAGACTGGATCATTGGCCTCATACAGCGTATCTGCCCACACCCTAGGTTCCCCTCGTAGGAATGATATCATAGTTAACACTTTGATTTTATCTGTACTATAGGTCTTTGACTTCAATTGAAACAGCAGAGTGCAAGCATTTTTGAAATTTCTGTAATACTTGCGATTACCTGAGAAGGTATCAGGCAGCGACACTTGAGGTTCTATAATAGTCTCTGTAGTGGGTGGTTTTGGAGTGAGGGAGTCCCTAATTATTCCTCTTAAGGTCTGGTTCTCAACTTGAAGCTCCCTGAGTCCCTGTGAGAGCTGGTCCACTCTCTGGGATAGGTTATACACCACTTGTGGCAATTCTGCTGGGTCCATTTTTATAGGCTTGGTAATATGTGAGAATGGATCTGGATCTGTAGACCACAGCTGCAAAATTGTTTTGGAATAGTGGTGCTTGTTTCACTTCCTTAAGGAGCGCACCTATTGCTCAGGTGCACACAGGTTAAGAAGTGATTTAATAATAGGTGGTTAATACACAGGTCTGAATATTTGTCAGATGGTATAAACAACAGTTAGGGTAGAGGAAGATTGTAAGTATTTGGATTCCAAGCTAATACAAAGGAGATATGGTAGAATCAGGTTATGCAAACATAAAGCAAATCCAGCACAGTAGGGGTTACTGGAGAGACTAAAGATTCAGAGCGCAGTTCCTCTCTCTGAGCACTCTGTGTGAATCTGCCTGCTAGCAATTGACAGCGAAGGCTGTGAGAGCGCAGCTCCTATGTCAGTGTACTCTGAGTGGAACTGCCTGTTAGCAATTGTCAGTGTGAAGGCTGTGAGAGCACAGCTCCTATGTCTGTTGCAGGGAGAGGTGTAACAGCTGAACATCCAATGTAGAGAGCTGCACCAAGGTTAATTAAATTCTCCTTGTAAAGGTATATTAACTTAGAACAGGATACCTTAGACACTGAGGCTCAGTGTAATTTGTAGAATAGGACGTCCTATATTTGTAATCCAAATTAGGTAGATAGAAGCAATCAAAGTTACTCCAGATACACAGCGTGCAATTCAATAGCAAAACAAATTACCAAGCACTTGTCTGCAGGTGTGCTGAAATAGGGAGAAGGGGTGGAGTATTAGGTGACTGAAGATTAACCCTTACAGTTAGCATAAGCTTCAAAATGACATAAAGGATTAAATGCCATATCCTCCTCTGTTGGAAGAATTACCATAACTTAACTATTTACATTCTTAAGTTTAATGTAAAGCTTTAACTTTGTAAAGCTTTAACACACAGACAACTTCTTGGTTGTAAAACCCGCAGGTTCCGTTTATTGTGGCAACACAGGAACCAATGACCAGCACGAATAAACATGAACCAGGGGGCGGCAATCAGGTACTAGTTAATGCGTAGTAACCCATGCTAACAAGATGGCAGTACCAGGGCACAGGAGAGGAAGCAGAGCATAGCTCAATACTGGAAAGGCTTAGGGAGTTCTCGGCTTCGAATCAAACGGGCAGGGAACACCCCAGACACGCGTCTGAGGACTTCACCCCTGGCCTGAAGAAGCCGTCACTCAACTTCGATCACATCCCTGCCCCCGGACACTGTCCACCCACCACGAGATCACCCACATATCCAGGGCCACGCTCACCGCCACACTCACACAAATAGAGTAGGGACTTTCTTAGGTCTTCAATAAACAGGTCCATGCCATGATCCAAAAGATGTACACCATTGCCTCGCAGAGGCTCCAGTCAGCTGCCGTAATGGTTTTGTGCTCCACAACAAAGCCCCTAAGCCCAAACATCAATTTCCTTACGTCCCTATTGAGCTTTTCCTGACCTGAACTCTGCCTATGGTTGGCCATATGACGCCACGTCAACCTAGGAATAATGTTTGACCATCCCATTCTCACACCAGGCATCCAAACTTTGAAGGAGCGCAGGTCCGACTGATTACCGCACTCAAATTTCGGCCGGGATTTGAGCAAGATCATTTCAACCTAAGTGGATGATCAAAACGTGCGGTGTCTCCCAACGCTTCATGGCGTCTTGGAGTAATCCAGGCAGATATGCCCAGCAAAGGCCTCTCCTTCCTAACCACCTAGCACAATGAGTGCCCAACAATCCAGGCATGAAGCGGACCACTGCTAGGCCCTGTAACAGAAACAAGTGTTAGGGTCATATCACAACAGTGAAAACATTACAACATCAACACACCATTATTCTTAGCAGTGGGATAAAAGGGGGTCTCACATATAAATGATATCTCTTGGATTTCCACCTCCCCAACTCCATTATACGGTCAGCAGACCAATCTAAAGCCACCGCTGTCATAGCAGCCCCAACCCTAAATGAGTGAGGAGCTATGGTACACCTTTTCTGCCGCCCATCCCAAGACCCTCTGGAACTGGAATCTCGTAAGAGGGGTACCGTCCTGATGAATTAAAAACCTCTTTTAACCCACTGGACGCATGTCCGAGAAGGCCTTCAACAGGACTCAAGGGCAACTGTCGGAACCCTGATGCACAGGGAGCGACAGCCAAGCCCCCCTGCCTTCCTGATCTACCTTGGATCTAAGAATGAATAGCAACACCCCATTATCAGCAAATCTAACGTGTTCAGTCAGCACGCCTCCCCCTTTTGCCATCTTAGACTGTGGGACCAATTCCCCCACTTGCAGGGCACCATGAAACGCCATGGTGAACGCCGCAGAAAACAGCTGAATCTCGTATTCAGAGGAACAGACGTCAGGTAGAACCTGAAGCAAGAGGAGTAACCGATCAGCAGTTATGGGTTCCCGAATGTCAGGATGCCACACTTCCGGCCTCCCCCAGCCCCGAAGAATTTGCCGAACCAAAGACGTCTTGGAAGAGTCCGTCAGCGTGAACAATTTACAGATAAAAGGATACCGCTGCCAACCATGCAGTCAGCACCCCCTTTTATACTTGCTTAGTCCTAAGCTCTGCGAGCCGGCGCAACAGCCAATCTTGTTCACCTGTGCAGGAAGGAAATCCCTGAACCTCACAAAAGAATACCCATTCTTCCCAATACTTCAGTAATAAAATCAAAGACTGCCATCCAGTGCCACCTGCCAAAGGAAAGGAGGACAGGGAACACCATGAGTCGCAGCATTAGGAGCAAACTTCCTAAAATTTTTCCATTGGAAATGAGAAAGCGCATCAGCTATAATATAGCAACCCCAGGGACATGCCTAGCCTGAAACTCAATGTTCCGCTTAAGGCATCCCAAGACTAGAATCCTCAGATATCTAACCACTGCTAGGGATGAAGATTGAGTCCATTGATGGCAAAGACCACACTCAAATTGTCCGTCCAAAAGATGACAGAACTGTTTTCAAGTTCGTCCCCCCATATCTCCAACGCCACCAGAAGGGGGAAAAAACTACCGGAGGCACATGTTCCTGGTAAGCCCCTAACGGTCCACTCAACCGGCTATGGCTCAGCGCTCCACTTACCATCTAGATAAGCACCGTAGACAAAAGCCCCCGCAGCGTCCGCAAAAAGGTGAATGGACTGGGCGGACGTCTGAGGGTTTCTCCAAATGCAAACCCAATTGAAATCTCTAAGGAACTGATCCCAAACCTGGAGATTGTCCTTCATGTCTTTGTTAATCTTTATTCTTGCCTTGGGGGATGTCGCCCCCGGCAACAGGCGCTCCATTCTTTTTAGAAAAATTCTCCCCATAGGGATGACTCGCCCTGCAAAGTTGAGCAGACCCAACAGGGATTGCAGTTCTTTTAGCGTGCAAAAACTCGCCGCAGCAAGTCTTCTCACTTCCTCCAGCATCTTCCGGACTTTATCTGCCGGAAGTCTGAATTCCTCGGCTATGGAGTCAATTTCTATCCCTAAGAATGTAAGATATGTACAAGGGCCCTCAGTTTTGTCCTCTGCCAAGGGAACACCAAATTTTGTCATTAATAGCCTCATGGTGTGCAGAAATAACTCACATTCCCTGGAGCCCTGTCCACCCACCAATAACACCCCATAGGGAAACAATGGACGACATAGTACGATCCATTGAAAAAACATCACATTAGATAAAAGGATGATGGCTGGATTGGCAGGAGTCTGAATGCAGACTCTATATCAGGTTTGCCACAAGGCACCTTGACCTGATCTACGAACCACACTTAAGGCATCATCAAAGGACTGATAATAAACCGTACTCAATTCCTGCAGGATGGCGTCATTGACTGACCCGCCTTTCGGGTAGGAAAGATGTTGAATCATCCTAAACTTCACTAGATCCTTCTTTGGCACGATCCCTAAAGGAAAGATAACCAATCCTGGCATAGGCTTTACCCTAAATGGTCTGGCCATTATACCCAGGGAAACTTCCTTACCCAATTTCTCATTTAATACCTCCGGAAACTGGTAAGCAGATTTCAGGTTCCTGTGGCCCGCAGAACCCCTAACCTTACCTTGTACCGGAATAATGAAACCTTCCTGAAGGACCCACTCCAGCAAGGCAGCTGCCTCCCTTTCAGGGTACAGCACGAGCCAAGGTCTAATTGCGGCCACCCCCAGTGGGGTGCCCGCTCTTACCGACAACAGGGTCCCTTGATCCAGCCCTATCCTGTTTCTCACCTTTCTTGACGCAATCTGCGGCTGGGTGAGGACCCCAGCAGTTGTGGAGCGCATTCCAAAATGAACACGCAGTTCCCAGCACGCAGTGCTTATCTTGAAATTTCCCCCAGCCCCCAGCGGGGCGTCTGCGAAACCTACTTGCAGAGCGGATCTGGTGTGATCCCGCTGGAGGAGCAGAAGTCCCTGGGACTTTGTCAGGACCCAACCGGGCCCAAAGCTGCATCTCCACACCCAAAGTCCAGCAGAGGGTTACCTACCATCTTCCTGCGGAATTCCTCATCATAATCCCGCCAGACTGCATCGTGATAACTTCTCCGCAATGATTTCCATATTCTCCATATATTTTAATATGGACTAAACACTGATCCAGCCATTTTTCTAAAAAACAAGAAAAGTAAATCCTGAAACAAGATGTTCGTGCAAATCGTAAGAGGACCAAGATCGTGTATCGCTGTGGAGTGCCACCTTGCGGTGAGCAGGTCCAAGCACCTCACTGACTCTGGATCTGGGTTGGGATGTCCTATCAGACTTTTCAGAAGTAACAGGTTCCGAAGATCTTTCCAACCCCTTCCAAGCAGATTTTCTTCCGTCTGTTCAACCCCCTGAGCATTTTGTACATGCGCTTATGCCCCTTTAGCATTTAAACCCAACTCTTTGTCATTCTCTGACCCAGAATTATTCCGAGGATGACATGAAACCCCTGAACCCCACTGAAACTGAGGACTCACTGTTTGCAACCCTGTCCCGGGGCAGTATCGCCCACCACTCCCGAAGTCAATGGACGCTCATCCTCCGACACCATGGAATCTGGGACCCGCTCTCTGCTCCTCTCCCCATGCACTTCCCGGAATCCCAGTAGTCGCCATGTCACTATCCTGCAAAACAGAATGCCAGAGAGGAGTAACACGCAGGGGAAGTTCAGCTCTCCCCTTCCCCTGTTCTCAGACTGCTCGTCTCCTCCCCTCATGCATTCCAGGCTCGCCTGCATGATTGTCACGCTCAAACTCTACATGCACACACCGTTCCTCCTCCGAAAAATCCTCAATATTTTTCGCTGAAGTGAACTGTCTTAGGGGCCCTGGGAAGGGGCCTTCCTGTGACTCCTAGTCGGCGCTAATGCCAAATCTAAGCTGTGAAATTGATCCAGGGACCTGCCTGGCCACGGATCTAGTGACCACCCTCCTTGCAACCATCGGAACCGCGACCTCTTTAAGAGGCCTACTACCCCTAACATCATCATCCATTCCAACGTACTGCCAAGCCATTACGCCAATCCTCCTATTGTGGCATCAGCTACATCACCAGTGCCACTCATCCTACTCTTATTGGGTCTAATAGGTGACACATCACCTTTATGGTTGCCTGTTGAGGCCTTTGTCCCTGACCACGCACTAGCAGCATTAATGGCCCCCTTTTTGGGCACCTCTAAAAAACTACCAATGGCCCCCATTTTGTTTACCTGCACTGCAGATTACCCCCTATTTCGAAAGTGACGTCACTGGGAAATACAGCCGCTGGAGGACCCGAGACCGGAAGTCAACGTGGAGAAGGCCGGAAGCGTCGGGGGAGCCAGCGCAACTGACGACAATGGACCATGGACCACGTGGGACCTGCCCGGAGCCCCGGACAATGCCGATGCCCACAATTGAAAAAGGGGGTACCGCCGCCATGATGGAGCCCTGGGACAAGGCCGCAGTAGGTACCGGTAAGGCTGATGCGCTCCCACTATACCCACCAACTATTTGGGGGACATTAAAGGGCCACGAGGGACCAAGGTTAGACACGGGAGTGGCAAAAACGAGCACCGGAGTTCCGGGAGGGACACTGGGGGGACCGGGAGGGAAGTTATATGGGCCGGCCACCGCTTCACTACCACTGGAGGACCCGCCACATTGGGAAGGCCCAACATAGGCCGCATGGCCCGTGGGCACAGATGCCATGTCTGAGGGCCCAGTAGAAACTCCCCAACCACCCTCCTGTGAAATGGCCTCCACAGGGCCTGATTTAAAATTTCTGCCATAATTACTCCCCCATCACCCCCACTAGGCTGACCCGGGGAAGGGACAAGGGAAGAAGAAAGCAAAGGGGTTCGACCAACCGTTTCAGGAGATGGCGCAATCCATTCCGCAGCTTCATCACTTTCCTCTACCACTTCTCTCTCTGTAGGTTCCTCCCTAGCCTCCACGATTCGCTTTGGAGGTATTTAGATCTCCTTGAAAACTTTGAAGAAACCAGCAGAAAGAGGACTTGTACTTCCTGTACAGGGCTTAAAAAGGTAAGCTCCTCTCTATCTGCAACATTGTTTCCCACACACAAAAGAGCACTCCCACTCCTCCGTCTTGGCCTTAACCCTTATGTGCATTCCAGGCAATTTGCCTTACATTTCCTTTCTTTAAAGCAATTTCCTTTTATCAGCACTTTCTATGAGCACCCTAAAAAGATACTGGGGACTTGCACCTCTTTTTAAAGATTATAAAGTATTTAACAGTTTTCTTCTTATTAGAATATTTGTTTATAAATCAGTCAATAAAACATTATTAACACAAGGGGGAAGTAGACTTTTTATGTTTGTGACAGTATAAGCATTAACTTAACCCCTTAATGACAACTGACGTACCAGGTACGTCCTGCAAAAACTAGCAGTTAGTGACAATGGACGTACCTGGTACGTCAGTTGTTTAAGAGAGTGCTGGAAGCGATCGCAATCGCTTCCAGTCGCTCTCAGGGTATTGCAGTGATGCCTCGATATGGAGGCATCCTGCAATACCTTTTAACAAGCCTCCGATGCAGAGAGAGTCACTCTGTGGCCCTCTCTGCACCGGTAACAATGGTGCTGTGTTCCGGGGGGAAGGGAAGCAAGGAGGCGGCAGCGTGCGCGCGAGCGTGTGCACGTGGGGGCACGCGCACGTGTGCACGTGGGGGGCGCGTGTGCACCGGGGGCGCATATTAGCCACTGACACCAATGGAAAAAAATAAAAAGTTCAAAACATTAAAAAAAATATATATATATATAAAAGGATCTGTGTGGGGGGAGGGGTTGGGGGTATTGAGGGGGGGGGCTGCTACACTACAGAAAAGTTTATAAATATTTTTGGGGGCAAAAGTTTATAAATATTTTTGGGGGCAAATTGGGTACTGGCAGACAGCTGCCAGTACCCAAGATGGCGGCAATTAAGTAGACAGGGAGGGTTTAGAGAGCTTGTGTAGGTAGTTGGGGATCAGGGAGGTGGTGGGGTGCTAAGGCAGGGCTCCATTACAGCAGAATACATTTTAAAAAAAATAAAATAAAAAAATAACGCCGTTTTGATTTAGATAATGGCAGACTTTCTGCCAGTACTTAAGAGGGCGGGGACAATTGTGGGTGGGGAGGGAAGAGAGCGTGTGTGGGAGGGATCAGGGGGTGGGATGGTGGCCGAAGTGGGAGGCGTGAGCTCTACACTAAATCTATATTAACCCTGGCAAGCTCCCTACAAGCTACCTAATTAACTCCTTCACTGCTGGGCATAATTCACGTGTTGTGCGCAGCAGCATTTAGCGGCCTTCTAATTAACAAAAAGCAACGCCAAAGCCATATATGTCTGCTATTTCTGACCAAAGGGGATCCCAGAGAAGCTTTCACAACCATTTGTGCCATAATTGCACAAACTGTTTGTAAATAATTTCAGTGAGAAACCTAAAATTGTGAAAAATTTAAAGGTTTTTTTTATTTGCTCGCATTTGGCGGTGAAATGGTGGCTTGAAATATACCAAAAATTGGCCTAGATCAATACTTGGAGTTGTCCTACTACACTAAACTAAAGCTAAAATTAACCCTACAAGCTCCCTACATGCTCCCTAATTAACCCCTTCACTGCTGGGCATAAAACACGGTGTGTGCGCAGCGGCATTTAGCGGCCTTCTAATTACCAAAAAGCAACCCCAAAGCCATATAAGTCTGCTATTTCTGAACAAAGGCGATCCCAGGGAATGCATTTACAACCATTTGTGCCATAATTGCAGAAGCTGTTTGTAAATAATTTCAGTGGGAAACCTAAAGTTTGTGACAAAATGTGTGAAAAAGTGAACATTTTTTTTAATTTGATCGCATTTTGGCGGTGAAACGGTGGCATGAAATATACCAAAATGGGCCTAGATGTCTTCCTAAAAAAAAATATATACATGTCAATGGATATTCAGGTATTCCTGACAGATATCAGTGTTCTAATGTAACTAGCGCTAATTATGAAAAAAAAGTGGTTTAGAAATAGCAAAGTGCTACTTGTATTTATGGCCCTATAACTTACAAAAAAAGCAAAGAACATGTAAACAGTGGGTATTTCTAAACTCAGGACAAAATTTAGAAACTATTTAGCATGGGTGTTTTTTAGTGGTTGTAGATGTTGAACAGATTTTGGGGGTCAAAGTTAGAAAAAAGTATGTTTTTTCCATTTTTTTCCTCATATTTTATAAATTTTTTTATAGTAAATTATAATATATAATGAAAATAATTGTATATTTAGAAAGTCCATTTAATGGCGAGAAAAACGGTATATAATATGTGTGGGTACAGTAAATGAGTAAGAGGAAAATTACAGCTGAACACAAACACCACAAAAATGTAAAAATAGCCATTGTCATTAAGGGTAAGAAAATTGAAAAATGTTCCGGTCATTAAGGGGTAAGAGCATTTTTCTCTACTGATTGGGTGTCTAGTGCAACCATTTAAAAGACCTACGTCCTTCACTACTGCCAACCATGCAGGCATACTCCTGCGCCTCTGCTAAACATGTGAAGGATAGACTGTGCATGTAGTGCAGCAGTGAAAGGAGAGCACTCTTGCATTGTTGGCAATAGAATGTGTGGTAAACCTCATTGCCAATACCGCTGGCTGCATCATTACAGAAAAAAGAGTTGCCAGCTGCTTTAAAAATGGAAATATTTATTATTAAAAATAAATATTTTATACTTTGTTTATTGCTGAAATCCCTCAACATCCAATATTTGTGTACTGCATATACCGATAAAAAGTGCTTCTATACCTGCTACTTTAATATTATTTTCCACTTTATTTGTACACGTGGGATGCAAAAGATCAGGAAAATGAATGGTTCAAAGCATTGACAATTCCATCAATCTAGTAAACGTAAAGGGAAAATAACTGTTTTTATCCTTTTAACCACATTATCTAATATACAACGCTATATCACACTACAGTTAAATTGTTGCTTAGTAACTATTAAACTTGCATGATCAGTAGTATAGAGATACACAACAGACACACATGAATGTTAAAAGACTTAGAAATAACATGAAAGGATGCAGACAGTTTGGCCCTTTATTCAGGACAGCTGAACCAGCTGGGAATCCTAGAAATATTCTATTCTGTATTCACCATTACAGAAATTTGAAACTTTATTTAAATTCTTTAGACTTGAAAGAGCTGCAGTAATTAAGAACAGAGGTTCAGATAGCAAATGCTTTAATGTTTGACATTCACCCTTTACAAGGTGTCTAGTATGCAGAAAGGTTCCTATAAATGCCAAAAGTCAGAAAGCGAGTCTCCAGCAGTAGTGTCTTAATCTAATTTTTATTTTTGTGGAAGTCATAAGCTAATAGTATGCAGCAGGTGATCTGATCTATTCTTTTAATTCAAACAATACTAAACATACATTGTGCTGATTTAATCGTTTTTGCTCAATATAAATTTTATAACCTCTCGAGGAATTATTTTTTCATCTCTGGTAAGGTGGTTTAATTATTTGACCAGTATTGTATGGAATACTGGAATATCTATTTATAACTACTTAGAATGTATTCCCTTTTGTGCAGAATGTTGGAATGTGAAATATTTGCAGTAAATACACACTTTATAAAAAATGAATATAGAATAAATATGATTATTAAGCATTCATGAAGAAGAATTCAAATAATATGATATTTAAGGGACATTGTTTCGCTGTTTTGCTTATTTTCGCTTGTTTTGCTTATTTCCAAACATTTGCTTAATATCCTTATAAGTTTGTTTTGTTTTGTTCTGCATATAAAATAGATTATTTTAAAATGTTTTACAGTTTTTTGACAGTTTGATGTTTTGGTGTTTTTTCTGTCTTTAAATTTGCAGTTTACGTATCACTGTCTTTCAATAAAGTTGTGGAAGTTGTCTTTATCAACTAGATACCAACTTTCTCTAATAGTGAGATGTGGACAAAAATACAAACCGATTTTTTTAAATGATATAATATATATATATATATATATATATATATATATATAAGCAAGTTAACGTCCAGCACCAATTCTGTCCTCAGTAAGGGTGCAAGCAGCCGCTGTCTCACCTTGACAGGTATTGATATGCAAAATAGAAATGGCTGCAGCACTCCAAGTTGAATTTTATAACATTTTTAGTACTAAGCAGTGATATACAGGCGACGTTTCGGGCTTCTGCCTTTCTCAAAGGCCAAGTCAGACTTGGCTTGAGAAAGGGGCAGAAGCCCGAAACGGCGCCTTGTATTTCACTGCTTGTAATAAAAATGTTATAAAATTCAACTTGGAGTTGCTGCAAGCCATTTCTATTTTGGCATATATATATATATATATATTATATATATATATATATATATATATATATATGAATAAAAAAAGTGGAGAGTAGGGGGGAGAGTATCCCCTAACAGACCCTATGAGTGCTTCTAAGCAGAGTAATCAAGTCCCTATATTTGAGGCACCCCTATATACTATTATCTTTGTTGGAAATAAAGACAGGCCTGTCCTATATATCAAGAGAAGTCCCTTCACAAGCCTCTAACAATACAAACTAAGAACAAAAGAGTAACAGGATGGCGCTTAGTATAACAGAGTATAAACAAGACTGATGCTTATCGGTCCCCACTAGTATCCTGAAAAATAACAGTTTTTAAAACATAGCTACATGTCAGTTATTGTGAATATAAATGAACTCATAAAAGCCCAAAGTCCATAAATAAAACAACACAGTCAGTAGATGATTAGAAAGAAACTCTTCATTTACCGCTCCCACTTGGATGTACACTTACTTTAAGCAACCTCAATCATATGAGGTAAGGATGAATCAGTATCGCTGTGAAGCTTGGTACCCCCCTGAAGTATGGATCAACCGGACAATCTAGGCCTTTATTTTATTATTTTCTGTAATTTAGTGTTTTTTTTTTTTTTCGTACTTTAGATAATTTAATTTAATTGTATTTAATTGTAGTTAATTTAGGGAATTAATTTTATTGTAGTGTAGTGTTAGGTATTATTGTAACTTAGGTTAGGTTTTATTTTACAGGTACTTTTGTCTTTATTTTAGCTAGGTAGTTATTAAATAGTTATTAACTATAATAACTATTCTACCTAGTTAAAATAAATACAAAGTTGCCTGGGTAAAATTAAAAAGAAATCCTAAGCTAGCTACAATGTAACTATTAGTTATATTGTAATCTATCTTAGGGTTTTATTTTATAGGGTAAGTATTTAGCTTTAAATAGGGAATAATTTAGCTAATTGTAGTAATTTTATTTAGATTTATTTAAATTATATTTAAGTTAGGGGGGGTTAGGGTTAGGGTTTAGACTTAGGTTTAGGGGTTAAGTACTTTTAATATAGTGGGGGCAACATTGGGGGCGGCAGATTAGGGGTTAATAAGTGTAGGTAGGTGGCGGCGACCTGGGGGGTGGCAGAGTAGGGGTTAAGAAATAAAATGTAGGGTTTGGCAATGTTGGGGGCAGCAGATTAGTGGTTAATACATATAATGTAGGTGGTGTCGGTGTCCGAGTGGCAGATTAGGGGTTAATAAAATAATGTGGGTGTGTGGCAATGTCGAGGGTGGCATATTAGGGGTTAATAAGTGTAAGATTAGGGGTGTTTAGACTCGGGTTCATGTTAGGGTGTTAGGTGTAGACATATTTTTTATTTCCCCATAGGAATCAGTGGGGCTGTGTTAGGAGCTTTACGCTGCTTTTTTGCAGGTGTTAGGTTTTTTTTCAGCCGGCTCTCCCCCATTGATTCCTATGGGGAAATCGTGCATGAGCACGTTTAGCCAGCTCACCCGCTACCATAAAGCAGCGCAGGTATTGAGGTTAGATGTGGAGCTAAATTTTGCTCTCCGCTCACTTTCTGCGGCTAACCGCCAGGTTGTAAAAACCGTAATACCAGCGTTGTCTGCAAGTGAGCGGATGAGCATAAACTGCTCGCTAGCACACAGCACCCCTGTTAATGCAAAACTCGTAATCTAGGTGTAAGTCTTTTCTATGCCCCCTTGTAAAGTTCACTCCGGTCCGTAAGACACGACTGAGCTTTAAAGTGATGGTAAATCTTAGCGTTTTTGAAATGCTACCCAGTGTTAAAAAAATAAAGACTTTCAGTCATGAAGCATAAAATACTTAATGCTGAAAGTTCCTTTATTTGCCTGCAGCGTATCCCCCACTGAGCACCTCATGCCTCCCACAGCAGAACGCTATTGTTTCAATATGGTGACATTTCTCCTCTTTGCCAATACCCGCGGGGCCCGTTGCAATATCTGTATGGTTAGAACACTATTGGCTAACATTACCTCATAACAAAATAGCGTTCTGCCGTGAGCGACTAGAGCACTCAGTGCGGCATACGCTACAGGCAAATAAAGGAAACTTTTCAGCATGAAGTATTTTATACCTAACATGACTTTATTTGTAACACTAGTAAATACTACAATTTACAAAAACGCTAGGATTTAGCCATGACTTTAAGTGTGAATGGACTCAGCAGCACAGGGATTGTCTGGAATAAGCAGAAGAGTTACATACAAGTACTGTACATATCATAGGAAACAGTAGCAGACAGAATGAGCAAGCATAGATGGATTTTGAAAAAGAAGAGACCAGAGGCATGGTGTCAGAAAGTGATAAAACTGCCATTACCCCCTGTAGTAGCCAGCAGCGGACCATAATTAACACAGGGCCATGGTGCACATTTTTTCTGGGCCCCCCTAAAGGTAACTCAGTAGTTAGAAATAATATACATGCTCTCCTGACACAAGATCCATTATACTCTATGAAACAGCCTGACACTTCAGGAATCTTGGGGCTTTGTATGTCACCCATGCCCATGCACGGTGGCGCCTCCTTCATCCCTTGATTCCTCCAGAGATGCCAATTACCCTAATCCATCTCATTGTGCAGGGGAGGGGGGGATGAGCTCCAAAATCCCCCCTGGGATGACGACATGTGGTCATATAGTCATAATACAGACTAAAATCATTGGTATTAAATAACTCTTTTATATTTAGTAAAAATATTTTTTTGACAAAGAGTCTTTTCATAGTAACATTTCAGTTCAGCATAAATAACACCACAATAATATATAATTTATAGTACGCCAACATTTTCATATTAAACAAGATGGATTACTTTTGAATTTGTTATTTTCAAATATTGTCTATGTTGTTAATCTATAACTAGTTATTGTCAATTTGCTCCACCATTCTACCTTTCTTAAAGATTGGCATGCCCGTGAAATTATAGTTAAGCTGTATATTATTTATTGTCAAAATGGAATTCACCACATATATGCCTCTTGTCAGTATATTGTCTGAATGCCATGTGATTATATTAGCAAATACACCCACCAGCATTAGAGCTTTTGACACTTTACAATATGAAATGTTTGTGCTAAGTCTTCTATGCAGATTGACAGAAATGGTCTTGACCAAAATATGTAGATTTTCCCTGTGCTCGCAGTATGTTTTCTCATGAATGAGTTCATAGTTTTCACATTTCCATTTCTGCAAATGCATTCCCTTTTTATTTTCAGAACTGTAAAAATGTACTTCATCGTACTCTGAAAGTGAGACAGAAAAGGATAAGCAATCAAAGATAATATCCAACAGCTGCTAAAAACCCACCAACTTAAATACTTGAGACATTTGCTTATGCAAGGGAAACTTAGGCCAAACCTCTGCAACTAATTTGCAGTCAATATTTTTATTAGGAAAAGGTTATGAAAGTTAAAAATTCAATGCCCACTACAATATTTCCATTGCATGGAATTTGAAAAATCCAACCCTTTAGAAAATGTGGTGTTTTCTTGTGAGCCCTTTCTATATGGGTTTCATTGCATAAAATGCAGATCTAATTCTATTCGAAACAGTAACACTAATAGTTACATTGTAGCTATCTTAGGTTTTATTTTTATTTCACAGCTAAGTTTGTATTTATTTTAATTAGGTAGACTAGTTAGTAAATAGTTATTAACTATTTACTTGCTACCTAGTTAAATTAAATACAAATTTACCTGTAAAATAAAACCTAGACCTGAGTTACACTAACACCTAACATTACAATAAAATTAAATAAATAAATTAACAAAATACAATTACCTAAATTACAAAAAAAAATAATCACTAATTTACACAAAAGTAAATATTTTTTTATCAAAAATAAAAACGAATTAACACCTAATCTAATAGCCCTATCAAAAATAACCCCCCCCCCCAACAAAAAAAACCTAGCCTACAACTAAACTGCCAATGGCCCTTAAAAGGGCCTTTTGTGGGGCATTGCCCCAAAGAAAATCAGCTCTTTTACCTGTAAAAAAAAATACATTCCAATCAGCCATTAGAAATGCAAGCTCAATCCTATTGGCTGATTGGATCAGCCACTAGGATGAAAGCTCAATCCTATTGGCTGATTGCAACAGCCAATAGGATTTTTTCCCCCCTAATTCGTATTGGCTAAATTCTATCAGCCCTTTTTAATTTGATAGGGCTTTTAGATTAGGAGTAATTCGCTTGTATTTTTTGATAATTTCTTTTTTAATTTTGTGTAATTTATTGTTTTATTTTTTTTTGTAATTTAGATAATTGTATTTTGTTAATTTAATTTATTTAATTTCATTGTAATGTTAGGTGTTAGTGTAACTCAGGTTAGGTTTTATTTTACAGGGGTAAATTTGTATTTATTTTAACTAGGTAGCTAGTAAATAGTTTAATAAACTATTTACTAACTAGTCAACCTAGTTAAAATAATACAACACTTAGCTGTGAAATAAAAATAACACCTAAGTTTAACTACAATGTAACTATTAGTTTTATTGTAGCTAGCTTAGGGTTTATTTTACAGGTAAGTAAGTATTTATATTTTTAAATAGGAATTATTTAGTTATTAATAGTAAGTTTTATTTATAATTATTTTAATTATGTTAAAGTTAGCGGGTATTAGGGTTAGGGTTACGTTAGGGTTAGACTTAGGGTTATGTTAGGGGTTAATATATTTATTTAGTGTTAGTGAGGTTAATAACTTTAGTATAGTGGTATCAGCGACATTGGGAGCTGCAGATTAGGGGTTAATAAGTGTAATGTAGGTGTCGGCGATGTAGTGGGCGGCAGATTAGGGGTAATATGTGTAGGTAGGGGCGACATTGGGGTCAGCAGATTAGGGGTTAATAAGTGTAATGTAGGTGTCGGCGATGTTAGGGGAGGCAGATTAGGGGTGTTTAGACTCTGGGTTTATGTTAGGGTGTTAGGTTTAAACGTACATTTTTTTCAATAGGGCTGCGTTACAGAGCTTTACACTCCACGATTGCAGGTGTTAGGCTTTTTTGTAGCCGGCTCTCCCTATTGATGTCTATGGGGAAATCGTGCACGAGCACGTCAAAACACTGCTTGTATTTGGGTGATGTATGGAGCTCAACGCAACCATATCGACCGCACAAACCGGGTTTTTGCAAACCTGTAATAGCAGCGCTATTAAAGGTGAGCAGTGAAAATAACGTACAAGTTATTAGCGAGCCAGCCATAATGCAAAACTCGTAATCTGGCTGTTTTATATTTTTAATTTATAAACTTAAAGTTTATTTTCTAGTACTGAGTTGTTGTTTGTTTTGTAGGAGTTGATTAAAGTATTAGAGAGAATTCACTACTAAGTTTAGTCTCATTGATCTCTTACCAATGGCCTCTGTTGACACACTGTGTTAGCAGTTCAGAGAATAAGTAAGAGCTTGTGGTGAGCTGAGCCTCTCAGCCATTGATTTCAGTTTGTTACATTGAGAAGATGATGCTTGGACTGGAAAGAGGTTTGCTGTTTGCTAGGAATAATGAGGTGATTTATGCACTCCAATATTTATTTACCAAACAATATGTCGGTCAGACCTCCAGGCCTTTAAGTGAGCATCTGAGACATTAAATGTATAGGGATCCATAAAATGACCATGCAATCTCAAAAAATTTAATGGCATTTTTGTTAAAAGTAATTCTACAATATGTAACTGTATTGGTATTTACATTTTAGGAATTATAATGTTGAGATAACCTATTTAACAAGAATAAACAGGTAGATTATTATCTAAAATACCATCAAAACTAGTGAGGCTTAAAGGGTCATGAAATTCAATTTTTTTTCTTTTCATGATTCAGATAGAGCATGTGATTTAAAAAAAAATAGAGATTTTTCACTGTGAGAGCAATACAATTGTGTGAACTCATTACCAAAGGAGGTAGTGAAATGCCAATACCATAGATACATTTAAAATAGTCTGGATAAGTTTCTGTATACAAACAAAATTCATGGATATGATTGCTAGTATTAAATGGGTCACATTTTAATGGGGTTATTTAAGCTTAACTGGAGCTTTTTTGTAAGTATTTTAGATTTGTATAGGTTGAACTCGATGGACTTCAGTGGAGCCACCTGTAGGAAGACCTTCTCCACTGTACCTATTTGGGGCTTAGTTTTAGATTTTTTTTTTATTTTTTTTTATTTTTAAGATTAGTTATTTATTGGGCTGTAAAAGAGATGATTGCCCTTTTAAAGGGCAGTAAAAGAGCTGAATGTCCTTTAAGAGCAATGCCTATACAAATGCAATGGGTAGTTTAGGTTTTTTTAGTGTAGTTTTTTTTATTTTGGGGGGTTTTGTGGGTGGGGGATTTTTACTGTTAGTGGGGACTTAGTATTTTTTAAATGTAAAAGGAGCTGAGCTGATTAACTTAGGGCAATTCTATTGGTAGTTTAGTTTAGATTAGGGGCTATTTTAATTTGGGGGGGCTTTTTTATTTTCATAGGGATTAGGTTTAATTTTTAAAATTTTTGATATTTTTGTTTATTGTTTTCTGTAATTTTAGAGTTTTTAATTTTTGTAATTTTTATTGGGGTTAATTTAGGGGGTGTTAGGTTAGGGGGCTTAGTAATTAAATTACTGCTAGATTACGAGTTTTGTGGTATGAGTGAAAGACTGGTATTACGAGTCTTGCAGGGTTAGCTGCAACGCACACTTTTTTGGCCGTAACGCAACGTAATTACCACAGCTTTCAAAAAGTTATTTTTCAATGGGACTTCCTTTGCGCCGGTATTACGAGTCTGCCTTGGGAGGCCAAAAAGTGAGCGGCACAGCCCAATACCGTCAAGATCCATACCGTAAAACTGAAAGTCAGTAGTTATGGGGTTTTTACGCTACAAAGCTGTAGCATAAAAAATCATAACTAAAGTGCTAAAAAGTACACTAACACCCATAAATTACCTATTAACCCTAAACCGAGGCCCTCCCGCATCGCAAATAATAAAATAAAATTGTTATAGCCCTAATCTGCCACTCTGGACATTGCTGCCACTATAATAAACATATTAACCCCTAAACCGGCCATACCTCCCGCATCGCAAACACTAGTTAAATATTATTAACCCCTAATCTGCCTAACATCGCCGCAACCCACATTACAGTTATTAACCCCTAATCTGCCGCCCCCAACGTCGCTGCAACTATACTAAAGTTATTAACCCCTAAACCTAACCCTAAGTCTAACCCTAACACCCACTAACGTTAATATAATTAAAATAAATCTAATTAAAAATTCCTATCATTAACTAAATAATTCTATTTAAAACTAAATATTTACCTGTAAAAATAAACCCTAAGCTAGCTTCAATATAACTAATAGTTACATTGTAAGCTATCTTAGGTTTTATTTTTTATTTTTGCAGCCAAGTTTGTATGTATTTTAACTAGGTAGAATAGTTAGTAAATAGTTATTAACTATTTATTAACTACCTAGCTAAAATAAATACAAAGTTACCTGTAAAATAAAACCTAACCTGTCTTACACTAACACCTATCCTTACACTACAATTAAATCCAATTACATAAATTAAATACAATTAACTAAATTACAAAAAAAACAAACACTAAATTACACAAAATAAAAAAAGAAATGATCAGATATTTTAAACTAATTACACCTAATCTAATAGCCCTATCAAAATAAAAAAGCCCCCAAAATAAAAAAAAAACAACCCTAGCCTAAACTAAAACTACCAATCGCCCTTAAAAGGGCCTTTTGTGAAGCATTGCCCCCAAAGAAATCAGCTCTTTTGCCTGTAAAAAAAAAATACAAACAACCCCCCCAACAGTAAAACCCTCCCACCCACACAAACCAACCCCACAAATAAAATCCTAACTAAAAAAAAAAACTAAGCTCCCCATTGTCCTGAAAAGGGCATTTGCATGGGCATTGCCCTTAAAAGGGCATTTAGCTCTTTTTCAAGTGCCCAAACCCTAATCTAAAAATAAAACCCACCCAATAAACCCTTAAAAAAACCTAACACTAACCCTGAAGATCCACTTACAGTTTTGAAGACCGGACATCCATCCTCAACAAAGCCGGAGAAGTCTTCATCCAAGCTGGCACAAGTGGTCCTCCAGAAGGGCAGAAGTCTTCCTCCAGACGGCATCTTCTATCTTCATCCATCTGGCGCGGAGCGGCTCCATCTTCAAGACATCCGCCGCAGAGCATCCTCTTCTTACGACGACTCTTCCACAACGAAGGTTCCTTTAAGTGACGTCATCCAAGATGGGCGGTCCCTTGAATTCTGATTGGCTGATAGAATTCTATCAGCCAATCGGAATTATAGGGGAAAAAAATCCTATTGGCTGATGCAATCAGCCAATAGGATTGAGCTTCAATCCTATTGGCTGATACAATCAGCCAATAGGATTGGGCTTGCATTCTATTGGCTGATTGGAACAAACAAAGTGTTAAAAAAACACGCAACAGCCCGCACGAAACAAAAAAAAAGATAACCGCCCAAAAGAAATGAAAAAAACCTAACCGCCTAACGAAGTATATCAAATAAAAAACTAACCTCCCGCACAAAGTTTAACAAACACCAAAACCACCAAAATCGCAAAATAATAAATTAATTAACCCCTAATCCACAAACAACATAAATAAAATATTAGCACCTAAACCGCCAACCCCCACATCACAATAAACCTAATCAACCTATTAACCCCTAAACCGACAAACCTCCACATCGCAATAAACCCAATTAACCAATAAACTCCTAAACTGCATAACCCCAGCATCACAATAAACCTAATTAACCTACAACTCCCCACAACGCAAATAACTAACAACTAGATTATGAGTTTTGCGGTAAGAGCTGCTCAGTAATAACTTGCAAGTTTATTGGCACACGCTAACTTCCCTACAGCGCTGGTATTACAGGTTTACAAAAACCCGGCGGTTATCAGGCAAGAAGTGAGCGTAAAAGCAAAATTGAGCTCCATACCACACTCCAATACCAGCATGTGTTTTTTTTTTTAACGCTTCGTTTGTTCCAATAATCCAATAGAATGCGAGCTCAATCCTATTGGCTGATTGGATCAGCCTATAGGATTGAAGCTCAATCCTATTGGGCTGATTGCATCAGCCAGTAGATTTTTTCACCGTTAATTCCGATTAATTCAAGGGCCGCCATCTTGGATGACGTCACTTAAAGGAACCTTCATTCTGGACTCCGAAAATGGCAGGGTGATGAAAGAATCCACCTGTTGTTCACTGCATCCAGGTGGATTATTTTGCCTCAAGCAGCCAACATTCCTTGAGGATGCGTGCTCAACTGGCAATGGTGACGGACACGTTACAATCGCAATTATAGTATAGATTGGTTTTGTTCACTTACGGATAGATTTGGAGTTTTGTCGGTAACGACCCGAAAAGCAAAACGCCGGCTTTTTCTGGCCGCACCATAAAAATAACTTTGGTATTGAGAGTCCACATAAAGGCTGCGTTAGGCTCCAAAAAAGGAGCGTAGAGCATTTTTAACGCAACTTCAACTCTCGATACCAGAGTTGCTTACGGACGCGGCCAGCCTCAAAACGTGGGGCTTCGTGCACAAGATCCCCCATAGGAAACAATGGGGCTGGTTTGAGCTGAAAAAAAAAACTAACACCTGCAAAAAAGGCCGCGGTTCAGCTCTTAACGCAGCCCCATTGTTTGCTATGGGGGAAAACACTTCCTACGTCTGCACCTAACACCCTAACATGTACCCCGAGTCTAAACACCCCTAACCTTACACTTATTAACCCCTATTCTGCCGCCCCCCGCTATCGCTGACCCCCTGCATATTTTTTTTAACCCCTAATCCGCCGCTCCGTAGACCGCCGCTACTTACATTATCCCTATGTACCCCTAATCTGCTGCCCCTAACACCGCCGACCCCTATATTATATTTATTAACCCCTAATCTGCTCCCCACAACGTCGCCTCCACCTGCCTACACTTATTAACCCCCTAATCTGCCGACCGGACCTGAGCGCTATTATAAATAAAGTTATTAACCCCTAATCCGCCTCACTAACCCTAACAATAAATAGTATTAAACCCCCTAATCTGCCCTCCCTAACATCGCCAACACCTAACTTCAATTATTAACCCCTAATCTGCCGACCGGAAGCTCACCGCTATTCAAATAAATGTATTAACCCCTAAAGCTAAGGTCTAACACTAACACCCCCCTAAATTAATATAAATTTTAATCTAACGAAATTAATTAACTCTTATTAAAATAAATTATTCCTATTTAAAGCTAAATACTTACCTGTAAAATAAATCCTAATATAGCTACAATATAAATTATAATTACATTGTAGCTATTTTAGGATTAATATTTATTTTACAGGTAACTTTGTATTTATTTTAACCAGGTACAATAGCTATTAAATAGTTAAGAACTATTTAATAGTTACCTAGTTAAAATAATTACAACATTACCTGTAAAAATAAATCCTAACCTAAGTTACAAATAAAACCTAACACTAACACTATACTATCATTAAATTAATTAATAAAATACCTCAATTACCTACAATTAAACCTAACACGTACACTATCAATACATTAATTAAATACAATATATACAAATAACTACAATGAAATAAACTAACTAAAGTACAAAAAGTAAAAAAGAACTAAGTTACAAAAAATAAAAAAATATCTACAAACATAAGAAAAATATTACAACAATTTTAAACTAATTACACTACTCTAAGCCCCCTAATAAAATAACAAAGACCCCCAAAATAAAAAATGTCCTACCCTATTCATAAATTAATAAAGTTCAAAGCTCTTTTACCCTTACCAGCCCTGAACAGGGCCTTTGCGGGACATGCCCCCAAGAAGTTCAGCTCTTTACCTGTAAAAAAAAAAACATACAATACCCCCCCAACATTACAACCCACCACCCACATACCCCCTAATCTAACCCAAACCCCCCTTAAATAAACCTAACACTAAGCCCCTGAAGATCATCCTACCTTGTCTTCACCTCAGGCCAGGTATCACTGATCCGTCCTGGCTCCAAAATCTTCATCCAACCCAAGCGGGGGCTGGCGATCCATCATCCCGGTGGCTGAAGAGGTCCAGAAGAGGCTCCAAAGTCTTCATCCTATCCGGGAAGAAAAGGCGATCCGGACCGACAACCATCTTGATCCAAGCGGCATCTTCTATCTTCATCCGATGACGACCGGCTCCATCCTGAAGACCGCCACCGCGGACCCATCTTCTTCCGGTGACGTCCAACTGAAGAATGACGGTTCCTTTAAGGGACGTCATCCAAGATGGCGTCCCTCGAATTCCGATTGGCTGATAGGATTCTATCAGCCAATCGGAATTAAGGTAGGAATATCTGATTGGCTGATGGAATCAGCCAATCAGAATCAAGTTCAATCCGATTGGCTGATCCAATCAGCCAATCAGATTGAGCTTGCATTCTATTGGCTGATCGGAATTCGAGGGACGCCATCTTGGATGACGTGCCTTAAAGGAACCGTCATTCTTCGAGTTGGACGATGGGTCCGCGGTGGAGGTCTTCAGGATGGAGCCGCTCGTCATGGATGAAAGATAGAAGATGCCGCTTGGATCAAGATGGTTGCCGGTCCGGATCGCCTCTTCTTCCTGGATAGGATGAAGACTTTGGAGCCTCTTCTGGGACCTCTTCAGCACCGGGATGATGGATCGCCAGCCCCTGCTTGGGTTGGATGAAGATTTTGGAGCCAGGACGGATCGTTGATACCTGGTGAGGTAAAGACAAGGTAGGATGATCTTCAGGGGCTTAGTGTTAGGTTTATTTTAAGGGGGGGGGTTTGGTTAGATTAGGGGTATATGGGTGGTGGGTTGTAATGTTGGGGGGGGATTGTATGTTTTTTTTACAGGCAAAAGAGCTGAACTTCTTGGGGCATGCCCCGCAAAGGGCCCTGTTCAGGGCTGGTAAGGTAAAAAGAGCTTTGAACTTTATTAATTTAGAATAGGGTAGGGCATTTTTTATTTTGGGGGTCTTTTGTTATTTTATTAGGGGCTTAGAGTAGGTGTAATTAGTTTAAAATTGTTGTAATATTTTTCTTATGTTTGTAAATATTTTTTTATTTTTTGTAACTTAGTTCTTTTTTATTTTTTGTACTTTAGTTAGTTTATTTCATTGTAGTTATTTGTAGATATTGTATTTAATTAATGTATTGATAGTGTAGTGTTAGTTTTAATGTAGGTAATTATAGGTATTTTATTAATTAATTTAATGATAGTATAGTGTTAGGTTTAATTGAAACTTAGGTTAGGATTTATTTTACAGGTAATTTGTAATTATTTTAACTAGGTAGCTATTAAATAGTTTTTAACTATATAATAGCTATTGTACATGGTTAAAATAATTACAAAGTTGCCTGTAAAATAAATATTAATCCTAAAATAGCTACAATGTAATTATAATTTATATTGTAGCTATATTAGGATTTTATTTTACAGGTAAGTATTAATCTTTAAATAGGAATAATTATTTAATAAGAGTTAATTTATTTCGTTAGATTAAAATTATATTTAACATAGGGGGGGGTGTTAGTGTTAGGGTTAGACTTAGCTTTAGGGGGTTAATACATTTATTAGAATAGCGGTGAGCTCCTGTCGGCAGATTAGGGGTTAATAATTGAAGTAGGTGTCGGCGATATTAGGGAGGGCAGATTAGGGTTAAATACTATTTATTATAGGGTTAGTGAGGGCGGATTAGGGGTTAATAACTTTATTATAGTAGCGTGCGGGTCCGCTCGGCAGATTTGGGGTTAATAAGTGTAGGCAGGTGGAGGCGACGTTGAGGGGGGCAGATTAGGGGTTAAAAAAATTTAATCGAGTGGGCGGCGATATGGGGGGACCTCGTGTTAGGGGTACATAGGTAGTTTATGGGTGTTAGTGTACTTTAGAGTACAGTAGTTAAGAGCTTTATGAACCGGCGTTAGCCCAGAAAGCTCTTAACTACTGACTTTTTTTCTGCGGCTGGAGTTTTGTCGTTAGATTTTCTAACGCTCACTTCAGCCACGACTCTAAATACCGGAGTTAGAAAAATCCCATTGAAAAGATAGGATACGCAATTTTACGTAAGGGGATCTGCGGTATGGGAAAAGTCGCGGCTTAAAAGTGAGCGTTAGAACCCTTTTTTGAGTGACTCCAAATACCGGCGGTAGCCTAAAACCAGCGTTAGGAGCCTCTAACGCTGGTTTTCACGGCTACCGCCAAACTCCAAATCTAGGCCTTAGTATGCTCTGCTGAAAAGGAAACATACTGTAGGTAGACTCAGGAGATGCTCATTAATGGCTGTTCATATGTTACTCACGTTATTGGCTCACCCAAAGCATTAAGCTAACTCCCAGTAATACATTGCTGCCTCTCCAACAAAAGGATTCCAAGAGAATGAAGCAAATCAGATCATATAAATAAATTGGTAAATAAGTTGGTTAAAATTGTATGCTCTATCTGAATCATGAAATACATTTTTTGGGTTGCATGTCCCTTTAATTCAGATTGACTTGAATATTGTCTGTTCATTAAAATATTAGTCTCCTATAGAGATATAATATAAATAAAGATTTTTTTTTAAATTAACTTTTTCATCTTCTAGGATTCTACCTGAATAACTGTATTGATTTTATTATTCTTTTCTATTAATAAAATAGTTCTTATAACTTAAATGTTGCAAAGTACATAGAAATTATTTTAAATCTATGTTTTATTGTAAGAAGAACATATTTTTTATATTACATGTTATTTATATATTTTATGCCAATGTATTTCATTTTTTTGAATGAGTATTATATAATATATAATAATATAATAATACATATTGTAATATTATGTTACAGTTTATACTATGGATTAGTGTAACGTAAAATGTTTTAATCCATTATTTTCAGGTTAAATTATGGGGTTTATCACAATCCTTACTTATATTTATTTATTAAATATTTTACCAGGAAGGATACATTGAGATATCTCTCATTTTTGTATTGAGGCAAGCTAAATAATGTACTGGTACTGGATTGGAGGTTATAGGAGGTGGGAATAGCAGAGGAGAGCATTCTGCTCAGGTAGGGTGGGAGCTTCCCAGAAAAGCACTTAAAACACAAGGCAGGAAAGATGGAGGGTGCGTTTGGATTCTAGCGTCAGCCAGTTTAGTTCTTTTAGCATGACACATGACAATGGTCCTGTAGTTACATTGTAGCATAAAGTGGCAGAGCGAGTTATACAACGTATTAAGTTTATTAAGATGAGTTTGCAGTGCAGGTGCATATATTACGTCCCCATAATCCATGATAGGCATCAACATTTGCTGTACAATCTTTTCCTTAACTGTCGGCTGAGGAGGATTTGTTTCTGTACAGGGCACCTGTTTTGGATAAAGTTTAGAAGCAAGTTTTTTCTATGTGGAGGGCCAAAAGATAGATTAGGGTCTAACAACATAGCCAAGTATTTGAAAGAGTGGACTGCGGTCAGAGTGCAAGTGGATTTTGTTTTGATGCGTAGATGGGAATTTTGTAATTTGTGTAATTTAGGTCTCGTGCAAAAGATCATTGTGACTGTTTTGTCAGTGTTTAGGAAAATTTTGTTTTTGAGATCCACTTTTCTACCTCTGTGAACTGGTCTTGGAGCACTGCTTCAAGCTGCTGCAGATCGGATATGGTTATTGCATAGATTACCGTGTCATCTGCATACATGTGTACAGTTGAGGATTTTGCAGACATTAGGCAGATCATTTATAAATAATGTGAATAGTAGGTGGCCGAGAATTGAACCTTGGGGAACACCACATGTGACTGGGAGAGGGAGGGAGTCACTGTTAGAAATGGAGACATATTGTGATCGATCCGATACATATGATCGAAACCAGGTTAATGGACGATCAGCAATACCAGAGTTTTTGAGTTTGAGCAGTAGTATGTCGTGGTCTACTGTGTCAAAGGCCTTTGCAAAATCAAGGACAATCAGCTCCAGTTAGTTCTCCTTGTTCCATGCCAGTTTGGAATGTCGTTGCAAACTTTTAGGAGGGCAGTTGTAGTGGAGTGATTTGGTCGAAAACCTGATTGATCAGGGGTCAGATAGTTAGAAAGTTGTAATACACGCATATTGCGTATGAACGCATTTTTCTAAAAATTTTGGACATTACTGGGAGCAATGATATAGGGGCGATAGTGAGAAACCCAAGGTTAACTCCCCACTTTATGAATAAGGCACTAACTCTTGCAGTTTTCCAGAGTTTTGGGTATTGTATCCAGGACATCAAGGATTCAGTAATTAGGGTTGTGACAGGCTTAGGCAATTGCCAGTGCACTGAGGCTTCAACAGCATTGCTGGGATTTGTTCAGGTCCAGACTGGTTTTTCATTTTTAGATTATTAAGGTGTTTCTTAAACAACATTGATGGATACAGGTCTAAAATTGACTTCTCTATATTGGTATTTGCTGTTTTAGTGGGGCCTGATCCACATTTCTAGTTTCAAGATGCGTGCCATTTATTAGTTTGTCAATCAGGGTGGTGGAGCATCCGACAACATAATTGTTAAAGGCATTTGCTACTTCTAAGGGGAGTCGCAGGGTTTGGTTATCCACATTGACAGTGGAGGGTTGGAAGTGGATTGGTGGATTTTGTAAGTTATTTATGAGTTTCCAAAACTTTCTAGGGTTATATAGGTTATTGTTCATATTTTCACAGAAATATTGGGCCTTGGCCAATTTTGTTTGTTTAGTGCATATATTTCGCCAATTGTCTATATACACAGTGATCGTTCATAGAGCCAGTATTCTTGAACTTTGACCACAATGAATCCCGAAACTGGTACATTTGAATGAGACTACTATATAGCCCAAGACTACATGTGGCACGCTAACAGTTCCGAGAGCAAAAAGGGGTTTATTGCGGGTGTTTGTGCGCTCCGAGTTTACAGCTTGTATTACAAGTTGAAAGTAAACGCGAATGCTTGAGCACAATAATGATTTACACTAGAATGATTACCGCGCCCTCAGAGCTCTGGTTAATTGTATTGCGAAACAAAAAAGTTGCACAAAACACATTAAAAATACATTCAAAAGTACAGTTACACTACCTAATAAAAATTATTTAAAAACAAAAATGCACAATAAAGTTATAAGGGCTCAAAGATATGAGGTGTTAGAAGAAAAAAAAGCAAGCAAAGGGCTCTAACATAGAGATACAAATTTAAATATGTATGTATGTATAATATATGTTTACATGAGTGTACAGATGTTTTTATGTATTTATATGTATATACTGTATGTATGTATGTATATATATATATATATATATATATGTGTGTGTGTTTACAGACATATATACACACATAAATTCATATGTACACACATATAGACATATCTATACTATATTCGCGTTTGTAACATATCCGTCGGTGTCGCCAGTTAAGCACGCATCCTCAATGGAATGTTGGCAGCACGGTGGATTCTTTCACCACCCTGCCATTTTCGGAATCCACCGGGATGTAACGAAGGCAAACAGAGCATTAAAAAAAAAAAATGCCTGTAACATGTATTAAAAAAATACAACTAACTGCACGCAATAAGTATTAAAAAAAAAAAAAAAAACCACCCAATATCGCAAACTACTAAATACATCTATTAACCCCTAATACGCCAACCCCCCACAGCGCGTTAAACCTAATTTACCTATAAACTTCTATACCGCCAACCCCACAACACAAAAAACTAATTTAATGACTAAGCCCCCTAACCTAACACCCCCTAAATTAACCCCTTAATTACAATTAAAAAAATTACTACATTACAATAGAAAATTTAAAAAAATTACATTAGATTAATCTAATTACAGAAAATAAAAAACTGCTAACATTACAAAAAATAATAAACAACACTATCCAAAATAAAAAAAATAATCCTAATCCCTATAAAAATAAAAAAGCCTCCCAAAATAAAAAAAAACACCTAAATGCTAAACTACCAATAAAACCTTTTAAGGGCAATGCCCATACAAATGCCCCTTTAGGGGCAATGAGTAGTTTAGGTTTATTAGTGTTAGTTTTTTTATTTTTTATTTTGGGTGGTTTGGTGGGTGGGGGGTTTTACTGTTAGGGGGGACTTTGTTTATTTTTAATGTAAAAGAGCTGATTTCTTTAGGGCAATGCCCTACAAAAAGCCATTTTAGGGGTTATTGGTAGTTTAGTATTAGATTAGGGGGTGTTTTTATTTTGGGGGGATTTTTTATTTTTATAGGGGTACTAGTTTAGGTTTAATTTTATTATTGTGGATAATAAATAATAAACCTTAAAATTACAAAAAATAAAATAAAAACTACAATTACAAAAAATAATAAACACTAAAATTACAAAAAATAAAAAAAACTACCATTACAAAAAATACGAAAAAAATGAAATGATCCAAAATAATAAAAAAATTCCTATTCAAATACCCCCGTTTAAAAAAAAAAAAAAAAAATCCCCCAAAAAATGAAAATAATCTATAATAAATTACCAATAACCCTTAAAAAGGCCTTTTGTAGGGTATTGCCCTAAGTTAACAGCTCTTTTGCCAATAAATGTTAGTTTTTTTTTTTTTAGTTTAAGCTTAGGTTTTATTTTTATTTCACAGGTAAGTTTGTATTTATTTTAACTAGGTAGTTAGTAATTGTACCTTTAATTGAGGTGTATTTTAATTATGTTAAAGTTAGGAGGTGTTAGGTTTAGGGGTTAATAGTTGAACTTAGGCAGTTGTGATGTGGGGTGCAGCAGTTTAGAGGTTAATAGTTTTATTTAGTGTTAGCGATGTGTGGGGATGGCAGTTTAGGGGTTAATAGTTTAATTTAGGTAGTTGCGATGTGGGGGGACGGCGGCTTAGAGTTTAACAAGTTTATTTAGTGTTGTTGATATGGCGGGAAGGCGGTTTAGAGGTTAATAGGTTTTTATTTAGTGTTGGTGATGTGGGGGGATGGCGGTTTAAAGGTTAATAGCTTTATTTAGTGTTGGCGATGTGGGGGTGGCGGTTTAGGGGTTAATAGGTTTATTTAGTGTTGGTGATGCGAGGGGATGGCAATTTAGGGGTTAATAGGTTTATTAGGTGTTGGTGATGTGGGGGGATGGCGATTTAGAGGTAATTAGCTTTATTTTGTGTTGGCAGTGTGGGGGGACAACAGTTTAGGAGTTAATAGGTTTTTATTTAGTGTTGGCGATGTGGGAGGATGGCGGTTTAGAGGTTAATAGGTTTTTATTTCGTTTTGGCAATGAGGGGGGATGGCGGTTTAGAGGTTAATAGGTTTTTATTTAGTGTTGGCGATGTGTGGGGATGGCGGTTTAGATAATTTTGTTTCTGCATATTTCTTATGTTAAGTTAAATAGTTTTTCGGATTCATTCATTATATCGGATACATTCTTTATTCATATTCATTATTCTATTCTAATCTTTAGAATAGAATAATGAATATGAATAAAAATAAATCAAATTGGGTGGATTAGTGCGCGCTAAAGGAAGGTATTGCTAAACACTACTCTAAAGATACAATCTCTGTATGTATCAAATACAAGTTAATAACCAAATAGTGAAGCCAAAGCTTCAAGATAGAGAAAGTGCGCTAACAAGCTGAAAGTATACACACCATATAAGGAATTGAAGTAAAAATTTAATAAACATATAGAATAAGATACACAAATATATACACTAAAAATAGGGACGTCTCCCTGATCATTAAACATACCTACAGCAGCCAAGTCTGCCTTCACAGAAAGTTCCCACCAGGACACAGCAATCAGCTGCTTTTCCTTTACGCTGCTGGAGCAGCGAGTAACACCCTGAGAGGAGCCGATGAGAAGCCTGTGACGTCAGACGCCGACTCACATGTGCAGAGGTTTGCACACTTCTATCTCCAGGAACGGCAGTTACTGCAGCTGCGGTCCAAGCCTTGACCGAAGGATTTCTTCTCCTCGGTAACACCCTCTGAACACTCTCTTGACTTACGGTACAGTAAACTGTATCTATTTGTGGTACAAGCCGTTATTTTCTTTCCACTGTTCCAATATCGGCATTCATTTGCATACGGCCACCTGCACTGTGTTGATACATATAAACTTGGTGCTTGTCTTTTAAGTTTTATTTTATGATATCACTGTTATGCCATATCTTTTAATTATCATTTTTATGCTATATCTTTTTTTATGTCATAGATTATCAATTAGTATCTGCATTATTCATCATTTATAGGTTTTAACCTGTTTTTTCATTAGGATTTTTTCCTAGTTTTATTTACAGGGAGACGTCCCTATTTTTAGTGTATATATTTGTGTATCTTATTCTATATGTTTATTAAATTTTCACTTCAATTCCTTATATGGTGTGTATACTTTCAGCTTGTTAGCGCACTTTCTCTATCTTGAAGCTTTGGCTTCACTATTTGGTTATGAATATGAATAAAGAATGGATCCGAAATAACAAATGGATACAAAAAACGATTTAACTTAAAGGGACACTCAATCAAAATGAAACTTTTATTATTCAGATAGAGCATGCCATTTTAAACAACTTTCCAATTTACTTCTATTAACAAAATGTGCACAGTCTTTTTATATTCTGACTTTTTACATCACCAGCTCCTACTGAGCATGTGCAAGAATAAGTGTGTATGCATTTGTGAATGGCTGATGGCTGTCACATGGTACGTGTATGCATTTGTGATTGGCTGATGGCTGTCACATGGTACAGGGGGAGTGGAAAAATACATAACTTTTAAAATTGTCAGAAAAAAAATCTACTACTCATTTGAAGTTCAGACTAAGGGGCCCATTTATCAAAGGGCTTGCGGACCTGATCCGTCACTACGGATCAGGTCCGCAAGACCTCGCTAAATGCGGAGAGCAATACGCTCTCCACATTTAACATTGCACCAGCAGCTCACAAGAGCTGCTGGTGCAACGCCGCCCCCTGCTGACTCGCGGCCAATCGGCCGCCAGCAGGGAGCTGTCAATCAACCCGATCGTATTCGATCGGGTTGATTTCCGGCGATTCCTGTCCGCCTGCTCAGAGCAGGCGGACAGGGTTATGAAGCAGCGGTCTTTAGACCGCTGCTTCATAAGTTGTGTTTCTGGCGAGTCTGAAGACTCGCCAGAAACACGGCCCTTCAAGCTCCGTACGGAGCTTGATAAATGGGCCTGTTTGTGCTATTGCATTGTCTTGTTACCTTGCATTTGCTGATTATGCAAATCTACTGTGTTGACTGGTCCTTTAACATAACTAATATGACGTAACGAAATTATTTATTTTATTTAACTTATATATTTTGCCAAAATGAAATTATTTATTTAACTAATGAAAACGAAACAAAACAATTTTTTTCCCTGTGCACATGTCTAGTATTTACTGTTCTAAATATAGGTATAGATTTATATTGTACCAAAATACCAGCAGATATACACTCACCGGACACTTTATTAGGTACACCTTGCTAGTACTGGGTTGGATCCGCTTTTGCCTTCAGAACTGAGTTGCAACCAAAGAACACCATACCTACTGTGAAGCATGGGGGTGGCAACATCATGCTTTGGGGCTGTTTCTCTGCAAAGGGAACAGGACAACTGATCCATGTACATGAAAGAATGAATGGGGCCATGTATCGTGAGATTTTGAGTGCAAACCTCCTTCCATCAGCAAGGGCATTGAAGATGAAACGGGGCTGGGTCTTTCAGCATGACAATGATCCCAAACACACCGCCTGGGCAATGAAGCAGTGGCTTTGTAAGAAGCATTTCAAGGTCCTGGAGTGGCCTAGCCAGTCTCCAGATCTCAAACCCATAGAAAGCCTTTGGAGGGAGTTTAAAGTCCGTGTTGCCCAGCGACAGCCCCAAAACATCTCTGCTCTAGAGGAGATCTTCATGCAGGAATGGGCCAACATACCAGCAACAGTGTGTGACAACCTTTTGAAGACTTACAGAAAACATTTGACCTCTGTCATTGCCAACAAAGGATATATAACCAAGTATTGAGATGAACTTTTGATATTGACCAAATACTTATTTTCCACCATAATTTGCAAATAAATTCTTTCCAAATCATACAATGTTATTGTCTGGATTTGTTTCCACATTTTGTCTCTCATAGTTGAGGTATACCTATGATGAAAAATACAGGCCTCTCTCATCTTTTTAAGTGGGAGAACTTGCACAATTGGTGGCTGACTAAATACTTTTTTGCCCCACTGTATATGCTTTTTTTATAGTACTTTACAGTTCATATTGAGTCCTTCAGTATTATAACATTTAAGATTTGCACTTTCTTTTTCCTATTTTAATGCATTTAGATTTATATACAGCAGTGAATTTGACAATTTTTTATTATGTTTTGAAAGTTTCTGTTACTTTAACAAATTAATATCATACTTTATCTTTTACAAATTACATTGCAGTTTGAATTTGCTCTTAAATTGACAGCTTCAGAAAATGGGAGAGGCAGGGGCGTTCCTTAGGCTGAACAGGGAAGTTCCAAGGGTCCTGTGCTCTCTTACAATTCTCATGAAATGCTGTAAGCATTTTACACAAACTGGTCTCACTGATTTATCTTGCCAGCTGTATAAAGGCGAAGTTTGCTCAAAATTCACAATACCCTTATTTAACTGTCAGAGGCAAAAGCAAGGTGAAAACATTTTAGTTTAATTTGTAGTTGCAAACTGAGTGTTTAGATTAGTCCCAAGTGTTCTTCTGTTAACTTCACTCTCCCCTGTGAAATCCTGTATCCCAGAGAGCCTCATTGCTCTCTAAACTCTCTGGGAGTTCAAAGTTCTACCCTTTTTCTTATGAAATTCAGTGAGTTCAGCCCCTGAAAGTAATGAAGCTCTTTGGGAAACTGAAGCCGTCAGTTTAATTTTAAACAGAAGAAATATAAAGTACAATGTAATTTGTAAAATATAGATATAAATATACAAGGTAAGACCCTAATTTGTTAAAGTTACACAGAAACTGTCAATGCATAATCAGAATTTGTTAAATCACAATCCTAAATACAGAGCTGTATCTATAATCTGCAGTAAAATACAAAATAGAAAGTGCAAAGTTTAAACGTAATACAACTTAAACTAAAAAGTCTAAAATAATACAAAAAGCAAAGCACAAAATATAGAAGAGTGGAGCAATTTCAATTTTCCTGTTAACTGTCATTGACAGAAGAACAGATTTTTGTTTTAAAAGGGAATCATTTTCATTCTCAATAACAATCACCTAGATTGCGAGTTGTGCATTCGTGTTTTAACACTGAAAAAAGGCAATTTCAGCATTAAAACAGCATCACAGCCATTAAAAGTCTTGTCCGTATAGCTGTACCACAAGCCTTTTAGCCTGTAACGCAACGTCAGTCCCACACTCATAAAAATTACGTTTTTTTATGGGATTCCCATAGCGCTGCCATTACGAGTTTTTGGGGTGAGGCTAAAAAACCTGAATTACACCCTAAAACGTCAAGATCCTTACCATCATCTAAAAGCAGTAGTTATGAGTTTTTACGCTACAAATCTGTAACATAAAACTCATAACTACACTTTTTCAAAGTACACTAAACACCCATAAACTACCTAGTAACCCCTAAACTGAGACCCTCCCACATCGCAAACAATATATAAAGTTATTAACCCCTAATCTGCCGCTCTCAACATCGCTGCCACTTATAAAATTTATTAACCCCTATTGCGCCGCTTCCCAACATCTTCACCACTATCATAAAGTTATTAACCCCTAAATTGCCACCCTCCCACATTTCAAACACTATTTAAATATTATTAACCCCTAATCTGCTGTCCGCCCCCACTATACTTAAGTTATTAAGCCCTACACCGCCACCACTATAATAAACCTATTAACCCCTAAACTGCAAGCCCTCACAACAAAATATACTAAAGTAAACTATTAACTCCTGAACCGAAAGCCCCCCACATTGCAATAAACTAAATTAAACTAGTAACCCCTAAACCCAATGCCCCCCTAACTTTGGATTAAAATTACAATTTCCCTAATTTACATTAAATTAAAACTATATTAAAACTAAATTAAACTAACTACCAATTAAATTAAACTTAACCACACATTAAAAAAATCCTAACACTACTCTAAAATGACAAAGTATCTAATTACAAAAAATAAAAAAGACTAACTTACCAAAACTAACAAACACTAAATTACGAAAAATAACAAACAAAATTATCCAAAATAAAAAAGTCTAATAGTGCTATCAAAATAAAAGAAGCCCATCCAAAATAAAAAAAAACCCCTAACCTACAATAAACTACCAATGGCCCTTAAAAGGGCCTTTTGTAGGGCATTGCCTTAAGTTAAACAGCTCTTTTACCTGTAAAAAAAAAATTACAAAGACCCCCAACAGTAAAACCCACCACCCAACCAACCCCCCAAAATAAAAAAACCTAACTCTAAAAAAACCTAAGCTACCCATTGCCCTGAAAAAGGCATTTGGATGGACATTGCCCTTAAAAGGGCATTTAGCTCTTTTGCTGCCCAAACCCTAAACTAAAAAAAACCTATCACTAACCCCCGAAGATCCACTTACAGTTTTTTAATTCCAGCTTGAACGACCTTCATCCAGACGGCGAGAACTCTTCATCTCGGCAGCGAAGTCCTCATCCAAGCGGTGAGAAGTCTTCATCCAGGCCGCCTCTTTAATCTTCATCCAGGCGGCATCTTCTATCTTGATCCCGGCGGCGTGGAGCAGGTCCATCCTAAAGACATCCGGCACAGAGCATCCTCTTCATATGGTCACCGCCGTACACTGAATCTTCAATCCAAGGTAGGCGATTCAAGATGGCGTCCCTTGCATTCCTATTGGCTGAAAAATTTGAATCAGCCAATAGGAATTAGAGCTGCTTAAATTCTATTGGCTGTTCAATTCAACAGGGGATATTTAATTCAACAGGAAAGACTTCCGGTGGGGGCGGAGCCGTTAGACACGCTGCACGGCTCACGGCGCTCTAGAGAAAGGAGCTAGGAAATCTCCCCCAGCAAAGTTTCCTGCACTATCCGGAATTCCTGGGACCGGTTGCAGGTTTTCAGACGAAGTCTACGTCTGAGCAGAGGAAGCCCTTTATTGGCGGTAAAGCCTGGCGGTGGATACCGCAAACTACCCCAGAAGAAACCGGCAGATTGGAGGAGAAGGACAGTAAAGTCGGGTAAGAGAGATATTACCCGTGAAGTGGTTGGCCCCGCTGACTGGAGTAACCGCTTGTAGGAGGGGGTAGTCTGCCTGCAGAGAGATCTGTGGGGAGCGCTCCCTCCTCGCGGTGAAGAGCGTCATATTTGTCTGGCCTGACTGATTGAAAGTGGGAAGAAACCCCGGCTTCACCTCTCTAAGGTTTCCTAAGCGGACTGCCAAATGTTTGTCTGTATTTAGTGAGGCATATCTGGCTTACAGGCATAGCTCATATACACTGGGTATTTCGGTTCCTGGGAGCTGAAGATTCACAGGAAGTCTATGATGCTAATGGCTCCCTTGAGGGGCTGAATGGATGCAAGTTAGGGAGAAGTGGCGTTTTTCCTATCTGGTGAATTTGTATTACCCCCTTTCCTGTTTGCCTATTTCCCCTTGAATGGTTATGGGGTAACAAGAGTCTGAAGTGTTCCCTAAGAAGAATAAGGAGTATCTCTGCAATAGATGCCAAAGTATAGCAGAGCTGATTACAGCTGACTGTATTTAGAGCTGCCATAATTAGTGCATAAAGAGGAACTCTGCCTTAAGATATAAGGAGCAATAGTATATTGGTTTCTGACTATCTTGAAGATGGCGTTTTTCATTCTCTAGACTATCCTTATGCTACCTGGAGGCCTATAGAGAGCTAGAGATTAGGCCTGTGCAATCTGGCTTTTCCTATGTTTTACATTATATGCTCCATGGATGGTATATCTATTTCCTGCTTAACAGTTTGTTTCCTCCTTGTATCACTGTTTGGTTTTTAACTATTTAGGAGAGAAGAGGAGAAGAGAAAAAGAGGGATATAGTCTGTTAAGTAATTGTTTAATTTCAGCTGAACAAACTGATGCTCTTTTATGCTAATATAGATCTGTATATGCAATCTTTCTGCTTTTCTTTTAGTATAAGTTTATTAATTGCATTGAGAAGTGATATATCACATTGCCAAAGATATACTGGTTAAATTATGTGTGTTTAAAGGATATAACCCTTATTAATGTTTATCTGTATATTGCAATTGCTGATCTATACAGGTGTTCGCTTTCAATAACTATAAATTGTATGAGATAATAGGCCGCAATATCACTAATTATTATAAGTGTACACTTATAGTTTAAAAACAGTCACTTAATTAAAAAAAAAAAAACAAAAAAAACACATACATCACCAACACAAGTTGAAGTTTAACTTATAGTTTTTTCCTTTTTTAGGGACGCTAGTTCCCCTTGGATCTGATCACTTTTTTTTACATTTTTTTTTTGTTTTTTGTTTTTTGCTTTATTTTTCACACTCACTGTTAGCAATCACAGGGTATATGGAAAGATATATTATACACATGAAACAGAGTTCCCCCATAATGCCACCCAAAAGCAAGGATAGAAAGGTTAGGAGTGCGGATACCTCATTGGACCCCGTATCAGAGGGGGCTATATCCCATTTAGACATAGGTAGTTTAGTATCTCAATTAACTGACGTATTTACTCCTCAATTTGATATTATTAAGAAGGAGCTCAGCAGTATCTCTACAGACATTATCTCTTTATCAAATGAGGTCAAGCAATTTGCCTCAAGGATATCAGAAGCGGAAAATAGGATCTCTGACTGGGTTAATGTCCAAGACAAAGTAATCCAAGATTATGATTGCAAGATTACTGGCTTACAATTCCATTTGGAGGATCTTGAGGATCGCTCCAGACAGAATAATATTAGAATTATTGGTCTTCCCGAGTCCCCTGAGTACGAGGATCTTATAAAAGTTACTTCTCTATTATTGCCCAAAGCACTAGGTTTCCCAGAACAACAACTCCCCCTAGAGGTAGAAATAGCTCATAGGGTTGGATACAGTAGAACAAATATGGCTAGGGGTAATAGAAGCAGAATGTGCATTTTTAAGCTGCTCAGATTTCAGGACAAAGTAAATTTGTTAAAAGCATATAGAAAGATGAGGGAATTTGTGTTTGAAAAAAACTTGTTATTAATGTTTCAAGATTTCTCAATAGAAACATCTACCAAAAGAAAACAGATGATCCCATTATGTACTAAGATTATTGACAAAGGGTTTAAAGCCTGGGTTGTGTACCCCGCAAAGATTATGATAGAAGAGAATGGGGTTAGACGAATTCTTAATAATCCCCAAGAGGCCCACGAATTTATTAGTACCCTGTAGTATATTAGGGAAACTAATTTATACCAGAAAGGAAAAATTGTGTTAAGTAAGATTGAAGTGCTATGCGCTTGTTTATGCTTTGTTTTTGTTTGTTTTTTGTTATGATGATTATAGATATGTTTTGGTTGGATGCAGTGTGCATCAATAGTGTTAAAAGGAAAAAAGAATTTATATTGGTGTTGATCATTTACTATTTTAAGATTGAATATTTCACAGGTGCACTATACTGGCTTAGTTGCTGGTATAGGATGGGCAGTTTTTTTTATGTAGGTTTTTTTTTTCTCTCTCTCACTTTCTCCTCCCACCTCTGGGTATATAGTTAATTCAGACCTCAGTTTAAAAGTGTTTGATAATATTCTTGGTTTATCTAATATCTTAAATCTATCTGATGACAGCCAGAATTAATATACTCTCCTGGAATGTAGGGGGCATTACGTCCCCCAGAAAACGCAAATTGATTATTAAACATCTGGCGAAATTTAATCCTGATATTGTGATGTTGCAGGAAACACATTTAAATTTGGCAGAAGCTACGAAATTAAAGTGCAAATGGGTAGGTGAATGTGTCGCAGCTCCAGGAGTTAAAAGAACATCAGGGGTAGCTATTTTGCTACATAGAAATCTAGATTACAATATTGTGAAGAAGGAGGCCAATCCAGAAGGAAGATATCTGATACTACATATTCAGATTAATAAGTGTAATTTTGTCATCTGCAACATATATGGTCCCAATTCCTTTTCCCCTGTTTTTTGGAAAAATATTAGAAGTAAATTGTTTTTATTATCAGCAGCTAATTTAGTTTTAGGGGGGATTTTAATATGATGTTGTGCCCTATTCTAGATAGATTGTCTTCAAAAAATTTACGTGAAAACAACAAAGTAGCAAAATACTTCAAATCTTTTTGCCATGAATTAAAATTAATTTATATATGGAGATTTAAAAATCCAGAACTGCGTAGTTTTTCTTGTGAGTCTAAATCCCACATGACATTCTCGAGAATAGATATGTTTTTAATTTCTAAACCACTTGCTTTATGTAGATCAGAAGCAAATATCTATGATATTGTTATTTCTGACCATGCGGTAATCTCTTTTACATTGGTAGCTATTTCCCCCCCTAAGACCCAGAATACGTCTTTTTTTTCCCTCGATTTTTGACCGACAGTCCTAGGTTCAGCAATTGGTTAAAACAGAAGTGGAAGGACTATGTTACCTTTAATATAGGGCAATTTAGTAAACCAGAGGTATTCTGGGAGGCAGCGAAAGCTGCATTAAGGGGGGAAATTAAACTCTATCTATCTACTTGGAAGAAGAAAAAGCTGGAACAGGAATTACAATTAACAGCACAAGTTAGAAATGCTCTTAGAAAATTTTATATTGACAAGACAAGGGATAATTGGGATAGATATTGTAAATTGAAAAGGGAAAGAGATATCTTTCTTAAACAAAGGTCACAGGAAGATGAATTAAAAATAAACTATCAATTTAGAGGACATTATGGGAACTCAGACAAATTTTTGGCTAGAGTAGTGAAGGTGAGAAAAAGCAAGAACCTCATATCGGCTATTAAAGTGGACAGCATAAAGTACTCTAATACAGAGGATATTAGTCAGACGTTTTTTAACGTGTTTCAACGGCTTTATTCAGAGACACAGATTAATGTGGATAACGCATAAAATTTTTGGGCGAGTGTTAATCTCCCTAGTATTTCGGAGGAGAATTTATCAGAGCTCAACAGACCCATCTCAGAGGAGGAAGTTCTCGAGGCTATACAGTCAGCTAATCTTAATAAATCGCCAGGACCGGATGCTATTCCAATAGAATTTTAAAAAATACTGAAGGAAGAAGTAAAATTATCATTGGTGAATCTGTTTAATTATTATTTTTCTTCTAGTAATTTAATGTCTAATTATTTCTCTGCCGCACGTATATCCTTGATTTTAAAGAAAGGTAAGGATCCGGAAGATCCAGGGTCTTATAGGCCTATATCAGTACTCAATGCTGATTATAAGTTGCTGACCGCTATTATTTCGATCAGGCTGGCCAAATTATTAGATGGGATTATTCATCCAGATCAAACTGGATTTATGAGGGATAGGAATTCTCTTAAGAATATACGTCAAGTCACTACATTTTTGGATTATGCATGGAATTTAGACCCTAAGAATGAACAATTTAAAAAGATTTCTGAAGCAGCTATTTTGACAGTAGATGCTGAGAAGGCCTTTGATGCAGTGAATTGGAAGTATTTGTTTACAGCATTGGAGCGGTTTAGATTCAAGAACCAGTTTTTGGAATTTGTTAGAAATTTATATAAAAATCCGATTTCGTTTCTCTGCATCAATGGCCATTCTTCCCCATATATATCACTTAAAAGAGGGACAAGACAAGGGTGTCCCCTTTGCTTTTTAATTTGGCATTGGAGCCATTTGCTATTTTATTGCAGGATAGGCTATCAGGGATTCAATTGGGTTCCTTTAGGTTAAATACTCTCTTATATGCTGACGATCTGTTAATATTCTTGGATAAGGCGCAATATTCTATCCCCATACTGTTACAATTATTCAAAACTTTTTCCTCTTTTTCAGGATATAAAATTAATTTTGATAAGAGCGAACTCCTTTGGTTATATAAGAAAGGACCCGATTGGCCAGATCATCCTTTTAAAGTGGTCGAGTCCTTCCGGTATTTAGGTATTATCCTCCATAGAAATCCAACAAACTGGTATAAATTAAATTTTCCCCCGATATTACAAAAAATTAAAAATGATCTTGAAAATTGGTCCTCGCTTCCTATTTCATTGGTTGCGAGAATTAATTTGATTAAAACTATTATCTTTCCAAGAGTTCTATATTTCTTTCAAAACCTTCCGTTATTAATGACCAATAAAGATATCTGTAATGTACAGTCTTGGCTATCTAAATTTATATGGGGTAATAAGAAGCCGAGGATTAGTCTTAGTAGACTGATGCAAAAATGTTCTAGGGCAGGGCTCGCTTTGCCAGATTTTAGGCTTTATAATTGGTCTTGTCTAGCCAAATTGGCCCTTGATTGGATTACAGGGGGTAGCTAAGTTTGTGTCAGTAGAGCTAGAATCATTTTTGATCTCCCCTTTTTCTTTGAAAGCTATTCTTCATTGCCCGGTACAAAAGTTACCCTTAAATCTTAGTAAACTAATTTCCTTTAAAAATGTTATTATAGCCTGGCATAAAATTTTCTCGAATATTAAAAATTTCGCCATTTTTTTCGAAATTTCTTCCAATAGTAGGGAATCCGGAATTTACCCCGGGTATTAATCAGAGAGTGTTTAGATTATGGGCTGAAGCAGGACTGACCTATGTTCACCAGCTATTTGATGATAATCAGTTGTTATCCTCAGAATTATTATTTCAAAGGTTTAATCTACACCGTTCGAGTCTATTTCCCTACTTCAGTTACGGCATTATATATTTACGCAAAAATGGAATACTGATGCATGATGTTAATTTACGCCCTAAACGGGTGATAAAGACACTTAATACAATTATTATAACTGCAAGACAATTAATTGCTAAAGGCTGGAAAGATCATATAGCCCCCAGAGTTACATGGTTCCTTAAAGAAATTCAGTCTCAAATTCTATTTGAATCCTTTCATACTAAATTTGCAGCTGAATCTAGGGTCAGGGCTTTCCTTCTGGATTGGTCTCCGCTGATTACCTCTTACCCATTACAGATTCAAAGACGTATTTTACAACCTTTCTTAAATACTATAGCTTTCTTAGAATTGGTTATATTGGAATTATTTCCTCCAACATGGGTATCTGGTCCGCGGGAGATAACACTATGAAATAGTAACTATGTAACAATAAGGAGAGAAAGAGAAGAGGTAGGGTACGTAAGAGAAGTAGGTAGTAGGTGGGAGGGGGTGAGAGAGAGGGGAGAGAGAGAGAAAGTGTAAAGTGCATATTTTTTTATTTTTTTTGGTTGGTTTATTAGTTGTTTAATACTTTCCAGCGATATATTTGGTTAGACTTTAAATGCCAGGTATTGGTATGTACTTGTCTTGTTATTCTTTTCTGGTATTACATATTATTGTTATTCTTTATATATTTGCCTGTGTATATTTATGAATGCCCTGCGTGGCATAATGAAATGCAACTTTACATGTATTTATTTTTGTCGCTGGAACAAAAAAAACAAAAAAAAAAAAAAGGATTTAAGCAGCTCTCATTCTATGCACTAAGTTAACCCTTTCAAAGATGGATTAAAAACAAAAAAAGGAAACATATACTTTTTTAATGGCAAAGATTACATTTATGGCATTTGATTATTTAAAGTTTGCCATAAATTTAACCCCTAGAAAATAATACCCTCCGTGACCAAGGACGTGCCTGGCCTTGATATTGAGGCATCACTGCAATACCCAGGGACAGTGCATGCAAATCATCGAGAGCGCGCGGGGGGGTGGCCGAGTGCGTGCGTACACTACGCTAAGTTGATTGAGGGAGAGGAAGCGAGGGAGGGAAAGGGAGGGTTAGGGAAATTAATGTTTGTAAAGGGATCGGGGAGGGGTGTTTGGGGGGGCAGCTACACTACAGAAAATTAGGATTTGATGGTTTGTTAATAAAGAAGCCATTGTTTTAAAGGAAACGGGGTACTGTCAGACAGCTGCCAGTACCCAAGATGATGGAAAATAGGTAGAAGGGGGAGGGTTAGAGAGTTGTATGGGGGGATCAGAGAGGTTGGGGCTAAGGGGGATCTATCACTGCAAAATAAATATAAAAAAATTAAAAACATTTTTTTTTTTAAAATGACTTTTATTTTTCTGCCAGTACTTAAGATGGCGGTGACAATTTTGAGGTGGAAGAGGGAAGAGAGCTGTTTGAGGGGGGTCAGGTAGGGATCAGGGGGTGGGATGTGTCAGGTGGGAGGCTGATCTCTACACTAAAGGTAAAATGAACCCTTCAAGCTCACTACAAGCTATCTAATAAACCCCTTCACTGCTGGGCATAATACAAGTTTGTTGCGCAGCGGCATTTAGCAGCCTTCTAATTACCAAAAAGCTATGCCAAAGCCATATATGTCTGCTATTTCTGAGCAAAGGGGATCCCAAAGAAACATTTACAACCATTTGTGCCATGATTGCACTAACTGTTTGTAAATAATTTCAGAGAAACCTAAAGTTTGTGAAAAAGTTTGTGAAAAAGTTAGCATTTTTTATTTTTTTATTTGATCGTGTTTGGCAGTGAAATGGTGGCATAAAATATACCAATATGGGCCTAGATCAATACATTGGGTTGTCTACTAAAATATATATATATATATATATATATATATATATATATATATATATATATATATATATATATATATATATATATATATACATGTAAAGGATTATACAGGGATTCCTGACAGATATCAATGTCAAATTTTGAATAAAAATTGTTTGGAAATAGCAAAGTGCTATTTGTACTTATTGCCCTATAACTTGGAAAAAAAGAAAAGAACATGTAAACATTGTGTATTTCTAAACTCAGGACAAAATTTTGAAACTATTTAGCATGGGTGTTTATTGGTGGTTGCAGATGTGTAACAGATTTTGGGGTCAAAGTTAGAAAAAGTGTGATTTTTTTCCATTTTTTTCATCATATTTTATATTTTTTTATAGTAAATTCTAAGATACTAGTCCTAAAGCCTGTGTACACGGGACATTTTTTGCAGTACAGTGGTCCCACCCCTTGCTCTCTCTCTATCCCCCCCTCTCTTTTGCTCTCTCTTCCCTCTCTTTTGATCTCTCTTTCTCCCCTCTCTTTTGCTCTCTCTCTCTCCCTCCCCTCTCTTTTACTCTCTCTCCCCCTCTCTTTTACTCTCTCTCCCCGCTCTATTTTGCTCTCTCTCTCCCCCCTCTCTTTTGCTCTCTCTCACCCCTCTCTTTTGCTCTCTCTCTCCCCCCTCTCTTTTGCTCTCTCTCTCCCCCCTCTCTTTAGCTCTCTCTTCCCCCACTCTTTTGCTCTCTCTCTCCCCCCTCTCTTTTGCTCTCTCTATCCCCCCTCTCTTTTGTGCTCTCTCTATCCCCCCTCTCTTTTGTGCTCTCTCCCCCTCTCTTTTGTGCACTCTCCCCCCTCTCTTTTGTGCACTCTCCCTTCTCTCTTTTGTGCACTCTCCCCCTCTCTTTTGTGCACTTTCCCCCCTCTCTTTTGCTGTCTCTCTCCCCCCTCTCTTTTGCTGTCTCTCTCCCTCCTCTCTTTTGCTCTCTCTCTCCCCCCTCTCTTTTGCTCTCTCTCTCTCCCCCCTCTCTTTTGCGCTCTCTCTCCCCATCTCTTTTGCACTCTCTCCCCATCTCTTTTGTGCAATCTCCCCCTCTTTTGTGCACTCTCCCCCTCTCTTTTGTGCTCTCCCCCCTCTCTTTTGTGCTCTCTCCCCCCTCTCTTTTGTTGTCTCTATACCCTCTCTCTTTTTCTGTCTCTTTCTCCCCCCTCTCTTTTGCTCTCTTTCTTCCCCCTCTCTTTTGCTCTCTCTCTCCCTCCTCTCTTTTGTGCTGTCTCTCTCCCCCCTCTCTTTTGTGCTCTTTCTCCCCCCTCTCTTTTGTGCTCTCTCTCCCCCCTCTCTTTTGCACTCTCTGTCCCCCTCTCTTTTGCACTCTCTCCCACTCTCTTTTGCGCTCTCTCCCCCTCTCTTTTGTGCACTCTCCCTCCTCTCTTTTGTGCACTCTCCCCTCTCTCTTTTGTGCACTCTCCCCCTCTCTTTTGTGCTCTCTCCCCCCTCTCTTTTGGGCTCTCTCCCCCTGTCTTTTGCTGTCTCTCTCCCCCTCTCTTTTGCCGTCTCTCTCCCCCTCTCTTTTGCTGTCTCTCTCCCTCCTCTCTTTTGCTCTCTCTCTTCCCCCTCTCTTTTGCTCTCTCTCCCCCCCTCTCTTTTGTGCTGTCTCTCTCCCCCCTCTCTTTTGTGCTCTCTCTCCCCCTCTCTTTTGCTGTCTCTCTCCCTCCTCTTTTTTTCTGTCTCTCTCCCCCTCTCTTTTTCTGTCTCTCTCCCCCCTCTCTTTTTTTCTGTCTCTCTCCCTCCTCTTTTTTTCTGTCTCTCTCCCCCCTCTCTTTTTCTGTCTCTCTCCCCCTCTCTCTTTTGCTGTCTCTCTCCCCCTCTCTCTATCCCCCCTCTTCTGCTCTCTCTATTCCCCCTCTTTAGAGCTCTCTGTCTCTTAGCAGCTGGACCCGGTATCTGGCCCTGCCGGCGCCCCTCCCAGCCCTGCCTGGCCACGCCCACATCATGCCCGGCCCTGCCCACACCACGTCTGGCCATGCCCATGTCTCACCCACCCGGTCATGCCCACGTCACACCCACCCGGCCATGCACACTCTGCACCCTTCCGGCCACGCCCACTCCACCACACAACGCCAGGTTAGTTGGAAGGCCAAGTGTGTTTGTCCCCGCGTGCAGTCTCTACTGCGCATGACAGCTTCGGACAAACAAACTTGGCCTTTTATTATATAGGATGATGAAAATTTAATGGTGAGGAAAATGGTATATAATATGTGTGGGTACAGTTAATGAGTAAGAGGAAAATTACAGCTAAACACAAACACTGCAGAAATGTTAAAATAGCCCTGGTCCCAAACGGTCAGAAATTGGAAAAGTGGTCTGGTCACGAAGGGGTTAAACAACTTGACTCATAGATGAGCAGCGAACAAAACAATCAGCGAGTCTCAAGGTGTAATAAAAAGATTACAAGGTAAGACTTCTCAGCATTGATGCAATGTATACAGCAAATAGTATTATACGTTATGTACATATAGGTGAAACCAACTCTGTCAATGAGTCCCACTCATGCGGACGTCATCTGTATAGTAGAATTTCCAAGTATAAGTAACAAAAGGTAAGGACTCACCCAGATGGCACCCTCTCAGTGTGGAATGGTCCTGTAGTATTCATTTGCTCGAATTATAGCAGTCCTGTTTACATATTCAAACACCGAACATCCGTGTGCACAGAGTATTACAATCCAGGGCCTTCCTAAGTACCAGCGTGATACCGGTTTAACAGGCATGTACTTCCATTGCTGCTAGGGCTCTCCAAACCCCTAATTTAAAAGTCACAGAAAGGAAACAGATTCCGCAGCAATGGTGTAAAGAAGGACTGTGAGAGATTTGCAAGTAAAATTGTATTTAATACATCTCAAAGCGTGTATAACATAACAGGCACAGCAAAACAAACCCGCTGACACGTTTCCCGCTTCACAAGCGGTTCATCAGAGCTGATAAAAAAGATATATAAAAAGATATCTTTATCAATGGAGGCAAAAAAATCACTATAAAAGCGAGTGCATTAAAATCCAATCCTGGAGAATAGCGTCTTACGCGTTTCGGCAGAGAACTGCCTTAATCATAGATATGTTAAAGATGTGTTTACACATGATTTAAGTACACATCTAACAATTAGGTTTATTACAGCCTGCTGAGTTCAAAAAGAGGGGAGGGAAGGGGGAAAGGAATACGTCCCTACTAACTGATTAAGATCAGACCTGGTGGTGATTTACAAACCCTTTCAAACATATTAACCCTTCTTAGTGTAGATAAAATATAATATTAATGGTAAAAATAGTATATATGATGGAACATAGAAATAGTTATGTTTCGCAATGCATCAACCTGAGCATAAGTAATATAGAACATACAGTTGTGCTCATAAGTTTACATACCCTGGCAGAATTTATGATTTCTTGGCCATTTTTCAGAAAATATGAATGATAACACAAAAACTTTTCTTTCACTCATGGTTAGTTTTTGGCTGAAGCCATTTATTATCAATCAACTGTGTTTACTCTTTTTAAATCATAATGACAACAGAAACTACCCAAATGACCCTGATAAAAGTTTACATACCATTGTGATTTTGGCCTGATAACATGCATACAAGGGGGTTTGAATGGCTATAAAAGGTAACCATCCTCACCTGTGATATGTTTGCTTGTAATTAGTGTGTGTGTATAAAAGGTCAGTGAGTTTCTGGATTCCTGACAGACCCTTCCATCTTTCATCCAGTGCTGCACTGACAATTCTGGATTCTGAGTCATGGGGAAAGCTAAAGCATTGTCAAAGGATCTGTGGGAAAAGGTAGTTGAACAGGAAAGGGATATAAAAATATATACAAGGAATTGAGAATGCAAATCAGCAGTGTTCAAACTCTAAACAAGAAGTGGAAAATGAGGGGTTCTGTTGAAACCAAACCATGGTCAGGTAGAACAAATAAAATTGCCAGGAAAATTGTTTGGGATGCAAAGACAAACCCACAAAGAACTTCGGGTGAAATACAGGACTCTGAAAACATGTGGTGTGGCTGTTTCAAGATGCACAATAAGGAGGCACTTGAAGAAAGATGGGTTGCATGGTCGAGTCGCCAGAAGAAAGCCATTACTATGCAAATGCCACAAAGTATCCTGCTTACAATATGCAATCCAGAAACGTCAGTGCAGCACTGGATGAAAGGTGCAAGGGTCTGTCAGGAGTCCAGAAACTCATTGACCTTTTATACACACACACTAATTACAAGCAAACATATCACAGGTGAGGATGATTACCTTTAATAGCCATTTAAACCCCTTTGTGTCAACTCGTGTGCATGTTATCAGGCCAAAATCACCAGGGTGTGTAAACTTTTGATCAGGGTCATTTTGGGTCGTTTCTGTTGTCATTATGATTTAAAAAGAGTAAACACAGTTGATTGATAATAAATGGCTTCAGCCAAACACTAACCATGAGTGAAAGAAAAGTTTTTGTTTTATCTTTCATATTCTCTGAAAAATGGCCAAGAAATCCTAAATTCTGCCAGGGTATGTAAACTTATGAGCACAACTGTATATAACATTGAAGTCATTCCAAAAATACCCTATACCTATTTTTAGTGTATATATCCTAAGTGCTTAAACCACAGGAATAATAGATGCATATGACCACAATAAAGGGTATAACACTCACTCAAGGGCAGTATTATATAAACAAAGCTACTGACTATAATCAAATTTACACCGTTTATGCATATAATTTCCTCAAAAAAATGGCGTGTGTAAAAGTTGATAACATCCCCATCAATATTGAATTCCGCTGGTCTCCTTGTTTTTAAATGAAAAATCCAGCAGGCTTTTCTGTAGAAAAGCTTTTTTACCCTATCACCGCCTCTTATCGGCATTTTGACATGCTCAATAATCTGCCATTTAAAAGTGGCATCTCTTTTATGGTGGACATAGATGAAGTGTCTAACCAGGTCCAAGCACTCAATACCATTTTCAATGTTTTTTAGATGTTCTCTAATTCTACTACATGCCTCCCTAGAGGTGCACCCTATGTACTGTTTTTCACACTGGGTGCATTCTACCAAGTAGATTACAAATGTGGTATGGCAATTCGTGTAGCTGTAAATATCCTAAACTCTCTGAGTTACTCAGGATTGGAAGCTTTTATACACTTCAGTATGTCCACAGGCTATACAATTGAAGAAATGGCACTTATAATGTCCCTTGACATTCAACCAACTACCAGTTCATACCCTCGATGGGCGCAACATACTAGGGGACAAGATATTACCAAGAGTACAGCCTCTCTTAAATACAAAATTAGAGCCTGATGACACATAGTCCTTCAGGCTGTCTTCAGCAGTAAGTATTGGTAGATGTTTCCTAATAATATCACATATCTGTACAAACTGGGCACTATAAGATCTTATGAACGTTGGTTTCTGAACATCATAGTTTGTATTACACCCTTGACCTGTCTGATCTGAAAATATATTTTCCCTGTCCATATGTGAAACCTCCAAGTATGCTCTGTTAACCACCTTTTTTGAATAGCCCCTTTCCAAAATTTGGGACGTCAAAACCTCACTCTCCCTTTTGCAATTCTCTTCATCTGTACAATTTTGCTTAATGCAAATTAATTGGCCCTTAGCCACCCCAAATCCAGTATGCTTGGGGTGGTTACTACGGGCATGTAGAATGGTTTCCTATACAGAGTAATCTTTACTGATTGTGACCCAATGTCTCCAATGAGCAAACGGTCAAGATAAGGCAATGACACTGAGTCATGGGCATATGTGAACTGCAAGTTTACATTATTATCATTAAGATAACCAACAAAATCCAGATGCTCCTGATGACCTCCCGTCCAAATGAGCAGGAGGTTATCTATGTACCTCTTGTACATCCTGATACTGCTCTTATGGGGATTTCTATCTCCAAAGCTGTGGGTAGCCTCACACCAACCCATAAAGAGGTTGGCGTAGGCTGGGGCAAACTTTGCCCCCCTTGCCATACCACGCCTCTGAAGATAGAAATCCCCATCAAATTGTAATAAATTATGAGTCAACAGGAAATCGAGGGATCTCATCAAATATTGCTTTAGAGCATCATAATAATTGCTAGGAGTATCCAAAGAATACTGAATAGCTTCCAAGCCGCACTGGTGAGGGATTGCTGAATACAACCCCACTAAATCTATAGTTAACCAGGTACAGTGGTCACTCCAAACTACCTGTTTAATGCAATTAAGAAGGTGTTTGGTATCTCTCAAATAAGATGGGAGCTGGTAGACAAGGGGCTGGAGTAATGACTCCACCCAACTGGACATGTTTTCAAAGAGGGATCCTATCCCTGCCATAATTGGTCTACCCCTCACCTCCACCAAGGACTTATGAACCTTGGGGAGGTGATGGAAGACCGGGGTGATTGGATTGACCACAAAAAGAAAATCAACCGTATTTTAATCTAGGATACTCTATAAAGTAAGAGGAAAATTGCAGCTAAACACAAACACTGGAGAAATGTTAAAATAGCCCTAGTCCCAAACAGTCAAGAAATGGAAAAGTGGTCTGTCACGAAGGGGTTAAACAACTTGACTCATAGAACCTGATTCTCAAAAACCTACATAGTGAGATAAACAGCTTTCAATCTAAAATGTGACTTTTTAAAATTATTTGAGGGACCTCAAAATAATGACAAGACGTCTAAGTATCCATAGTAAGCAGAAAACAACTGTTGAAAAGCTGTATGTAATCTAAGCAACGTCTATAATTCTTCTAAAGTAAAGTTCATCTAAACCAAAGTTCGTTGGCAGTCGAGAATAGTGAATAAAAAGTCTTACCGGACCTCTGAAAGGATATTTGCAGTGGTATTTTCTTGTAAATTTAATCCAAGGTGATTCTCTCTTACCGGGTTTCTTCCCAGCGTCCTGCAGTGTCCTGCAGCGTGTAACTGCCTGGTGTTTTTGAGAGGTCACCTGGTGTACTACCCTTATCCAATCAGGTAACCAGTATCTCTTCAGCTCTTTATTAAAAAATTAACAGAAATTGCATGTCTGTGAAGTGTGAACCACTGAATAGCTCACACTTCTGTGGTATTCTTACGCTTGCACAAGTCAGTCTTTTACGCGTTTCGGCTCAGGTGCCTTTATCAAGATGACTTTTGGGAGAACTCTTCATCCTTATATATTGCCTTTCTTAAAGGCACAGTGCTGTTTCAGTGTCAATAATCTGTAAACAGTATGTATACTATAGTAGTAAAGATAATCAGAATGATGTAGTTATTGCACATTTCAAGATTCTATAGGAACATATGAAGAATTCCTATACTATAAAATGATGAATTTTAAAAAACATAAAATCAATAAATATCATTAATGGCTTGTCAAGTCTTTATTCAAGGTGGAAATAAACTATCAATCCAAGTGAAAAAAACTCAAGGGCCAGATAACAAGTCTATCCCTATAATTAGAGCAAGGAGCGTACATGCGATTGCTAGATTGCGTTGTTCTTTACACTCAAATCCATATTACAACCTCCACACCCCCACATTGCAAACTACTGCTCTACACTTTTAACCCCTAAACCACCACACCCATAGATCGCAAACTACCCCTCAATACTATTAACCTCTAAACTGCCACAACCACCATTGCAAAATACCCCTCTACACTATTAACCCCTAAACTGCCCCAATCCCCACTGTAAAATCCACACTAACATCTAAACCCCCTTACCAGCTAACCCCTTAACCTAAATCCCCCTAAATTACCCCCAAAAACCAAACCTTACCTGAAAAAAATAACTTCACATCAAAAAGCTACTATTACAGAAAATAAAAAAACCTACCATTACAAAAAGAAAACAGACAATTTACCAAAACTAAAAAAAAGTTACGCCTATTCTATAGCCCTACTTAAAAAAAAAATATATACATATATATATATATATATATATATATAAAAACCTATGTTAACACTTAATTACAGCAACAGCTATTAAAAGAGCTTTTAGTAGGCTATTGCCCTAAAGTGATTTAGCTCTTTTTCACAAAAACATTTACACCATTCTACAAGTAACCCCGCCAAAAAAAAGGTTATCTAAAAAAAAAATACTCTGAAAATTACTCTGAAAAAGGCATTTAGCTTGACATTGCCCATATAAGGGCATTTAGCTCTTTTGCAGCCCCAAAAGCAAAGTAAAACCTATTCTAAAAAACAAAACACCCAAAATATCCTATCACTAAACCCCAAAGGTGGTTTCCAAAGCTGAATCCAGCTCCTACATGGCGACAGTGCTCCATCTTCATCCCAGCGGTAGTCCATCTTCATCCTTGCTGTGGTCCATCTTCATCCTGGTGGTAGTCTTTTATCTTTATCCCGGTGGCAGTCTTCTATATTCATCCATTTTCTCATCTTTGGATCTTCTGTCACTGACGTCCTCTTCATGCAGTCACCCACCACACACTGAATTTTCAATGCGAGGAACCCCCTTTATATAGGGGTACCCTTACATCCCTATTGGCTGATTTTCAAATTAAAATTAAAATCAGCATATAGAAAAAGCTTTCATTCTATTGGCTGATTTGAATTTGAAAAGGGGTAGTTTAAGATGGGGGTTGTGACGGTTTAGGAGATAATAGTGTAGAGGGGTAGTTTGCAATGGGGCTTGTGGCGGTTTAGGAGTTAATAGTGCAGTTGGGACTTTGCAGTGGGCTATGTGGTGGTTTAGGACTTAATAGTGTAGTTGAGACTTTGCTGTGGGCTTTGTGGTGGTTTAGAGGTTATTAGAGTAGGGGGCTTAGGGCGATTAAGCTTAGCGAGTATGGGTGTTAGTATTTTTTACACTTTCTTGCTGCATTTAAAGTCTATGGGGAAGTACATTACTCAGTCGCGATATTCTAACTTCTGCTCTTTGCACGCGTTGGTTTAGTGCGTGAGCAAAAAACATTTAACAGTAGTCGAGTTAGTATGTGAGCAGTAATTACAGCTCCAATCATAATCTAGCCCTAAGTAGGGACCATATACCATATAAGAACACTCTGTACTGTATATAAACTTTTATGTTCTATAATTTAAAATATCAAGAGCAGTAACAAAAAGAAAAAAAAAACGTTTGTGCCAGCAAAAATTCATGTGCCATGTGATGTGGTGAAGACTTGCAATGGAGCTGCCCCAAATAAAGTTATAAACAATAATAAAGTTATAACCTTGATAAAAAAGAGATGTAAATAAGAGCATGAATTAGGGGATAAAATGTGCAGACTATTCTTTTCTACAAACTACTACTTATAGCAGAAGAGAAATCTCTGCATTACTCATTCTACCAGCAAGATATGAGGTCTTGAATGATGCAGGGGTAAAGCGTATTACATAATTCTCTACTGTTACTTGATATGTTCCTTCTGTTTGCTCACATTTACAATGCTAATTAGGTGGAATGTAAGAGTCATTAAGACAAGTTGTATGAAATCATTTTTCCCTGCCTGTTAAATTTATGGTATTCAAAAGCGTTTGTGCTGCCATTATACCACACACACTCGTTTTCAATTCAAAATGTAACTGAATTATCATCTTTCTCTTAAGATGAATGACTGTATGTGAGTAATAACTAACAATTTCTGAGTGGCTGGCCATATTGTGTATGCCTGTTGCCTAAACTGTTACTAGTATACTACCTGTATTACATATATTGTAGTACAGTGTACCCCTCATCTAATTGAAACAATATTTGTTATTTCAGGGGGGGCACAGTAGTGGTTCAGTAGCATACCTTTTCATTCGGGTGTAAAATATATAACAATAATAATCATTTCTCAGTAGCATGCTATATTGCATATGCATGTTGCCTATACAGTTATTAGTACACTATATGTACCCCTCATCTAATTGAAATGATATTTGTTATGACAGTGGGGGAACCAAAAAAAAAGTTGTAGCTAATAATAATATGTAATAAACATATTATCATCACCAGTAGTACCAGTGCCAACAGCACCGTCTTTACCAGTGCAGAGTCTATGTCTGCTTCTACTTTTCTTGTTAAAAAAATAAAAAACAAGATTGTACAGAAAGGTTGTAGTGGTGGGAAGGTTAGAATGAGGGAACAATATGGTGGTGGTGAAAGGTAGTTCTAGTGAATAATTAATATTACTATAATAATCAGATGCTTTTCATTTCAATTTATTGTTTGAATTGTCTTTGTAAAAATTGTTCTAGTTCCTTAATTTTCTCCTGTCCCAGTTAGCACTGAATCTCTCATTGTTCGCATTTCTTAGCAGTGTAATTTTGTTTTCTGGGCTTGCCATTGGCCGTAATACAATTGAATGAATTCCATTTTGAATAAAAAATTTATCCAAATATTCTTATGACCTAAATACAATTCTGACGACCCCAATCAACCTGAAAAGAAACAACATTTTTTTTGCCTGTGCACATGTCTAGTATAGAGGAACTAGGTATAGAGGAACTAAGTTGATACAACATAAAAAAGATAGCAAATCATAAAAATACTCGGCTTGAGTAGTTAATTAACCAATGTGCTGTACAGGTCTGTTACGGTATAGATATGATGATATCAAGAAAATAATAGTATATTGGGGGTTTGTCACAGCATGGCAGAAACTGATAGTAATACTAATAACCCAGAACAAAGGAAAGAAAACACAGGAAACACAAACAGTAGACAAAGAAGCTGTGGAACTCTCGCTCATGAATTGCAAAGAACAGTTTTATATAGGACACGTGTCAAAGCCTGCTTTTCTTTAAAACTGCGGGAGACAAAACAGAGCTGTATTTTTTTATTATTTTTCTAATTTGTGAAGCACATTGAATCCAATTGAGATAAAGGGGCAAACCGTATATGGTTAATCAGTTTGAATATAGGGTATAATCTGCAAGTGTTAAGAAGCTAGGAATCTAAATGTTTTAAATAAAAGGCGTATGATTAACTGAAGTGCAAATTAATTAAAATAAATAATAATTATTAAATGCCACAAATACCCAGAAAAACAGTTGAAGCCCCTCCTTCAAATACCCCACCCCACCACAAATATAACAGCTTGATGCAAATCTCCTCATCTTTACACAAAACCATACAAATTTAAATCGATCAGAAAGTAATTGTTAATTACATTTTTGGGATTTACAATTTGTCCTTTTGAAAACCCATTGATGCTTATTTTGAGCTGCGTATCCTGGTTGTTCACACATTTTATTTTAAAAATCCTTGGTTTATAAATTAATAAACACACGTTTTGAAATGAATAAAAAGTTGAAAAAATGCTAAAGTCACTTTTAAAATCACAAATCTTGTATAGAACAGAAACACAGATATCTGAATCTCCACATACATTTGCATTAAATTGTGTGGGCTCTAAAAAAAAAGTTTATCGATAACATTTACTCAAAATGTTATGAAATTGTTAATTGCATACATGTCAGAAATTTTAATCTATGGTTAGTTAATAGAAAAATAAAAATGCTTTGAAACACACTAAGTATTATCATCAATATAAAACCAGTTAGCTGTTATATCTTACTTTTATTTAACCAATCACTTGCTTCAATCAAGGTCTTATACTTTTTGCAATACAGCTATGTTTTTATTACATTTTAATGTTATGCAATTTGATTTGTAGATTCTGTTAATTTCTAATGGATTCCATTGGGTTTGAAAAATAGTCACTCTCCTAAGCTGCCATAAAATGTTTTTACATGGGAACTATTTTGATGTATTGGAACGGGTCCCTATTGCTTTTGGTGTGTTAAGAAATTCCATGGATGTCTGAGGAATTACTTATTAAGGTCAAAATAATGTACCTTAGAATATGGTACTAGTTAATGTAGATGTAGACTAAACTGCTCAAAAAGTGGAACAACATGTTTGTAATATTGCTAAGTATTATTTTTCTGTAGATTTTGTTTCTTTGACTTCATATCCCTTATACCTGAGAATCCAGTGGTTACTTTTACAAGAGAGAAAAAAACATTGTAATGGAGTTTACATTGCTTAAGAATGCAATCATAGTCTTATTTGAACCAAGTGTTTTGTTTTTTTCTGTGAATTAACATTTTTTCATTTGCTACCTTTAAAAAGCTAAACTGGCAGCAGATCCTTACGTTTGCATGTGTTTGCATTTGCAGATCTGTTTACATAATTTCTAATGATCCAATAAGTGTTTACTAAGAATGAGAGGGGCTTAGACTTGACATTAAAATATTGGAGACATTACCTAATTTACAAAGCATGGCTTCATAAAAACAATGTATATAAATATACTACGTAACTAAAAGCAATATGCAGGTCAAGATATCAAATGCCATTACTATATAGTAAAGCTTACAGTACATATGGCCAAGTATGCTGCAGTTTCTCACAATACCTGTCGTCTCTGATGACAGCCTTCATTTATAGGTTTTACCACATCTTATGATTTATAGAATCATGTTGAAAAATCTGTATAAAAGTTCAGTGGCAGTTCTACAGAGGTCCACAGGGGTGCAAAAGTATGTAAGGTTGCTATCCCTTTGTGCTTATAGTACTAAGGAGGAAGATGAAAATCGCCCCTCACTGTGGCTGTCTCTTAGCACATAGCCACTGACAGGCCCATTAAACTCCACCCACAGCATGTCCAGATTCAACCACATAGCGTCTATGTATTTACCTAAATACACCATGGCTCCTCCCATGTAATACATACAACACCACCCATTGGTCTTGCTTCATCTGGCTGAGCATGGCATTTGCCCTTGTAAAAGTTCAATTCTTTGTCATCAGTTTGTAGGATTATTTTGTTTAATATTTCTATATAAAAATGCATAAGGCATGTATTTTTATTAACTCATACAGTATTCTTTAATTTGTTAATGCATTGAACAAATATATATATATATAACACAAAATACCATAACATTTTTAAAGTTTTATACTTTGATGTGTTTAGTTACCACCCTTTGTTCATTGCAAAAGCAGGGAACAACAAAACATACTCTGAATGGCACAATAATATATTACAGACCAATGTTAACATGGCTGTATAAAAGAATACTTGCTAATCATTCAAATATTGACTTAGATGCTGTGAGTTTGCATAGAAAGTTCAGCAGCCTCTAATTGTTTTAGAAGCGTATCGTCTTGCACAGAAAGCTCCCAAGCATATTCACCAGAGGAAGTATGAAATATATCTTTACAAGCATAAAAATAGGGGAATGAAAGGTAGCAGAGTCTCCTGTAATGGAGTTAAGGGATGAGCTGACAGGCTTAGTGGAAAATCCCAGTGGTAGTGTAGCCAGCAACAATGTTGCAAAGTGAGGGGAGGTCTTAGGCTCACCTATATAAACGAAGTTCTGGAACAATCTGGCCTCCTTCCACCTGGGATTTTGCAAGGAGAAAGTTTTGCCATTCTTCAAGCGAAAATGTCTAGATCTAAGAGAAGTGCTGCGGTGCCCATTCGCTTCAGGGAGTCCCCTGGAGATCCTTGAGGAGTGCACCTGTAATTGAAGAGGAGGATGAGGATGTGGGTGCCACCAACTCCGGAGAAAACAAGGCCAGTATCATCTGCTTTAACTCCTAATGTTTGTGGTCACTAACCCCCCAGCCCCTGAACTTGCACCCGCCGGGGCCCGGTACTGTGATGGTTGCGGGACAGGCGGGTGCAGTGAGCGCTGGCCCATCCGGCCTAGACACGGCTTTGGAGGCAGGCCTGGGGGGCCCTTACGGCCTCCGGAATGTCGCCGGAGGCGGCGGCGGCCATAGTGGGCATGTATAATGCCCTCACGGCCGCCGTTCTGCCTCCGGTGGCAAGCCGGGTGGAACCGGGGCCTACCGCCCCTCATTATCCCCCTCAATTGGGCCGGGGGCCTGGGGGACCCCTCATCAGGCAGGGGCCCAGTATGGTAAATCATCCGGCCGGGTCCCTAGGGCCCGGCACGGATGCCTCATTGGTGGCTCAGTCGAGTTACTGGAGCGGGGCCTGTCGGGTCCTCGCCCACTCACCGGACCGCCGCTATCATTGGTGGCTCAGTCGGTAGCCTGCAACTACCAGTGCAGGCTCCGGTTGCGGCCTTGCGTCCGCCGCGTCCATTTCCGGCCGGTCAGGTGACACGCGTGACGTCACTCCGGCGCCGCGGTAGTCACCACGGCCGGAACCTGGATCAGAGCGGCACATCCAGCGAGGCGCGCAAGAGGCCTAGCCGGGTACTCCTCCACAGGTGAGGGGGAGTACTCCGGGCGGCCTGCTTCCCGTGCGCGACCACTCTGCAATAGCTAGCAATGCAAACAGAGGCATGTCCCTTACAGAGAGGCCGCGGCGCGCAGAGAGGGAGGCTCAGGGGTTCCAGTGTTAGCAAGCAGGCTTATGGGAGAGCTAGAAGCGCATTGCTGGAGCGCCAGTGTATCACAGGGGGGGTGCCAGCAGCAACTATGGTACCCTCAAACAAGGGTGAATGCGCCCACCTGATGGGGCACAGGGCGAGTCGCTAGGCACAATAACTGCAGGGGGTCCAAGGGGGCAAAGGGGCTTGTTGCGGCAGGTGCTCAGAACCGTTCATTCAGTCAGGGAGCGTGTGGTCAGAGAATCCCCCTATGTGGCAGGGCCAGCGAATGAATGGAGTTTGGTGATATGAATGACGAGAGGGGCTAGAGAGGGTCCCAGACAGGGCCGGGGGCAGTACTTCTACCCCGATTGGGGGCGGCAGTCAAGGGGGACACACGGCTGGCCTGGATACTCCCCTCATCGTTTGTTTCTCCCCCACAGGGACATGGGTGCCTACACCGCAGAGGACAGAGGGCCCCGGGTACAACGGGAGTAGGATTATCTGTACAGCCAGCAGGCGGATCAGTGGCAGCTGCACCAGGAACATCTACCCCGACAACATCGGCAGTTGGTGAGAGAAATGTATTTAATTTGTCACGCGATTACTGACACCGACTATAGCACTGATTTCAGACTCAGATGGTGGGAAGAAATTAGGGCTTAACAGTAAGGGGCAGCGTCGCATGTTCAAAATGTTAAGGCTATTGGTGGCTGAGCGGTAATCAGGCTAGAGGTTTAGGTAACATGGAGCAGGCTGCGCCGTTAGCGGGGCAAAGCACCGGCGACAATATCCAAGGGCAGTGGCCAGGGAAGCGAGAGCGTTGCGCAGCTGCAGGAGCATGTCAGTCCAGTACCAGGAGGGTGGCATTGCAGGGAGACTCTTATCCCTGCAAGATCCACTGCCTCCATGCACATCTCAAGCCCAAGACGTACAAAAAATTCCGCGATCATAAATACGTCAATATGTTCGAGCTGTCCCTGGAGGCGCAGCGAGATAAAGAGCGTAGTGAGGATGGGACTGGGCCAAAGAAGATCCAGCGCCCAGATACATTTGAGGAGTGGAGGAAGTGCTTTAGGGTATTCCTCCTCCTGCTACATCGAACAGAGGCCGGAGGCCGCGGTCGATGTAATTAAGTACGGCGGAAATCATTGATTGTATCTATAATAGATATTGGGAAGGCATGTGGCCGTGCTTATGATAGCGAATTTAGGCGAAGATGGTCGATAACCCGGTCTTGAACTTGGGGGTAAAAGACTTGGACCTGTGTCCCTGCTCATACCGGAAAAGGGGGGGGCAGGAGCTCCCTTGCTAGCGGTCTGGGCCCCAGAGGCCAACAGGGCCCCATCAAGCGGAGAGGCAGGGAGTGCTGGAAATACAATGAGAAGCAGAGTGACAAAGGAGCTTCCTGTTCCTTTCGGCACGGCTTGCATGTACTGCAGCGGGTCAACACCCAGGTGTTGAATGCCCGAAGCGGAGGGCGGAGGAGCTTTCCGTGTGGGCAAAATTCGGGGGGGGCTGGACAAAAGGGCTCCAACACCCCTGAAGCTGGACGCCATTAGACCTTGGCTGGCGGCCTACCCAGACATGGTGTTCGGCTGCCAACCTACTAGCGGGGATTGGCGAAGGTTTCAAGAGATACCAACATTGGGGTTTGGTAATGGGGTCCTCGTCGCACAAGAATCTGAAGTCGGCGTTACGAAATGCCGGGTGAAGTTAGGGCGAAACTGAGCAAAGAAATTGCTCTGGGAAGATTTGCTGGTCCATTTGACCAACCTCCCATCCCTGACCTAGTTATTTCCCCTTTGGGGTGTGGTTCCCAAAAAGGAACCAGGAAGTTCCGCCTGATTCAGCATTTGTCCTACCCGAAAGGGGGTTCTGTCAATGACGCAATAGACCCAATGATAAGCTCGGTGTCTTACCAATCGTTTTGACCAGGCGTTGAATTAGTGTTGGCGGCGGGTCCGGCGCGCTGCTAGCCAAAATGGACATCGAATCTGCCTTTCGGTTACTCCCCATACACCAGCGTCTTTCAGACTGATGGGGTGTAAATTCGAGGGAATATATTTTGTAGACAAATGTTTGCCCATGGGTTGCTCGCTATCGTGTGCTTATTTGAAGAGTGTTAGCTCATTCCTTGCACTGGGGCCATCATCACGGAGGCCGGCGGGGGGGAATAGTCGCTCATTATCTGGACGACTTCCTGCTGGTTGGCACCGCGGACACTCGCGAATGCGATCGACTGATCGCAGTAATGCGTAGGCTAATGTCGAAATTTGAGTGCCACTGGCTGAGGAAAAAAACACAGGGCCCCTGTACAAGACTCACGTACTTGGGATCGAAATTGACACTGCTGCAAGGCTATGTCGTCTCCCAGCCGATAAGGTGGAAGCAATGCTCGCGGCGGTGCGCAAAGCCAGGGCAGCGAAGAGCATGCCCCTGAGGGAGCTTCAGTCCGTGCTAGGCTTACTCAATTTTGCGTGCAAAATTATACCCATGGGTCGCGTGTTTAACAGGAGGATGGAGGCTTTACTTTCCAATCCGCACGGCACACGTAAAGTGTCGGTTTCGGAAGACATGCGGGAAGATCTGAAGGTATGGGAACTCTTCCTGCAAGGCTTCAATGGAACTCTGCTGTGGCGCGCTCCTAGGGTTTCCAGTCAGACAGTGCACCTGCTGACGGATGCAGCTGGAGCAGCAGTTATGGCGCCTATTTGGATGGGCAATGGAGCGCTGAGCCATGGCCCTTGGCATGGGTCCGAGCAGGACTGACAAGGAACTTGACACTTCTGGAGCTCTTTCCCATAGTTGTGGCTATGGAGCTCTGGGGGTCGGCGTTAAAGGATCGCTACATAGTGTTATTGGATGGACCAACGCTAAGCGTTGTTTTCGCCATAAATTAGGTTGTCCGCGTCGTCACCGGTAGGTTGTTAGGTACTTGCGACAGCTAGTGCTGAGGTGCTTGCAATACAATATTCAGTTTTCCCGCGAGGCACGTTCCCCCCGAGGGTCAAACAACACCCTGGCGGACGCACTCTCGAGGTTTCAATGGGAACAGTTTCGCATACTGGCCCCTAACGCAGGCAGCAGTTGGCTTACCTTGTCCCCACTCTATCTGGCAGTTGGCGGGGCAGGAGGATCCATAAGGCACCTAGTGAGGGGCATCCCTGGCGCAGAACACGTGGAGAGCTTATTCACAGCACTGGGGCGAGTGGGTAAGTTTACTGTTACGCACAAGGCGCAGCGCCGGAAAGGGTCCTCGAGGGATCTGTTCTTGGAGTGGCTGGGCAGAGAAACATGGGCAAGGGACTTCGAAGGGGCGCTATATCCAATAGAATAGCTGCAATCTCCTTCTTTTGCAATATGCTAGAGTGGCCCAATATCACGAAAGGTTCCCTTCCTGGTGAAGCAAGTGATTAAGGGCTGGGGGAAGGCTCGAGGGTGTAGAGCGAAAAGATGCGCGCGAACCTGTCACATTTTGTAGGCAAGCCAGGCTGGTGGAACGCAATCGAGGGCATTTGCGTCGAACCCGGCGAAAGAGAACTGTTTTCAGTGCGTATTCTCCTTGGCGTTCTTTGCGGCCCTCAGGCCGGGCGAGCTGGGTCGCAACCTCAAAGGATGCAATTAACACGGGTATGCAGTTGGCTCATGTCAAAACTGGCGGGCGATAATTTGTTATTGTTTATCCCGCACTCGAAGACTGACCAGGAGGGGGAAAGGGGTGTGGATCACTCTGACTCCCTCTGCATCAGGCGTCTGCCCGGTTGTGAGTACAAGGGCCTACATGGCGCAGCGACCACGGGCCCCCCGCCCAGTTCTTAGTGCATTCCGACGGTTCGAATCTCTCCCGGTACCAGTTCGCAGCGGTGCTCAGAAAGGTAGCGCTTGCAGCAGGTTGGGGAAGTTTAGAATCACCCCCCATTCCTTCCGAATAGGGGCTGCCACCAGCGCGGCAGCGCTAGGTTGGAAAGGAGATCGCATACAGAAGTTGGGCCGATGGAGGTCCAATGTTACAAGTCTTACGTGCGCCCCTCCAGCTGAAGCCTAGGGGGTATTCGGTGTAGGAGGAAGGAAACTGGCGTTTTACATTTGTTTGGTTGTGTTGTTTAGTTTTAGTCTAAGGTGATTGACTATGTAATCCGTTTTTCAGGTGTGGCTACAGGTCCTTCTCGTATCTGGATAATAGGGCACTCCTACGTGCACTGGGCGGCACTGAAGGCCCATTCTCTTCCTGAGGGCAGCAGTTGGGGGATTCCGACGTCTCAGGCATCAATACGGTGGTTGGGCCGTAGAGGCTTACAGTGGGATGGTTTGCCTGCCCTCCTCCAGAATGCCAGACATCGATGGGGACAGCCCCACATCATCCTCCTTCACATGGGGGGAAATGATATAGGGAGTGCACCTGCTCTAGATCTCATCAATGCGATGAGGTCGGATGTCAAGTGGATCTGTACCACGTTTCCGGGGGTTAGGCTGGCCTGGTCCAACATAATCCCCCGGCTGCGTTGGGAGATATTCCCCACACCGAGGATAGCATATAGGGTTAGGAAAAAAGTTAACAGGGAGCTGGGTAGGAGCAGTAATAGAGGGTAGGGGGGTTTTTGTGTCCGCCATGAACTGATCTCAGCGGACAAAAAAGGGCTGTATCGCCCGGACTCGGGGTGCACCTGTCCGACGAAGGGCTGGCGATCTTCCTGGTGGGACCTCAAAATCGGCTTCTGTTAGTAATATTTAGCGGGTGGCGGCAAGAGCCCGGTTTATGTGGGAGTGCCTGTCTCTTGTGGCGGGAGTCGTAGCCATCAACAATTTGAGGGCGGAGTCTGTAGAGGGTGACAGTCGGGCTAATGGGCGGGGGTGAGATTCCTCAGGTCGTGACCTGGGGGGGCCCCGCCCCGCGGTCTGCTGGCTGAAGATCCTTTAGGACGTCCGCGCCTACTAGACGAATGGGGGTGGGGGCCACATTTGTGCCCACCCTTGGCATTTGCTATTCCACGACATCTGGCTGCGACCTCTTGTCATATGGAGCTAATAGTTTACTAGCCTCGAATGCCGCCACAAGTTAAATATTTGAATGACTTCCGTTGAAGTCAAGTTAATAAATTGTTGACCATCGTTATGGTCTTTAAATCCCAGCTATCTGTGTCGTGTCTTTATTATAAGTTAAGTAGTTATGTTAAGTTGTTTTGAAGGGGTTGGAACTACCAGATACAGCATCAGCCCTTAGGGGAATGAAAGGTAGCAGAGTCTCCTGTAATGGAGTTAAGGGGATGAGCTGACAGGCTAGTGGAAAAATCCCAGTGTAGTGTAGCAGCAACAATGTTGCAAAGGTGAGGGGAGGTCTTAGCTCACCTAATATAAACGAAGTTCTGAAACAATCTGGCCTCTTCCACCTGGGATTTTGCAAGGAGAAAGGGTTTCCCTCCCTCCCAACCCTAATGTTGAATGGTTAATTAAGTAATTGCTATTGCAAACAGTTTTTAGGCTTCATTCAGGCAGATGGCTTCCCGGACGGTGTTGCTGGTCCTTTAGATGCGAAAGGCAGGGGATGGGGTTAGTTGACCTAGTCTTGGTAAGACTTTAGCCGTAAATTTATTTGCTTCCCTGGGCTAGCCTTGCTGCAGGGGCTTGGCCATATCCAGTGCCTTAGATGCTGAAGCGCATCATAACATCCACGTATCTCCTTAATGGCGGGAGGTCGTAGCCATCAACAATTGAGGGCGGAGTCTGTAGAGGTGACAGTCGGGCTAATGGGCGGGGGGTGATGTCCTCAGGGTCGTGACCTGGGGGGGCCCCGCCCCGCGGGTCTGCTGGCTGAAGATCCTTTTAGGACGTCCGCGCCTACTAGACGGAATTGGGGTGGGGCCACATTTGTGCCCACCCTTTGCATTTGCTATTCTCGACATCTGGCTGCGACCTCTTGTCATATGGAGCTAATAGTTTTACTAGGGCCTCGAATGCCGCCACAAGTTAATTATTTGAATGACTTCCGTTGAGTCAAGTTTAAATAAATGTGACCATCGTTATGGTCTTTTAAATCCCACTATCTGTGTCGTGTCTTTATTTATAAGGTTAAGTAGTTATGTTAAGTTGTTTTGAAGGGGTTGGAACTACCAGATACAGCATCAGCCCTTATTACACTATTTATCACTTGTCACACATCTCACCATGACTGTAATTCCCAGATTTAATTTTTTCAGGGTTCACAGGACATAGAATACTCAGGAGTTTCCAGACCAAACATTTAGTAATTATTTTAGTATTTCTAGTGTGTATGCTTTTTGAAACTTGACACTCCTGTGTAATGTAAATTTATGTCATGTGTCACTTAGTAGTAAGGAAATACATTACCAAGAAATTCCCAGCAAGAAGGATGATTTAATATATTGCTATGAGTAGTAGCTATTGAGCTCTTTGCTCCAGTCCGTGTAATAGTGTGCAGCTAATTAACAATACAGAAACAAAACACTAAACAATAATAAACATAAAACAACTATTCAATGCTATGTTTAAGTTAATCTTTTCTAAACTAATAATTAATTTTCCATTACATTTCAAAGTCCCTTGAAGAAAGGCTTAATTTTCATTTTTCCACTTAGGGCCTGATAATCAAAAACTCATGACAAGAATTCCCACACAAACGTCACTTTTTTTCGAGGATTATATTTGTAAGGTAGATGTCTCTTCTTAACATCCAGAACCCCATGTTACAAGATAAACAGATCACAATCTAAAATGTGCCTTTCAAAAATTATTTAAAGAGACCTCGGGGTACTGACAAGCCTTTTTAGATATTATTTCCAGAACCGAAAGTGGGACCATATTAAAAGTCTCTTTAAATGCACCACATACACATCTTAAAAATTAGATTTTTTTCTGGCAAATACATGTGCAACCTGTGTGTGACCTGCAAAAACTGGGCGTATATATGCATGCAGTTTGCACAAGAAATGCAATAAAAAAAGAGCTTTAAACAAATTAGATTTGCTCTGTTATGTTCCTTTAATTGTCTAAATATGTACTTGAGTGCAATGTATTTTCATACAGAAGATTTATATGTATTATACACTTTCACACATTAACATGGAATACCAAAATAAATTCCCAGCAGGCCTTTTATTTGTAAGCCTGTAGGGTTAGTCTGTACTAATATAATTGTAAGGTTAAAAATTGTGGCTATAGCAGAGATAGAGCATTAAATGAAACAAATCAGGAGGGGGTCACTTTATCAAGCTCCGTTACGGACCCGCTGCTCCCGACCATAACTTGTCTGCCTGCTCTGAAGCGGCAGACAGAAATCAACCCGATCGAATACGATCGGGTTGGTTGACCACCCCCCTCCTAGCGAATCTGCGGGGGGTGGTATTGCACCAGCATTTCACAAGAACTGCTGGTGCAATGATAAATGCCGTCAGTGTTTGCTGTCTGCATTTATCGATGTGGCACAGGACATGATACGCTAAATTGTATCATGACCGCGTCGAACTATAATAAATTGACCCCTCAATGTATATATCTATGTATAATAAATAAAGAACTACCAAGCTGTTCTGCAGTTTGTGAGATGATCATGTCCTGCTATGAGTATCTGTTGTCAATTACCCATCAAGAAGTACCCTGTCCTGCCCTGGTATGCTTAGTCATGCCCCCAAACCACATTTCTGACTACTTTCTTATGCTTTTGGAACTCTTCCCCCAAGGCGTCCAGTTTCTGGATGCTAGCTGGGAAAAAACACTGGCTGTATGTATTTGAAATAGTATTGTGTTTTTACTACTATATAAGAGTACCAGATTACCAGCTGGACAATGGAAATATACAAAGGTTATGTTATGTATTTTTACAAAACACAAATTGCAAGCAGCAATTAAAGAGGTCAAAAATAGACCCATCAGTTTAAAAGTACACAATGGATAACTGTATGTTTGCGCTTGTTTTTTTAAGAAAAGTCACTGGTAAAAATAAAGAAATAAAAAAATGCTAACAAGTAAAAAGGGCACATCTATCATAAGCAACAAAGGCCGTACCTATTGTGGCATCCTTAAATTGCATCAGATTGTTCAGCTACAACTGAACATACTCAGCTCCTCTGTTTTGCAGGACGCCTCACCATTGTAAGTATGCAAAGAACAAGGAAGCAATCAATTATAAAGATAAATAGAGGGGTGTAGAGAGAGAGGAAGAAAGGGAAAAGATAGGTATGGGACAGCAGCCTGAATCATAACTAGCACAGCATAAATCCCCAATATGTCTCTGATTATGAACAAATGTGTGGTGAACACATGGGGGCCGAATTATCAAGCTCCGAATGGATCTTGATGCTCCTGTTTGCGTACGTCTAAAGACTGCTTGCTACATAACTGGGCTGCTGCCTCTAAGGCTGTGGTCTGCAATCTGCCCGATTCTATACGATCAGGCTGATTGACTCCCCCTGTTAGCGCCGATTGGCTGCAAATCTGCATGGGGGGGCGAAATGCACAAGCAGTTCTGGTGAACTGCTTCTGCAATGTTAAATGGCAACAGCCTATGCGGTCGGCATTCAGCGATGTCTGGCGGACATGATATGCTACTGTGATCATGTTGGACAGACATTGATAAATCGGGTCCCATGGTTTAAGTTGCATTGAATATAATTAGTTTCCTGAACTTATGGATTTTTTTTCCGCAAGATTTGAGCCATGATAGAAGCTTTAGAGTCTACAAATGCTTTAACCAAAGCTATTGCTTAGCATACTGTAGCTGTGCTATGTATTCCTTACCGTCACATAAGAAAGAACCGCAGAATTCAGAGTAAGGTCTAACTTGCTCACAAGTCTTACCAATTCCTATGTGATTTTTAGGAAGTTGATTCAAAGGTATGGGGAGGTGAGTAAACTTTGGGAATCAGATGCACGAAATGGTGTTAGTGAGATTTTGTCTACATTTGTCTCTCAAATCAGCTTTTTGCTTTAGAATAGACTTACCAGTAGAGCACGCTTAATGAATTAAAATACAACAGATTATGGCTAGATTACAAATGGTGCGGCTAACTGTTGTGGCACAAGCAAAAAGGGGTTTATTCACGCCTCTTTGCGCAGCGGAAGTAGCATGCATATACAGGTGTGAAAGGAAACATGTTAGCTTGAGTGCAATTGTATTTAATGTGCGTCAGGGACCAGTGCAATTTCATAGCTCCAGTTAACTGTTACACTTCGACTAAAAAGTGTCACAAAGCACATAAAAAATACATTTACAAGTACAGTTACACTCATAATAACACTCGACTAGATACGAGTTTTGCAGTAAGAATATTAACTTGCACATTATTGTCACCCCTCACTTTCCTACAGCGATGGTATTACAGGTTTTCATAAACCCGGCATTAACTGGCAAGAAGTGAGCGCACAGCAAAATTGAGCTCCATACCGCACTCCAATACCAGCCCTGCTGAAAGCTGCGGTGAGCTGGTTTTACGTGCTCGTGCACGATTTCCCCATAGAGATCAATGGGGAGAGCCGGCTGAAAAAAAGTCTAACACCTGCAAAAAAGCAGCATAAAGCTCCGTAACGCAGCCGCATTGATTCCTATGGGAAAACAAAATTTATATCAGCCAATCGGAATTAAAGGTGAAAAAATCCTATTGGCTGATGCAATCAGCCAATAGGATTGAGCTTCAATCTTATTGGCTGATCCAATCAGCCAATAGGATTGAGCTCGCATTCTATTGGCTGTTCCAATCAGCCAATAGAATGTGAGCTCAATCATATTGGCTGATCGGATTAGCCAATAGGATCGAAGTTCAATCCTACCCCATCTTGGATAACGTCATTTAAAGAAACCTTAATTCGTCTGTAGTCGTCGGACGAAGGGGATGCTACCGGCGCTATGGAAGTCCCATTGAAAAAAGACTTTACGCAAATTTTGTAAGTTAATTTGCGGTACGGCCAAAAAAGTCTGCGGTGCCCCTAAACCTGCAAGACTTGTAATTCCAGTGGTAGTGAAAAAGCAGCGTTATGAGCCTTAACGCTGCTTTTTTTAATGAGCCTTAACGCTGCTTTTTCACCCATGCCGCAAAACTCGTTATATAGCCGATAGTCTATTAAAAATTATTAAAATAAAATATTGCATAAAAAAGTTATAAGGGCTCAAAGATATGAGGTCTCAGTTGTTGAAAAAAATTCAAGGAAAAGGGCCTTAACATAGCGATACATGTCTAAATATGTATATGTATGCATATATAAATATATATTTATACTGTGTAGGTTTACTTATGTACAGACATATATACACATATAAACACATTAATGCATTTGTAGCTATATCTGTATGTGTATATATATATATATGTGTGTGTGTGTGTGTGTGTGTGTTCATTGGAGCCATTTGCAGTCAAGTAGCTGAAAACATGTAATGTAAATATTTCACATTCCAATGTTCTTCACATAATGGAATATGTTCTAAGAATTTATAAATAGATATTCCTATACATATCTGTATATAAACATTAGTATCCTGCTTGCACCTTCACACAGCCTTTGAGACATCTGGGAAAGACCCCGGGACGAAACAACTACCATATTGCCAAGATCTGTTCAAGCACAAGATTCAGGAAGTTCCTAACCCAGGACTACCATACACAAGGCTGCACGGAAAGAACAAGCACAGACAGCGGCGGACCACAGACCTACATCTATACCACATGACTACACATTACCTCATATGATTGAGGTACTTTCCGGTAAGAAGAAAACTATACTCTTTTATGCCTTGGATATACCGCATATGAATTCAGAATATATACCATTCATATATATCTATTGTTCATAAAGACTCATTGCCATAGACTATAACAAATTCCTTTATTATATTGGACTTAATACGTTAATAACTGTTTGAAGCTGCGCAGAAGTACTTAGATTTTTTTCTCTTTTATTGTTATATCTGTATATACCTATATATATATATATATATATATATATATATATATATATATATATAAACACTGTGTCCAACTACTAAACAGATATATTACTAAAAGATTTTTAAAAACATTTATTTTTACTAATCACTTAATAAATAATTACATAATAAAATATGTATAAATGCCATTTTGCATTGTTTGTTAGAATTTACCTTAATATAATTGTTTTAGGAAGGATTTGTTTCAGAAGGAATTTAAAATTTATAGATATGATCCAGATTTTTAAAATCAACTTTCTGGCTGAAATTAAATAAAGAAAAAAGGGAACATAACTCCAAATTATAATTTAAAAATGCAAAAAATAAGGTTCCAATTTGCAAAAAATCATAACAAATATATGGAATGAATTACCTTTCATGTAAAAAGAATGCAGTTTTCCAAGTTATATCAGTTGAATTCATCAGCCTTTGGAAACCTGATTAAAATTCTGAGAATGTCCAATTCATTATTTATGCTTTATTAATAAAATTATTACCCTCTGTCAGTGTGCTTCACTAATTTATGGATTTTGTTTGAATACATATTTTGCGTTGTGCACCTTTAGGAATTATTATTTGTTTCTGCTTTTATGATGTCTTCTTAGTTTAAAGTGATGGCAAACTTTGTTCAAATGCTACGCTGCATGTGAACTATCTTTCCAAATGACTAGTATTTTCATTCATGACTTTCATGTAGTATGCGTGTATTAAAAAATAATATCTCACAAACTGTTAGAATAGTGCTGCTGTTCCTCCACCAATCTATTTTCTTAGACTTTTTTTTTGTCACTTTCTTCAATCTTCCAATCAGATCCCGGGGCAGACACTAGAGACGCATCAAATATCTAGCAAATGTGCTATACGAGTAAGGGGCGTGTGTTTCTTCCAAGGACGCCAACTCGCCCGGGTTCTGATTGGAAGATTGAAGAAAGTGAATAAAAAAAAAGTCTAAGGCCTAGATTTGGAGTTCGGCGGTAGATGGGTTGCTAACGCCACGCGCGTTTTATGTCAAACGCACGGCATTGTTTGACTCCGGTATTTAGAGTTCAAACGATGCTCCTAACGCGTGTATGTCACACACGTAATACTGCCCGCGTAAGACAGTCTCCCATAGAGATCAATGGGAAAGGAAAAAAATAGCTTTTTTCACCTAACACTCGATCTCGCGAGAATACGCACAGCTCGGTCATATGACGCATACCACATCATGCACAACAATAACACGCCGCAAATGTCACAACAACAATCAATCAACAAAGCACACAAGCATTACACATTCACAAACGGGGGGATTTGAAATAAAATTTAATACGGGGAATACGCATATACTTTAAGATGCGGAAAATCGCAAAATAACAACAAGGAATAAAAAATATATACATACACTAGAAAAATAATCGCATTCAATATAACTATATATTAGGACAAACATACATATACAACACTTCACTAAGAACACACCATCGCAAATTCACATTTAAAAAGAATACTATTGGACAATGTTAGAGAAAACGACCACTATGACATCATCGCATTCTACACATTCCACAAATACTAACTCAAAATGAGCATGCGCAAATTCACACAACTAATACACATTGCACTAATATTAATTGCTAATAAAGCACACCTGAACACTAATTACAAGGGAAATTGGTACATCATTAAACATTTACACAGGGTATATAAGCACCACACAAGCAGGGCTTCTTTGACTGTGTTGCTGTTGGGTCTTTGGAGATTGGAGGTTTAATATTAGAGAGTTGGTGAATTATTGTGAGGGAGTTAGTGTTAGCGTGAGAGAGTCAGTTGTTAGTGTTATCGTGAGTGAGTTAGTGGGAGTTAGTGGGAGTGGGAGAGAGTCTGTTAGTGGGAGCGTGAGTGAGTTAGTGGGAGTTGTTAGTGAGAGTTGTTAGTGGGAGCGTAAGTTACTGGTAGTTAGTGAGAGTTAGTGGGAGTGTTTGTTAGTGAGAATTAGTAGTAGTGTGTTAGTGAGAATTAGTAGTAGTGTGAGTTAGCGAGCGAGTGATTTTTCTGTACACTTAACACATTTACACGCAAACACATTCAATACATACATACACTTATCAATAACACTACATACACTCCATACCCCCTACCCCCCTCATACTACACTCCATACCCCATTCCCTGTAGTCCCATTCCCTTTCATCCCATTTACTCTTATCCCATACCCCATACCCATCCCATACCCATCCCCTAGTTACATTTAGTTTACATATCCTCCTTTTAGTCTTCTTCTTCTTTTGGTTTATTTAAATACTCCTTACCCTCTTTGTTTTTTTACATCCCTCTCGCACTTTCAGCACTTTTTTTGTCTTTTTAGTTCTTTATTTTGACCCCCTTTCATTTCATCACACTCACTTTTTGTTTGATTATTTGGGGTTTAGTTTAGGGAACAGATGGAGGCCAGGCAGGGGAGAGGTAGAGGGGGGAGGAGAGGGAGGGGGAGAGGAACAGAGCAGGAAGGGGGGCAGGAAGCGGGGGTGGAAGCGGTGGGTGGACCCAGCCACTTGGTTCAAGATGAACAAGTGGCTGGGCCCAGTGGCGGACAGAGTAGGGCTTCACAGTCCGGGAAACAGAGGGCATCGTCACAGGGGAAGGCCAAGGCGACTAGGGAGGCGAGGTTTTCGATGGAGGAGAAGGAGGCCCTCATAGAGGCCTATATGGCCAGGTATAGGAGGCTGCAGCACCAGAAGACTACCCCGACTGACAAGAGGAGGCTCTGGAATGAGATAAGAAATGCAGTCAATGCAGTGGGTGGCCGGAACAGAGATCTTGATTCGATAAAACATCGCTACCGGGACTGTAAGATGGATCTCAAGAAAAAGTTAAGTCTGGAGGCCCGACATGCCGCAGGAAACGGTGGCGGACCTGCCCTGGAAATAGAGTACTGCCGATGGGAGGAAATGTTGCGGCCCAGCATCTCCGAGGTGGAAATAGTCGGTATCGGAGGAATTGATACCGGGAACCTGTCACTCTCATCTGACGGTAAGCTCATTGAACAATAATTTCACATACGAATGTATTTCAAGGGACACTATACGCAAACATTTACTTTCATGATTGAGGTAGCGAATACAATTTGACAAAACATTCAAATGTACTTATATTACCTAATTTGAATCATTCTTGAGATATATTTTAATGAAGAAATAGCCATGCACACGGTGAAACAATCACAGGAGGCAGCTATATTCAGCTAACAATCAGCATCTTATAAGCATATTTAGATATGCTTTTCAGCAAAGAATATCCAGAGAATGAAGCTAATTAGATAAGAAAAGTACATTAGAAAGTTGATAATAAATGTATGCTTCTAAATCATGAAAGATAAAACATTGGGTTTCATGTCCCTTTAAGGATCAGATTAATGCTATAACGTTGTTTACACGCATTCAATTACTTTGCGGTTACATCAGTATCTAGGCTATAGGTTAGGTGTGCATTTAAACAGACTGAAAACAAACGCGAAAAAAATCAGATTGACCAGATATATCACAAACACGGTTTTGAAAAAGCGGAAATCGTATTGATTGTTTGTTAGATTTCAAAGTGGATTAATGATTCTGCATTTGTAATTGTATCGTAAGCTAAGTCATTTAAAGCTTGATTTGCAAATATGCTAATATATACATTTTTTTATTTTTTATTTTTTTTTTAATATACAGAGTCTGGGGAGGAGGCAGCACAAGAAACACAGCCTCATCTATCTCCCCGGGATGAGAGTGGTGGGGAGGAATTTCCACTTCGGAGGGAAGAGGCCCCCCGTGACGAAGAGCGCATGGAAGCTGATGAAGAGGCCCCGGAAGCAGAGGAGGAGCACGCGGAACCAGAGGACCCTCAAGGACCCGCACCCCACCGTGCACGGGCACCCTGCCGTGCACGCGTACCCCGCCAAGCACAACAAGAGGAAATAGCGGAGGTGCGGGTTCTACTGGACTACATAGACCAGATGCGTAACTCCCGGATACAAAATATCGAAGGCCGCACTCGAATACTTGATGGACAAAATCAAATAATTGAAGGACAAAACCAAATAATAAACATACTCAATAGAATCGAACAAGGCCAAAACAGAATCTTTCATCTGCACCAAGAGATGTTCAATTTTTTACGGGAGGCGCATGCTGGTCTACCTCCTGGTCCGCCTCCTGCTGCTGGGCCTCTTGCTGCTGGGCCTCCTGCTGCTGGGCCTCTTGCTGCTGGGCCTCCTGCTGCTGGGCCTCTTCCTGCCGGCCCATCTCCTCCTGCCGGGCCATCTACTCCTGCCGGGCCATCTACTCCTGCCGGGCCATCTACTCCTGCCGGGCCATCTACTCCTCTTCAGCCATCTCATCCTCTTCAGCCATCTCCTCCTCTTCAGCCAGCTTCTCCTCTTCAGCCAGCTTCTCCTCCTCAGCCATCTTCTCCTCCTCAGCCATCTTCTCCTCCTCACCTTGGTCGTCCCAGTACTCTTCCTTCCACTCTTCCCACAACCTCTCCAAGGAGAACTCTTCGGAGTCGGCAGTTGCCCCTCCCAGAGCCTCAGCCCCGTGGGAAGAGGGGAAGGAAGAGGAAGTAAGTATTTATTTTCATCTTTAATTTTTTTTTATTTAATGTGTAATGGATAGGTATGTGATGATGTGGTTTTCATACACTTGTGGACCACACTCTGTATATAATCTACTTCTATGGGACCGGGTCCATGGAGGAAGATTGTTTGCAGAGTGTGGGTTATAAGTGTGTGAAAACCACATCATCACATACCTATCCTTGTTCATGATATTGATTGGTTTCTGTGATGTGATGTCCAAACTGTTTCCCGAATCGCAAACAAAATTACCATTACAATTATCCATGATGGCATATTACTGTTTGAATGCCAATAACACAGCTTAAAGGGACAGTCAGAAAATTATTGATTACAAAGAAAACACTGTATTACGCATTATCAAGTTGGAAACAACAAAACATGGAGAAATACGTGTGACTTATGTGCTTAACCTTGTATCTATGCCTAGGAAAAATGACCACTTATTTGTTGTTCTGACATAACAACCTTTTAGATATCAATGATCAATACATGGTAAATAATAGGCTGTATGAGCACAAGGTTTTACATATACAAATGCTATCCAAATGCCCTCTAGTGGTCAAATTGTATAATGATTACATGCACTCTTCAAGCTCGAAGAAATGAGCACACGAACCTCATAGGTTTAGCTAGCAAATTTAAATAAACAAAGACAAATGATTAATTGGTGAGAAACCTTTGATATCATTGATATTACAAAATTGACTTTTATAATAATGCAAAACATTATTTGTTTTCTAAACTGTCCCTTTAACAAAATTACATATGCTAACACATATTTGAAGCTTGTTGGTATATCTACATGTACTTGGCCAAAAATTAAATATTGAAATCAGATTTATATTGACGTGTTAAATAAAGTATATTTTCTTAAAGAGACATTATTGTGTTAATTTTTTTTAAGAAAGACATTTGTTTGAACAATGAATATGGTTTAAAGTCCTTTTAGGAGTGGGGGGTGAAAATATGCTAACAATAATATATTTGAAGATTAAACAATGTGGAACTCATACATGATACAAAAATCAACATTTGCATTAAAGGGACAGTATACTATATTTTTAACAGAACTGTATGTAATAGACACTACTACAAACAACAAGATTAACATATACTGATATCAATATTACAAAGCTTCAAACACTTTCAAAGAAAATCGGGCTATCTCTATTGAAAATATAGATGAACCCCCATTACAACCGTAAAACAAGACAATACACCATCATTAACATATGAAAAGACCCTTTACACAAATAGGAGAAAGCTGGAGATGGTACTCACATGAAACTTAGAGGCTTGGTGAGGAGTCTGATAATTAATTACATTTTCTTTGAACAGAAGCAAAATGAAACGTGGATTTGTTAAACAATGGACTATCTAACTAGAGACAAAATAAAAAATTTTGATTTATAATGTGAGTGTCTAATGAACCTTTAATAAAATTTACAACGAAATTACATTTAGAAGAAGTCGGCATCATATATTTAGCATATGATAAAGCTAAATGCATATTGATTACTTTATTCTAACACAATAGCGCATATTTATTAATTAGATATCTTTAACATTAAAAACAACAGTCATTTTTCTGAAAAAGGAACATATTGTTGACAAACATATTAAACAACATGGACTATAGAGATTTGCACTTATTTGCACTTGCCTCGAAATATCATATGCATGAAAACATTTTGCTTTCGTTCGTTTATTCAACCAGACATCCATCAAAAGAGAATGTGGTGGTCTTGATCAGCTACGGGTCAACAATGTAACATGATGCAAATAATACATATTCTCAAGGTTTTTAAAATTGACTGCAGTCACAAACGTGTTTAACGTGCACAAACAAATATTGCGGGACTACGTAATCCAATCATACGTTTTTTTACCTTTGCATGTGACGTCTTAACATGGCGCTTCCTTGATCACGTAAGAACGCCATCCAATAAAAGGCACATTCTTGATCACGTAAGAACGCCAAAAAAAAAGGCGCATCCTTGATCGCTTAAAAACGCCATCCAATAAAAGGAACATTCTTGATCACGTAAGAACGCCCAAAAAAAAAGGCGCATCCTTGATCGCGTAAAAACGCCATCCAATAAAAGGAACATTCTTGATCACGTAAGAACGTCAGTCAATACAAGGAATCATTGGACAGCCTGGCAGGTGACGTTTTGAGCAACATGGCGCATCCGAGATAGCTGAAAAACCACAGCCAATACAAGGACTCAGTTGACAGCTTGGCATATCACTAAAAAACGTATTTATATTTTAGGAACTAGTATGTGTCTAGATTGCTATCTAGGAATGTCACCAAATCATGAATCATCTTTTCGGACTTGACTGTCCCTTGAACTATAGCTATGGTGTATATCTTTAACATTTAAAAGATACACATGAGAAATACATATGCCATTGATGTTTTAAGATATGTTTTGATTGTTTTGGAATAACAATAATGATACATGGATTGATTAAACGTGTCATTTATTCAAGTTTAAATATGGTCAGCCTACCTATAGCCATATATGGGAGGAGAATTATTTTGTTAACATATTTTTAAACAAATATTCATCATCTAAAATATTTGCATTACACACAGAGATTTATTTGGTTACACTTTTAAAATAAGATAGAATAGAAAATGAAATACATGTGCTGTCAACATTACAATAAGATTGTTTATTAATAAGATAATATGTCCTTGTTCATGTAAAAAGGACAAAAACACTTTTGAAATGGAAATACATTCATTAACAATTGTGCTCACCATCCCTTAAAGGGACATTATTTTGTTTTTAAAAAGCGGATACACATAGACAATACTATTTCAATAAAATGAACCCTTTACAGGGATTATATCATTGTATCAATCCTCAGATCATTTGTTAAAGGTGCATCAATTCATGCAGAGTTTCTAAATACACACATGGATGTGAAAATTGAAATATACATATATACACAAATAACAATCTATATATACATATATAAAACAATTACTATGCTAATCATAATCATGCAATGATAAAGCTAAGAGAAAAATATATAAAGACAAATAATAAGATTACATTGGAGATGTTAATCTTAAAGTCATTTACAATTGTCTTACATGTATGATTTTTAATATAAAAATATTTTTGGTAGGTCCCTTTAAGGATCAACAAGATAAACTAGAGCTTTAAAAAAATAACATGAAGAATGAGGACAAAGAATCGTGCAAATACATGTCTTTTATTAGTATGTAAGAAAACATCAACAACGTTTAGAAATAATCTTGTAAAAATAAGGAATATTTGAGCCATATGACAAGGTAACAGAGTGCATCACAGTCCATGAAGAGAGTTGCCAAGGGCCACCATAGCCCCATTGGAGACATATGACAAGGTAACACAGTGCATCACAGTCCATGAAGAGAGTTGCCAAGGGCCACCATAGCCCAATTGGAGACATATGACAAGGTAAAAGAGTGCATCACAGTCCATGAAGAGAGTTGCCAAGGGCCACCATAGCCCCATTGGAGACATATGACAAGGTAAAAGAGTGCATCACAGTCCATGAAGAGAGTTGCCAAGGGCCACCATAGCCCCATTGGAGACATATGACAAGGTAACACAGTGCATCACAGTCCATGAAGAGAGTTGCCAAGGGCCACCATAGCCCCATTGGAGACATATGACAAGGTAAAAGAGTGCATCACGGTCCATGAAGAGAGTTGCCAAGGGCCACCATAGCCCCATTGGAGACATATGACAAGGTAAAAGAGTGCATCACAGTCCATGAAGAGAGTTGCCAAGGGCCACCATAGCCCCATTGGAGACATATGACAAGGTAAAAGAGTGCATCACAGTCCATGAAGAGAGTTGCCAAGGGCCACCATAGCCCCATTAGAGACATATGACAAGGTAACACAGTGCATCACAGTCCATGAAGAGAGTTGCCAAGGGCCACCATAGCCCCATTGGAGACATATGACAAGGTAACACAGTGCATCACAGTCCATGAAGAGAGTTGCCAAGGGCCACCATAGCCCCATTGGAGACATATGACAAGGTAAAAGAGTGCAACAGGCACAACAATAAACTTTTAAAAAGGCCAAATGGCAACAATAAAAAAAAACATCAACATGTGGACGGAGGATTCTTATCTGCCACCTTGGAGCATCTCCAGATCCTCCACTTACTGGTCATCCTCTTCATCGTCCTGTGCATGTCCAGCTCCAGATTCAGGCCTTGAACTTAATCGCATAATTTCACGCAGAGTCAAGTCCTGAACCCAGAGCTGGGCCTGCATGGTGTCGTTCATCCCTCTCAGGACAGCTGCATTCCTCAACACGGCCTGCTCTACTCTTGCTATCCCTTCTAGCATGAGCCATGCCGAGTCACAGCCTAAAATAAAGAATAAATTAAATATTAAGGATAATTACACAACAGACGAAAAAAATAGAAAAGATACATTGTCATCATAAAGACAAATCATTCTTTACATCAATTAGTTTAAATTTATTCTTTACACATGAATTATGTTATTCAGACAGACCGAAATCATTAAAGGGACAGTTTACTCAAACATGTTGTCCCCTTTAATTGGTTTTAGATGATCCACTTATACAGCTTGAGTGTATAAAATCTTGTTAAAGGATTTACATTGTACTTACATTAGCAATTTAAATATTTTAATTATACTGTGGTAGGCACACCTATCCTTAAACATTTTGGCGTTGAGGACAAGCTGTGTAAACATAGCAACCTGAAGAAATTACATTCCCACTGGGTTAGACAAGAGATAATGTATAAACATTTGTACATTAATTGTTGGATCCAAGTAGTGGTGATTGGTATATGTAGTGATATCCAATTAAAGGGACACTGAACCTAAATATTTAATTGACTGATTCAGATAGAGCATGACATTACAAATATTTAAAAATTACACATATTCTTTAAATGTTTGAATTCTATAGCTAGATTTTGAATGCAAGAATGTCGGTTTTTAGGGCAGGCCATATTTGTTTATCAACTTTGTTTGTCCCTGCTGGTTGATGGATACATTCATCCAACAATAAAGAAATGATGTCCACAATTATTTTATTTTTTAAAATAATTATAGGCATTTCTTTGTTTCAATAAAGATATCAAGAGAATGAAGAATAATTCATAAGAGTAGTAAATTATAAATTTGATTAACATTGCATGCTCTATTTGAATCACAATAGAAAATATTTTTATAATGTTGATTTTGAATGATACTTACAGCTGTGCCTGGGAAGGACAATCCGACACCCAGGACAATGAAGGTTGAGACAGGGGGGAGGGATGGGATTGGGTTGGGGAGGGATGGGATTGGCTTGGGGAGGGATGGGATTGGCTTGGGGAGGGATGAGCTGATGTTCCGGGGTAGGCCGTACAGCTGGGGAGTGGGGAGTTGGGGTCTGGGCAGCTGTACGGGCCATAATACGGGGAGAGCGGCGAAGGGGGTTGTATGGGCGTTTTTTGGGAGGGGCAGGAAATAATAAATGGGAAGGGCCGGCAGGGGTCTGGGCATGGGCAGGAGTCTGGGCATGGGCAGTGGTCTGGGCATGGGCAGGGGTCTGGGTCTGGGCAGGGGTCTGGGCAGGGGTCTGGGCATGGGCAGGGGTCTGGGCAGGGGTCTGGGCATGGGGAGGGGTCTGTGACTGGTCAGGGGACTGGGCAGGGGCGGAAACCAGATGACCAGAAGTGGTGGATACATCTGAAAATTTAATAAATATATATTAACATCTCATACATCATGAAATCAAATCAACGCATTTCAAATTGATTATGTTCTCAATATACTTAGAAGTGTGTTTGAATTTGTAAACAATTATGAAATGAGGATATGGTATGCATATAGGCACTCAGATGAATATCAATTACTGTCTGTACAATTATAACATTATTATTGTGTTTTGGCCTGGAATATGCATGTGACATAATGATGGCATGAATTATACATTTTTTAAAAATAAATTTTTTTCATGCTGCCTGATATAGAAAGGGGGCAGTAGTGTATTTGAACAGACAAATAATATTCCTTTTTAAAGTGCAAAAGCTGTAGACTTTGAATGTCTTCAATGAAATGATTTCAAATAAAGCAACATGTTGGAAACATGATAGATATATTTCACATACCATTAGACTCCAAGGCAGCCTCTTCCTCCTCCATCACATATGTTAAATCAATCTCTGTAAAACATCACATGTTGTGTACATGTTAAGAACAGATATTATAACATATGTTACTGTTGTTCAAAGACACACATCAATGTTGCATTAAAGATATACACACCCAAAGTTATGATTTACATCATTTTGATGGAGCATACAAATTACATTAGATTTGTTATTCTCAATGATTCATATTTTCGATGTATTGTTTGTATTAATTTACAAATCATAAAAGCATAGTACATAGAACATTTAAGATTTCTCATGTGTGTATCACTTGATGACTGTTGTCAAAAAAGAACATGGAAACAAACATATGCTATACATCTTCTGAATAACAAATGTGTAGACTAATAAAGTTTTAATTATTAATCTTTCAATATTAAAAGAAAATTAATATATAATCAGAAGAGAAAATTATATGTTTGTTTCAAATGTTATGCTTCATCAGAATCATGCTCATAATATTGATTACCAATACACATTCAATGACATATAAATGAGTCAATGGACTTACCAGGAGACCGCAAAGGTGGCTCTATGTCACTGCTGGATTCCTGTGGGCTCACCACACCAACTCTCTCTATGAATGATATAGATATATATTAGGAAACACATTTGGGATATCACTAAATCACATCTGTATCGAATTTTAAGATTAATCAACTTGAAAATGTGAAGAATAGAGCAGTCATTAAACCAGAAAATGCTTGATTGAATCAAGGGGATTCTGTTAAAAATGATGTATTGAACATATGTTTAATTTCAGACTATATTAGACATCAAACTCATCTCATACGATGCTATTGCATATCTAAATATACCCATTGATCAATGTTCTTAAAAGAATACACACAAACCACATTTTGAAGAGCAGCTGTTGACAAATCTAAACAAACACATTTGGCACATCGAGTCATTTGTGCAATGTACAGTAATCTTGTTTAGGACACAACACATATTTATCACAATACAAAACAAAATTGATTAGTACAAATATGTAATCATGGTGCTGTTAGAGTATGCTGATATCTATAAAGTAACTCCAGCAGTGAATATGTGAATTATATATCAATATTGTTTAATCCAAAGAATGTAAAGATGAATGAATCTATTGTTTATTAAAGGGACACTGACATGATTAATTTAAATCATTGATTTCTCTGTTCAAACTGTTCAAAATGATTTAACATTGACTCCTATTATAATTTTAATGTTGCTACATTTTAATCTTAAAGGCAGATAAGCAATATTGGATTCAATAAATATTGTTTGTTGAAGGTATCCACCAATCATCAATAAAAACCCAGGTTGTTCAACCAAAATTGAGATGCAGATAAACGTACATTCTTGATTTTAAAATACATTTAGCAATAGAATATTTCACATATGATGATAGTATTATATTTAAATGTTTATTAATATTGCATACTCTATCTGAATGACAACATTAATAATAGTAGATCAGTATCCCTTTAATATAAAATTATATTGATTTGACAATGTTGGTGTTAATGAATTCTCTACTCCATATGTTGATGTAATCAATGGGATTGAGCATGCAATTCAAATCTAATATGTTATTTAAGGATATCCGAAGAATTATTTAATTTTCATCTATTAAAGGGACATTACATATAAATATTGAACAATGTGGATTTAGTATGTAATGTTCTGTCCATGTTTCTAAGACAAATGTCAATTAAAATGAGACATACCATACTGTGACAAGCCCTGCCTTAAGGATCCAGCAGCAACATCCATATCTGTAATATATTAAATGAGGATTGCATATCATTAATACAAATCATGCCATGTTTAAAATCTTTACATTATTAGCAAATCAATTTTAAACTATTAATCCTTTGGTAGTCCCATGAGTTAATTGTTTCCTCAATTCAATTCATGATAAATATATCCTGTACTGTTATTTTCAATCAGTTGTGTTGTTTACTGTAGCTTTAATTATTTTTTGGTGTTATTTCATTCTCATCAATTGATGTGCATATGTTATAATTTATTTGGATTATTCTTTTTTTATTATGTATAATATTGAAAATAAGAATACTGTATTCTTCACATATATAATAATTCACATTTCATTTTGACCAACATGTATAAAGCAATGCCACTTACAGCAAAGCCATGTTAACGTGTATGCGCAATTCCATTTTCGCGATCATTGCGCAATGATTCAAATCAGAATTAAGCATCCGTCATTTGACCAACATGTATAAAGCAATGCCACTTTCAGCAAAGACATGTTAACGTGTATGCGCAATTCCATTTTCGCGATCATTGCGCAATGATTCAAATCGGAATTACGCATCCGTCATTTGACCAACATGTATAAAGCAATGCCACTTACAGCAAAGCCATGTTAACGTGTATGCGCAATTCCATTTTCGCGATCATTGCGCAATGATTCAAATCGGAATTAAGCATCCGTCATTTGACCAACATGTATAAAGCAATGCTACTTTCAGCAAAGACATGTTAACGTGTATGCGCAATTCCATTTTCGCGATCATTGCGCAATGATTCAAATCGGAATTACGCATCCGTCATTTGACCAACATGTATAAAGCAATGCCACTTACAGCAAAGCCATGTTAACGTGTATGCGCAATTCCATTTTCGCTCTGTGACGCATATTCTGTAGAGCGCAAGACACATCATTCCTATTTCATGTGTCACTAATCTAAAATCAGATATCTAAACATCATATGTAGTGTATGTTGTGAGATCTGTATAGGTTTAGTATCTGACTATATACACATTTATTGCTTAAAAAAAATAAAATAAGATATTATATGAAGTTGGATAATTACCTGGTTCAGATTCTCCATCTCCTCCCAGGCCACCGGACGGAGAAGCAGCTGCCCTGACCCCCGCGTCAGGACTTTCAGATCCCGCAGCTGGGAGGGAAGAAGAGGAGGCCGAGGATGGCGAGGATCTGAATCTTTTGGGGACCCGGAGATTGAGGAGCTCGCATAAAGTCACCTCATTACGGAGTAGGTACAGTTTCCGCGGGGCCTCTCTTTTGCCACCTCTTTTACGGGCTTGTACCCAGTCCCTTATGAGGTTGACTTTTTTGGTTAACCGCAACCTCATATCTCCGAATCTCCTCATGATCTGATCCTGGGTCCTCTGGACGTCATACACCAATCTAACCGCATTGGTGATAGACTCCCAGAGGGCCTTCTTAACAGGCGCATCTGTCAACCTCCTCTTGTTCCCAAACAGCTGGGGATAAAAGTCCTTGACGGCGTGGACCAGTGCAGCGCTCTCCTCCTTGGTGAACCTGGGAGCTGACATGCCTGCTGGGTTGTCGATTTTTTGGTAAAACAAAAACAGATATACTGCCTGCAGGCATTAGAGAACTGACAAAGATGGCAACGTGTAATGGACTTTTATATGGTGAAGTAAACATGAGATGCACCATTGGACAAGTTATCTGTACATCTGATTGGATAAAAGTTTGAAATATTGTTAGAATGTCTGTGAGACCATCCTGACTCAAGTTGTGTTTGTGTGATGAACTCTGATTGGCCGTTCCTTAATGTTTCATATCTTAGTAACTTCCTTACACATACCTCATGGTGGTGCTGTAACTTCATTTTTCATGTAGACTTATTTGTAACTCATGGGCCTGTCATGCGGATATGTGTGACGCAGATTTAATATCCGTGATCCGTTAAATATTAATGATTAAAATTTATTTAACATCTAATACTGTCACATTATTAATGTTGTAGACATTTCTCGGTTTAATAACGGTCTGTTTCTTTAATACAAATACACATTTAATATTGTATGTCTTTATTGTTCATAAAATCCATTTATTGACTTATTGTGAAGTATTGATATTGCTCTATTAAATGTATTTCATAATGCACATTGATTGTGTGCTATTGCGTGACATTAGACTCTAATGTTTAAAGATGCTAATCTGGTGTTTCAAGATGCGTTTCCCACGCAATATTTCTGAATGTTCAAATTCAGGTTATAAGGTCATTCACTTGGATAATCTGTTTATAAATGTTAAACTACAGGTTTGTTTGTTATTAGTAAATAAACCTCGAGCTTGTATTTGTCTGAAGTGCTCATATATGTTATTGTGCAATGGCGTCTTTATTTTTAAATAGACATTACAAACAAACAATTGTATCAAATGATCTGTAGAGATAGAAGATTGTTTAGACTTTAAAATGTAAATCAATGTATCTTAGTATTTAGATATCCTCAACAGAAGAAATTTAAATGCACATGGTTGAGACAATCACATAAGGCATCTCTGTGCATCCACCAATCTTCATCTACTGAGCCTATCTCGATATGCTTTTCAAGCAAAGTATGTCCAAGTTCAGTCCAGAGTACTGAAGCTAATAAATTATCTATTTAATGCCTTATTTTAAAATTAATGATAGCAACATCACAAGGAGCATTCATAATATGAGACAATTTTTAAATTTGCTTAAAATAGAATACTCATTCAGAATGTATAAATCATTAATTTTTTAACTGTCTCCCTTTAAGTATATTTTTAGTTCATGTCCCTTTAAATAAACATTTTACAATAATGCTTGAAATATCAGAAACCTAGGCACCTTCCTTTTGATAAATTAGTATAACATATGAGTCAATAAAATTTAGATTAACTTCTGGATTGTTTTACACACTGACTGAAATATATATTGTAAAGGAGGTATTTTGGAGTCTTCAGCTTAGAGGGACATTAAGCTATATGTTATGTATGCATTTTGGATAAGATTATAATATTTGAACAACTTAATATGTTTTGGTATTCAATCATTACATTGTAATTATATATTTTTTTTTATGAAATACATATTTACATAGGCTATTTTGATGCTGATTGTTGGTTGCACATAGATACCTTATGTAATTGACTAAGATCTGTGCATTGATTTTTTTTTTACAAAGTATATTTAAAGACTGAATGTAATTCTATAGTACTTTCTAAATATGTTTAAATTATTTTATGAATAATTTAAAAATCAATACACAATATACTTTGTGAATGTCCCTTTAAGGACCAAAACATTTGTAATGTTGATTTAACATTGTCAAAATAAACTAAAGGGGAATGAAAATTATATATAGATATGTGATGTCTAACCCAAGAGGTAAGATTTTAAAAACTACATAATATTATTAACTATAGTTAAATGACTCCACTAGAAAATCAAATCGATTAACCTGCCATCCAATAACTAGCTTGTGAAAAATATAAAGTTAAATGACCTACCATTTATAAATGTAAAATTTTAATACATTTTGCAAATAATGTTTTGAGATACCTAAGGAAGATACAAGATCTTATAAAATTAATTTTACATTCAACAACACTGTCACTTTAATGTAATTGAACCACTTCCCCTTCTTAAAAGTGAAAAAAATTAATTTTTGTGAAATTGACTACATATCCGAAATTATTTTAACATCTAATAATTTCAAAAGAAAAGCATCGATGGATCTCACTCCCCAATGAATGTTAAAAAAGATAGTTTAATGTAATATTCTATGAATAGGTGGATTTTCAACAATTAAAGCATTATTTGATCTTATGCATGTGCTTGTCAAATAGACAACTACCAGTCATGGGAGTCAAATTGATTTTTATTGACAGATTATATGGATATTTATTATAATCTGTTCCAAATAGTGTATTTAATACTAAACTTTATATTATTACCATTTTAAAATGTAATAGTTTCTGAACCAAAAATAAAAATATATTCCTGGAAGTCATCAGATGCCAATCTGAAATGTAAAAATTTTTTTGACAAAAGTTAATACACACGTAGTCAAAGAATCATAAAATACATTTACAATCATCTTGTGTCTATGCTCTAACTTTGTTCAACATTTTTTAACCCCTTAATGACCACAATGTACCCTGTATGTCACTGTTCGTTAAGGGTTTTTCAGGACATAATAGCACAAGTCTAGCAAGAACACTCTATTAATGCCCTCCCTCCAGCAGGCTTTGTGGAATAGAACAGTCTCAATGCTGGTGGCAAGACCGCGCTATAAAACAATAAAGTCCCAAAAAAAGGCCAGCGACATACAGGGTACGTCGCTGGTCCTTAAGGGGTTAAAGATATTTATTAATTATATTTTCAAAAAATATATATGATTTTCGAATTATACATAAAAATGTATATCAAATTTCTATAATATATATGTTGAACATAAATGTAATATTTCATGTCCATTCAAATACCTTTATATCAACTATAATATGTATTCCTTTTTATGATTGTGATCCTTAAATATCTAATGATGAAATATGTATGACTAATTTATGTAAGCTACCAATAATCAACATTCTTCCTGTGATTATTAACTAGCATGCATTGGTACACCAACCTGGATAATGCATGGTCTTTGAAAGTCAATTCAGGGCTAAACAGTTGATCTTCAATAGGTGTCTTATTCATCATTTCAAAAATAGAGGACTGAAATCCCATCTAAAAATTAGAAATTCATCTAAGTGTCTGATTGTGATCCCTAAATATCTAATTAAGAACTAAATATGACTAATGTATGTAAGCTACTAATATTCAACATTCTTCCTGTGATTCTTAACTAGCATGCATTGGTACACCAACCTGGATAATGCATGGTCTTTGAAAGTCAATTCAGGGCTAAACAGTTGATCTTCAATAGGTGTCTTATTCATCATTTCAAAAATAGAGGACTGTGAAATACCATCTAAAAATTAGAAAATCATCTAAGTGTCTCCAATAGGATGCCTCAACAGCCTTATTCTATTAAATAGTTGGCACTTACCATGTGAACATGTCTTTGTATGCTTTTCAAGGTCAGCAGATTTGAAAGATAATGCCAGACATGATCCCATTGGTATACTTCAATTTCAATCTTGGCTTTTTCCCACTGTCAGTCTGGGCAATCTTCACTGTCAGGCTTCTAATTCTTCCCTTTCAGTCTTTAGATTAAGTCAGCTCCCTAATGGCATAAAAGGCTTATTCAAAATTACTACAAGTGTGTGAATCATTTCTGTAGCCCTCTCCCACCCCCCATTTCATAAGAAATTTCTGTCACTAGCTTACTGTGTAGCATCTTGTGTTATGTTCTATCAAGTGTGAAGATGAGTCATATTGAGCAGAACAAACCTCTAATGTGTGACATTGAACCATAGTCATGATAGAGGATAGTTATGCTAGAGGATCCTTTTCTGAGTATTTAAATTTTAAGTAATGTGTAAACTAAATACTAGTTTATAAAATGTATGCCATATGATGTATTTGTGTACAATTCATGCCAGCAACAGTCCAGACATTTATACTTACCAGCTGATGTCCTCTTTAAAAACCAGGTGGCAAAGACTCGCTACAGGACCCAATGGCCAGAGCATCACCTATATTAATAAATGAAACACATTTTTAGCATTTGATGAACAATCCTAACATGTTTTCACAATTCTCTACTTGTCATTTCCCTTCAGTTCACATCTATTGTTAATACTCCAGTCTAACTTCTATTCTTTACCGTCTAAAGTTGCGGTTGATGATGTCTGCTCTGACATTGAGGCCCTCGTCCCAGAATGGCCCCTCTAGAACAGGATCATCCTCCTCATCTCTGAGGAGGTTTCTGTCCTGCCGGACGGCCTGCAGCATCCCAGCCCGCTGTGCAATATTATGCAGGACGCTACAGGCTACAACTATCTTAGCCACCTTCTTTGGGTTGTACTGGAGGGCTCCTCCCGACCTGTCCAGGCACCTGAACCTCATCTTCAGGAGGCCGAACATCCGTTCAACCACCGCCCTGGTTCTCTTATGAGCCCTATTGTAGCACTCCTCAGACACATCAGTCTGGCTACGCAAGGGGGTAATGAGCCAAGGCCGGCTCATGTACCCAGAATCACCTATAAATTATGAACAGAACATAATTCCAACCAAATCCTCAAAATAGTATTTGTAGTACAATAAAAATTTTGGTACACGATAATCCATTAACAAATGTTTATTTTAACTTAAAAATATCTAGTTCAATATTATTCTCTATCTTCCCATTTCAGCTAAGACATGCTACATATGCGTATTTCTCCTAAATCAAGCCTTGTGTAAAATGCTAACTACATGGTTACATTACATTCTCTGAGCATTTAAGGTAAGACATGCTACATATCTGCATTGAACTAAAAGACATTTGCGGAAAGAGACAATGACATGGTTAAATTGCATTAGCATTGGATTAGCTGTTAACCAATGCTAAGGAAGCGATTAACCTTGTTGGCTTGTGTGAATCAAGCTCTCGGTATTCGGGAGAGCCTTACACAGTTTGTTCCTGTCTCCTACCCTCTATGCCTGTGTTCAGTATCGGCATACGAAGAGGGAGGTGTGTCATCATCCAGCGTTCCTGATTGGCCACACGGAACTTGGTCCGGCTCGAGGATTGGTGTTGTTGCCGTTGTGAGTCTCCCGGGCGACGCTGTGGTCCCGGCCCGCTTGGTTAGGCACGTTCAAGTGCCACCCTGCTTGTGAGTACCTTTTCTCTCCTTATACTCACCTGTCTGGGTCTAACTACATGGTTACATTACATTCTCTATCTGAGCATTTAAGGTAAGACATGCTACATATCTGCATTGAACTAAAAGACATTTGCGGAAAGAGACAATGACATGGTTAAATTGCATTAATATCTTCCCATTTCAGCTAAGACATGCTACATATGCGTATTTCTCCTAAATCAAGCCTTGTGTAAAATGCTAACTACATGGTTACATTACATTCTCTATCTGAGCATTTAAGGTAAGACATGCTACATTTCTGCATTGAACTAAAAGACATTTGCAGAAAGAGACAATGACATGGTTAAATTGCATTAGCTAATATCTTCCCATTTTAGCTAAGACATGCTACATATGCGTATTTCTCCTAAATCAAACCTTGTGTAAAATGCTAACTACATGGTTACATTACATTCTCTATCTGAGCATTTAAGGTAAGACATGCTACATATCTGCATTGAACTAAAAGACATTTGCGGAAAGAGACAATGACATGGTTAAATTGCATTAGCTAATATCTTCCCATTTTAGCTAAGACATGCTACATATGCGTATTTCTCCTAAATCAAGCCTTGTGTAAAATGCTAACTACATGGTTACATTACATTCTCTATCTGAGCATTTAAGGTAAGACATGCTACATATCTGCATTGAACTAAAAGACATTTGTGGAAAGAGACAATGACATGGTTAAATTGCATTAGCTAATATCTTCCCATTTCAGCTAAGACATGCTACATATGCGTATTTCTCCTAAATCAAGCCTTGTGTAAAATGCTAACTACATGGTTACATTACATTCTCTATCAGAGCATTTAAGGTAAGACATGCTGCATATCTGCATTGAACTAAAAGACATTTGCGGAAAGAGACAATGACATGGTTAAATTGCATTAGCTAATATCTTCCCATTTCAGCTAAGACATGCTACATATGCGTATTTCTCCTAAATCAAGCCTTGTGTAAAATGCTAACTACATGGTTACATTACATTCTCTATCTGAGCATTTAAGGTAAGACATGCTACATATCTGCATTGAACTAAAAGACATTTGCGGAAAGAGACAATGACATGGTTAAATTGCATTAATATCTTCCCATTTCAGCTAAGACATGCTACATATGCGTATTTCTCCTAAATCAAGCCTTGTGTAAAATGCTAACTACATGGTTACATTACATTCTCTATCTGAGCATTTAAGGTAAGACATGCTACATTTCTGCATTGAACTAAAAGACATTTGCGGAAAGAGACAATGACATGGTTAAATTGCATTAGCTAATATCTTCCCATTTCAGCTAAGACATGCTACATATGCGTATTTCTCCTAAATCAAACCTTGTGTAAAATGCTAACTACATGGTTACATTACATTCTCTATCTGAGCATTTAAGGTAAGACATGCTACATATCTGCATTGAACTAAAAGACATTTGCGGAAAGAGACAATGACATGGTTAAATTGCATTAGCTAATATCTTCCCATTTCAGCTAAGACATGCTACATATGCGTATTTCTCCTAAATCAAGCCTTGTGTAAAATGCTAACTACATGGTTACATTACATTCTCTATCTGAGCATTTAAGGTAAGACATGCTACATATCTGCATTGAAATAAAAGACATTTGCGGAAAGAGACAATGACATGGTTAAATTGCATTAGCTAATATCTTCCCATTTCAGCTAAGACATGCTACATATGCGTATTTCTCCTAAATCAAGCCTTGTGTAAAATGCTAACTACATGGTTACATTACATTCTCTATCTGAGCATTTAAGGTAAGACATGCTACATATCTGCATTGAACTAAAAGACATTTGCGGAAAGAGACAATGACATGGTTAAATTGCATTAGCTAATATCTTCCCATTTCAGCTAAGACATGCTACATATGCGTAATTCTCCTAAATCAAGCCTTGTGTAAAATGATAACTACATGGTTACATTACATTCTCTGAGCATTTAAGGTAAGACATGCTACATATCTGCATTGAACTAAAAGTAGACATTAGCGGGGGGAAAATATATGGTTAAATTGCATCCTATAGCTGAACATTACGCTAACATTTTAAAACTACAGTGGCAATTGTCACAATAATTAACCATGTTGTGCACAAATACTCACCAACGAGATAACCAGGGGGCATTTGTCTTTCCTCAAACTGTCTCCACAGGGACGACAGAGAGAGGATGCGGGCATCATGACAAGCCCCTCCAAAATTCGCACACACATGCATAATCCTCATCTGTGCGTCACAAACATACTGCACGTTAAGGCTATGAAAATGTTTGCGATTTCTGAAGGGCGAGTCATCAATTGGAGCACGCAGCGCAATGTGGGTACAATCTATGGCTCCCAAGACATTGGGCATTTGAGCAATATCAAAGAATTCCCGCTTCAGGAGCCTCCAATCACCATCATTCTGTGGGAATCCTATGTATTGCTTACTGATACGTACCATGGCGTCCAGAAAGTTATCAAACACCACAGAGAATGTACCTTGAGCCAGGCCATGCATGTACAGTTCTCCGGATTGAAAACTCCCAGAGGCCAGGACGTATAGACAACTTAGCATCTTACTCATGGCGGGAACAGCAGTCCTTATTCTTATACGTGGCTCCAAATGAAGTTTAAGAAGATCGTAAAGGCCAATGAGCTGTTCGCGATCGAGCCGATACTTATCAAAAACCTCAAAGTCACTCATGTTTTCCAAGGTGGGTCTCACCGTGTAGACACGAGGACCTCGAACCAGATGACCCCTTCGTCTCAGTCTGAGCCGCCGAGGCTGCCTGATTCGACCAACAGCTAGTTCGCCAATAGCAGCACCAGCAGCGTCTACCATGTCATCGTCATCCATCTTTCAAAACAGCGTAACAAGGTAAGCACTTGATCTGATGTGGATCACAAGTGATGCATTGGCCATGTTGTTTGGGGGATTTATAGTACAATTAGTCCAATGGTAGTGAGTTTGTAATGATTGCTAATTGTATTCACTTGTTTGTATGTGAGCGGCGCGAATGCTTTCACAGTGGGCGTTTATTTGTTGTTTGCTGAAATGTTAGTTTCAAACAATGATTCTCAATGTGAAAGTGTCAAATATCACACATACAGTGCATGTTTGTAATGTTTGTTCATATGCGTAATCAATATTTCTTAAACGCGATCTTATAGTAACAAGCACACGTCCAGGCTAACATGAATGAAAGTGCATAGTTGTGTATAATGTGCATCGAATGTGATCGATCAATGTTGCTGCAATATTGTTTGTAAACGATAAAGTAACAGCTGCCATCTGTAATATTGTATACATAAGTGATTGCCGAGCTGTCAATATTGTATGCGTCCCTTTAAAATTGCACTAATGCTGAATAACTTCCGGCTGTCATCTGTAGTATTGTATATATAAGTGATTGCCGAGATGTCAATATTGTATGCGTCCCTTTAAAATCGTAATAATAATTCCGAACTTCCCGTCTGCCATCTGTAGTATTGTATATATAAGTGATTGCCGAGATGTCAATATTGTATGCGTCCCATTAAAATGGCACTAATACTGAATAACTTCCGGCTGTCATCTGTAGTATTGTATATATAAGTGATTGCCGAGCTGTAAATATTGTATGCGTCCCTTTCAAATCGCACTAATACTGAATAACTTCCGGCTGTCATCTGTAGTATTGTGTATATATAAGTGATTGCCGAGATGTCAATATTGTATGCGTCCCATTCAAATGGCACTAATACTGAAGAACTTCCGGCTGTCATCTGTAGTATTATATATATATATATAAGTGATTTGCGATCTGACAATATTTATTAATTGTCCCATTGAAATCGCCTTAATAATGCTGTTCCAAACTGTTGTTTACGTATATGTTGTATTGTAGTATTGAGTGTTAAAGTTCCGAAAGGAGCGGTACAGTGGTGATTGAAAACTCCCAGAGGCCAGGACGTATAGACAACTTAGCATCTTACTCATGGCGGGAACAGCAGTCCTTATTCTTATACGTGGCTCCAAATGAAGTTTAAGAAGATCGTAAAGGCCAATGAGCTGTTCGCGATCGAGCCGATACTTATCAAAAACCTCAAAGTCACTCATGTTTTCCAAGGTGGGTCTCACCGTGTAGACACGAGGACCTCGAACCAGATGACCCCTTCGTCTCAGTCTGAGCCGCCGAGGCTGCCTGATTCGACCAACAGCTAGTTCGCCAATAGCAGCACCAGCAGCGTCTACCATGTCATCGTCATCCATCTTTCAAAACAGCGTAACAAGGTAAGCACTTGATCTGATGTGGATCACAAGTGATGCATTGGCCATGTTGTTTGGGGGATTTATAGTACAATTAGTCCAATGGTAGTGAGTTTGTAATAATTGCTAATTGTATTCACTTGTTTGTATGTGAGCGGCGCGAATGCTTTCACAGTGGGCGTTTATTTGTTGTTTGCTGAAATGTTAGTTTCAAACAATGATTCTCAATGTGAAAGTGTCAAATATCACACATACAGTGCATGTTTGTAATGTTTGTTCATATGCGTAATCAATATTTCTTAAACGCGATCTTATAGTAACAAGCACACATCCAGGCTAACATGAATGAAAGTGCATAGTTGTGTATAATGTGCATCGAATGTGATCGATCAATGTTGCTGCAATATTGTTTGTAAACGATAAAGTAACAGCTGCCATCTGTAATATTGTATACATAAGTGATTGCCGAGCTGTCAATATTGTATGCGTCCCTTTAAAATTGCACTAATGCTGAATAACTTCCGGCTGTCATCTGTAGTATTGTATATATAAGTGATTGCCGAGCTGTCAATATTGTATGCGTCCCTTTAAAATCGCAATAATAATTCCGAACTTCCCGTCTGCCATCTGTAGTATTGTATATATAAGTGATTGCCGAGATGTCAATATTGTATGCGTCCCTTTAAAATCGTAATAATAATTCCGAACTTCCCGTCTGCCATCTGTAGTATTGTATATATAAGTGATTTCCGAGCTGTCAATATTGTATGCGTCCCTTTCAAATCGCATTAATACTGAATAACTTCCGGCTGCCATCTGTAGTATTGTATATATAAGTGATTGCCGAGATGTCAATATTGTATGCGTCCCTTTCAAATGGCACTAATACTGAAGAACTTCCGGCTGTCATCTGTAGTATTGTATATATAAGTGATTGCCGAGATGTCAATATTGTATGCGTCCCATTAAAATGGCACTAATACTGAATAACTTCCGGCTGTCATCTGTAGTATTGTATATATAAGTGATTGCCGAGCTGTAAATATTGTATGCGTCCCTTTCAAATCGCACTAATACTGAATAACTTCCGGCTGTCATCTGTAGTATTGTGTATATATAAGTGATTGCCGAGATGTCAATATTGTATGCGTCCCATTCAAATGGCACTAATACTGAAGAACTTCCGGCTGTCATCTGTAGTATTATATATATATATATAAGTGATTTGCGATCTGACAATATTTATTAATTGTCCCATTGAAATCGCCTTAATAATGCTGTTCCAAACTGTTGTTTACGTATATGTTGTATTGTAGTATTGAGTGTTAAAGTTCCGAAAGGGGCGGTACAGTGGTGAATCTGTGATGTGTATGGTTGAATCTTCTAATGACGTCATGATATTATTACCCTGCCTATGTAGTTCATAAATCCTCATTGTGTTGTTGTATTTGACTACATTGTTATTGTGTGCTGAATAAAATCTAAATGTGTGCTTTGTGGTTGCGTGATGGGTGATGCGTGTTATGTACATGTACGTATATATTGTGATTGTGTCCCACATATGCTGACTTCTATATAGCGGTCTGGCATTGTTGTTCCTTCCCATAAAGTGACATCTGTAATCTGGTGTACTGATGTTCTTGTTGTACGTAATTCCTAATGGTTTCTGGTGATGGAATCATGATGTTAAAAGTACAGTAAAATCCATATGTTGTGTTTTGTGATTCCTCTAGAGAATGTAATGTGTTTTTCCCCCATCATTTGAATGCACATGTATGAGTGAATGTTAAAAGTAATGTATGTGCATCCATGAGTGATCATGTGTTAAGCCTATGTAGATATGCTGTTGCTGCAAGCATATGAGTTGAATAACTGAAATGCAATAATAAAGGTAAATGAGAATTGTTTCCCATTGTGTAGTGTTTGTGAATCCTGAAAAGTTGACATTATTTTTGTGTCCGTTTAAATGTAATATTTTTAAACCTAAAATTTTGTTACTAGTGATGTTGAATTGTAGTTGATGTAATATAAAAGTCTGAAAGAATGTAATGGTGTTGTGAATATTCAAACAGTAAAATCCATAAATCCACCATAGGGAAATAGTAATTTCTTGATCTATTTATCATAGCTGGGTCTAACGCATGAAATCATGTCTTTTCTAGCGCTGGTATTTGGAGTTTTTCTGTCTACGCTATTTGCGTGCGTTAGGGAAATGAGGGTTTCGCGTGCACGAGCACGTCTTCCCAATAGAAGTCAATGGAGGCTATGAAAATTGGTCATTTTTTTTTTCTAAGACTGGTTTTCATCGTAAAGTGAGTGACGTCATGAGCTTGTGTGAAAAAGTAACTAAATCGTGTTCTTTTTGTAATAAATAAATATTTTGTGTATGTCATGTGGTGTATATTGTTTGTATGCATCGATGAGTGTATGTTTGTGATAATGTTATTAGTTAGATGTAGGTATATGAGGGTCTTTTCCCGTGTGTCAATGTAAGTCAATGGGAAAATGGATTTGTGTTGTTTTTTTTCAAACACCCGAGATCTCGCAACTTTAATCCTTTGTATTTTGCAGAAAAATTATTAAATATGAAAAATAAACATAGTGTAGTGTTTGTATGACTGTAAGTGTAGTTTGTGTAATATTTTTTATTTTTATTTTTGTCGGTATATGTTTACTACTGGGTCAGAGGTGTCGGTAGAAATGTGAGCGTTAGGTTTTTTTTGAGTGTCGGTAACTGAACTCTAAATACCGGAGTACGTAAGAAACCCGCGTTAGGAGCCTCTAACGCTGGTTTTCACGGCTAACGCCGAACTCCAAATCTAGGCCTTTGAAAATAGAGGGGCGGAGGAACAGTGGCACAATTCTAACAGTTTGTGATATAATATTTTTTTAATCACACATATAACATTAAAGTTATGAATGAAAGTGCCATTCATTTGGAAAGATAGTTCACACGCAGCATAGCATTTGAACAAAGTTTACCATCACTTTAAGCTCCTCAAGATATATTATTAAACAAGGATATCAAATTATGATTATAAGCAGATATCAAAACATGTCATTTACTAGAGAAACCAACACGAAAAATAAATATCACAGTTTTAACATTTAGATTATATTTAAATTACATTAACACATAATATAATAAATGGTAAGAATTAAAAAAAATGATTAGAAAATGACTTGCTTCCCCATCATGATGCAGACTCACTGGAGCACTGATACATTTTGTGACACATTAAACATAAGCATCTCCAAGGTTAATGCTCTTCTGTCTTACTGTTAAACATAGCTATTCAGTCAGTTATGCCTGTATTTAGTATTTAGTTATTATTTTAAAATAATTGTTTGTGGACTGAACATTCTGTCTCTTCGGAGCTTCTCATAACCTACAGACATCAGTCAGTATGAAGCCCCATTTTTTTTCAAAGATTTTTAATATTTTGTTTAAGTTATTAAGATTTTGTTTGTATTATTCTGTTTATTCAATCAAATTTAACAGCTTTTCCTTCCGATATGTCTTTCTATTTATCTTTATGAAGTTTGACAGCCTAGGAAAGTCAAATAAACGAAGCTAGGCTTGGTGACTTTTGGCACACATGGATGAAATTGCAACTAAAAAAATAAATCTTCACTGTCAATGAGCAATCTGAAATGTTTTTAATTTCTGCAGAAAACCAAACTGCTGCTCTATGTGGAAAATTCAATAAAATATTTTTTGATTTTGAATACTGAAGGGAAATGTCAAATTAAGCTTTCAATCTAGTATGAATAGTTCTCACTCATTTTTCTAGAACAAAATAAAGCTATATCCTTTGCAATTTATTAATAATAGTGACAGATGAACAACAATGTTGCTGAAATACCTCTATCAAAAACATGTTAAGATCTTATATACTCAAGTGCCTCAAAAGATGAAGAGTGACAGCTCCCAAGTAATCGGACCAGCTACTGGGACACAGCAGTGATAGTATCTTGTGGCTAATATGTGTGAAAGCCAGTAAGGCTACCATTGGCCCTATACCTACAAAGAATCCTTAAAGCTCTCATAAACTGATTTCAAGTACATAACGTTCATTCTAGATAATCAAGTAGAAATGACTCTCAGCACTGAGTTGCAGCCCCAACAACATGCAACTGCTGTTCATCTGCTCCCCACCTCAATGTATGACCTGCCACACTGCAATATGTAATAACCCCTCTGTCTCTATCCCCCAAATTAATTAACCCTCACCACAAAATATCCTAACCCTGTCATCTAAAATTCCACTCCTTAAGTAACCCTAGCTGCAATTAACCTTTTTTTTATATATTTAATCCATCCCTCTCATTGCAATTCTGCGTTCTACTTTAGCAACCCACTAAATAGCATCCTACTGAATACTTTCAGCCAATACCTTTTACTCCCCACTGGTATCCTTCCCATCATAAAGCTGTCAACACCTAAATCTTAAAGTGACAGTCTAGTCAAAATTAAACTCTCATAAATCAGAAAGGACATGCAGTTTTAAACAACTTTCTAATTTACTTTTATCATAAAATGTGCTTTGTTCTTTGGTATTCTTAGTTGAAAGTTAAACCTAGGTAGGTTCATATGCTAATTTCTAAGCCCTTCAAGGCCACCTTTTATTTGAAAACATTTGACAGTTTTCCACAGCTAGAGGGCGTTAGTTCATGTGTGCTATATAGTAAACATTGTGCTCACGCCCCTGGAGTTATTTATGAGAAGACACTGATTGACTAAAATGCAAGTCTGTAAAACAAACTGAAATAAGGGGGCAGTCTGCAGAGGCTTAGATACAAGGTAATCACAGAGGTAAAAAGTATATTAATATAACCATGCTGGTTATGCAAAACAGGGGAATGGGAAATAAAGGGATTCTCTATCTTTTTAAGCAATGCAAATTCTGGCGTAAACTTTACCTTTAAGTAAAAAAAAAACACTTTAAATAAAATAATCTTACAATAAATAAATGAATTGCCAATCTTGAAGTCTGCTGTTCCGCCCACACAGCAGCATGTCTCTTCCTCACCACCTTCTAAAATCGTTTAGGGTTCCTTCTCTCTTTATTATAATTGTTCTTTTAAACAGTCCTGATAAATGAATTATATTCAGCATAAAGAATGTCAGGGATTAAAGAGTCTTCAATCTTTTAATTGGCTGACATCACTGGGAGGTAGTTGCAACTACAATTAATGGCAAGATTACTAGTGGTGCGCTAACAGTTAGGGACAAGCGAAATTGGGTTTCTTGTGGCTGTTTGCGAGCGTCGGATGTAGCATGCATATTATAAGTTGAAAGTAAACCCGATCGCTTGAGAAAGAAAGACCTCAGAGCTCTGGTTAACTGTTTTGCAAAACAAAAAAATGTTACAAAACACATCAAAAACACATTTAAAAGTACAGTTACACTCATAATAACACTAACTAATAAAAAGATTTTAAAAAAAATATTGCACAGAAAACGTATAAGGGCCATCAGATGAGGTCTTAGATGAAAAATAATGTCTGCAAAGGGCTTTTATTATAGAGATACGTACATACACGTCTAATTATCTATATGTATGTAGATACATGTATATATGTGTACATATGTATTTATGTTTTATATGTGCATATATGTATTTACATATATACACATATAAATACATATTACATATATACACATATAAACACATATTACATATGTACACATATATAGACATACTGTATATATATATATATATAAATAAATATATATATATATATATATATATATATATATATATATATATATATATATATATATATATATAATGCATTGTAGCCCTTTGCAGTCAAGTAGATGAAAACATGTAAAAGCACATTATTTATTTACACATTTATACATATATGTGTGTGTGTGTATTTTTTTATAAATAGAACATATTCTGCTATGTGAAGAAGATTGGAATGTGAAATATTCATACTTCATGTCAGGTTAGCCCAGTTGGTTAAATGCGATTGGGTTTGTGCATGAGTATGGATGTTAGTTTATATTTCCACTGTTCGCGCTCAATTGTAGTCTATGGGGATACATTAAGTTCGACTTTTTGTACACGGCGGGATAGCGTTCCTGAGAACACGTTTCACTTTCAACTTGTAATACTCACGCTACCCGATGCGATCAACTGCACTCTCCTGGAATCTAGCCCTTAAGTAGCTAATGAGATGGGGTGTGGAACCCCAGTGATTTGGTTTAAAATTCAGTAGGGGGTTGTGGTTAAAGGGACATGGAACCCAAAATTTTTATTTCATGATTTAGACAGAACATACAATTTAAAACAACTTTCCAATGTATAGTACTTCTATTATCTAATTTGCTTCATTCTCTTGTTATCTTTTGTTGAAGCTCAACACATTGCGTGAGTCAAAAACATGAGGCACATATGATCCGCTCCAATCTGCAGCTCCTGAGCCTACCTAGGTATCCTTTTCAACAAAAGATACCATGACAACATAGCAAATTACATTATTTGAAGTAAATTGGAAAGTTGTTTAAAATCACATGCGCTATCAGCATAATGAAAGAAAAGATTTGAGTTTAATTTCCCTTTCATCTTAGTGTGCTATAAGATCAATTTCTAATGTGTCAGATTGTAATGTGTTAGAGATGGTAACATGCAAACCAATGGGACATTAGTAAATCCGCCCTGGTTGCTAAGATGTGTATTACCTCTAAATTATCTAAAATTATGAAGAGTTTTAGCTATTTTAATTGACTATTAATCATGGAAAGAAATAGTCTAAAATATAGCGCTGCAGAATCTGTTGGCACTCTACAAATAAATGATAATAATAATTAAAAACTAATAGAACAATGCTAAACATATTGACATTTTGTGTTACTGATATGTCTGCAAAAGTGATATTTCATACAATAACAAATCAATAAAAAACAATTATACATTTATATGAGTTAATTTATTAATTAAAACAATCAATATAAAAACACAAGGATTTCTGCTTTCTGTATTATATTTCCCAGCAAAAAAACATAAACAAGATCATTTCCTTGTGCTACGGGAATGGAAAATTGGATTATAGCTAACACCTTATTCCTGTGTTCTTTTGCCCTAAGTTTACTCTTAAAATAATATTTTTGTTGCAAGGTATATGTTACACTCACAAGTAACTAAACCTTTATTTCTTCCTAGACAGATTTATCGTATTGTAATAAAATGTGAAATGAACGTCAGCATGACCATTCAATTAGTTAAAAAAATAAGTTCAGCTAGACATAGCAAAACAACAAAATTAGCAGTTAAATATTATGTGAGAAGGTACTGACCTTTCATTTCTCTCTGAAATGAGGTTAGTGATAAATCTGTTTGGCTTCTAGATGCAATATTTGCAGGCTCACACTGTTGGATATTGTAGACACATGCAATAAAATTTGAGGTAGGAAACTGGAAGAAAACCTGGAAAATACAAGACAAGAACTTATAGAAGACTTACTGACACTAAAAAGAAAAGCAGATGGGAAAAATCCAAATATCTAACCAACACATCCGAAATTTAATTAAATGTCAACTTTCAGTGCAACTTAATTGCAATCTAGTTGAAATATGTTGACTTTTCCTTATGCTTCTATGGCACTATTTATTACCTTGATCTAATTTTTAAAAGCCTTGATACCTTATGAGTTCACATTTCTTATATTAGCACAAATATTGGTGACAAATATTAATAGTAGGATGAGTGGCATTACCAGGGTGTATTTTGACCTTGGCCAACTAGGCCTGTAGGATTTGTGAATGGAGGAAGCAAGTTTTTAGCAGTAGAACTTGATGACTTTTTTTTATTAATGATCAAAGATCCCTTGTTTTTTAATGGGGGAACATGACCCCTCTGTGTGTTTCTAACTTCTGGTTTTGTGAGAAACATGGGGTAATTTTTTGTGGTGGGGGGTCCAGGGGAGAAGAAGATTTCCCAGTGCCTAGAACAGCCCACTGTATTTAAATCAATATAGTAAGAATGCCTCTGTCCTGTTATTAGACAAATTCTAAATGATACAGATTAGTATAAGTTTATGGTTAGTGTTACATTTAGGGCTAGGTTGTTATTAAGTTTAGCATTACTCTTGGGATCAGGATTAACTAGAATAGATTTGACATGCAACCACCTGATATTTCAATGTTAATAAACTGTGTTCCTATAGTTTCAGCAGTGTCAATATGTTCTGTTGTTCCACTTTCATGATGACATTTGAAAAGTAAGGTTTTGTATTGCATGTGAATGGGTGCTTGTATGAGTGTGTGTGTAATAGTAAAACATAGCATATATCTTTATTATAACCAATTAATTGGTGTGGGGGGGGAAACATTTGAGTAAATTGAGACATTTTGTAAAAAGAACTGTACTGGCAGGTATCTTTTGATTATATTTATGTATTTATTTATTTATTTTTATTTCATAAGCCCTTCAAAAGATAAGGAAATATATATAATCTAGTACTTTATCACAGGCAATGTATATTTGGAAACAAAATGGTATTTTTGCTTTTCAGTGCTTGCTTATTTTTGCTTTTCTAATTTTCTTCTCCTTTAGTGGCACAAATGTATGGTAATGTTAGCTAAGAAGTGTTATATCCTCTCTTGGCAGGACAAATACGGGAAATGTTTTTATTCCATTTATCACCTTTCCATTTATAAATCTATTGAAGTTTAAAATATGTAGCTACTTTAAAGTAGATAAACGGGCAAATTGGCCAGTTTATGTGCACACAATAAATAACTATTACAAGTGACTGGTTAATGCTACCACATGCTTGCAGTAGCAATTAGTGTTCTGAAAATTAACCAGAGATTAGATCTCAGGTTAATTTTAAAAAGGTCCCCCAATTGCCCCAAAGTAAAGTGTGGTGTAGTTTTATAAAATACAAATATGTAAGTTCAACAATTAACACAGGAGAAAGATAGTAAACACATATTTACAATGCAAGACATACTGTACATATTGTAGCTGACATCGCTAATTAGCCATATTAGTACAGAATTGCTGGGTGAGTACAGAAAAATAATAATATCTTATGAGTACTACAGATAATAGATTGAGAGTAACGATAACATACATACATGTGTCAAAATTCTCTAATTTGATGCGATCAAGATTAAGAACTCTCTCTGACAGCAAGAGGCCACTCTTGGGCCTCACCTAGCTCATTTGAATTATGTAGGCATCTGATATAAGGGAAGTGAGATATATAATACATATATACGAGAAGGATTGAGAGTAGCATAGTAACGGTAAGCGGATGCAGGATAGAAGATCAAAGTCTGTAACAAAATGGTGACAAGTCATCTCAATGAGGGTCAGGCAAAATTCTTCATACATCTAGTCATCCCAGAGCTATCATAATTTAATAAGAAGGAACTAGGTGAAGTCAATGGTAAAGGTATATAATAGGCATGCACAGCAAATGCGACTAGCATTAGGCCTATGATGAAAAAATAACAAACAAACAATATGTATTTTAAGACTATAGCAGTTATCACATTCCTAGCAAGATGAAGTTCTTAAAAAAGTCACCATGGTGAAAAATATGCCCATTAGAACAAGTAGCTTCCCCAGAACGCAGGTATCATCCAACTCCAATTCTTGATTTTAGTAAGGATATTAAGTCTCTATATGAGTGTTCTGCTTTGCTAAAGTGGAATCTAACCTGAGATCAGAGACAGTTCCTCTGCGAATCGGAGCTTCAGCCAGAGAGACCATTGCCTGCGATCCTTGTCTATGATCCCCAATAAACCCAAGATCTTGTGAAATGCCAGTATCAAACTAATAGGCCTGCTCCCAGGTGTCATTAGCGATCTTAGTGTCCTCCATGTTTGCTCCGTTATCCAGTGGTTCTGCAGTGTTTCTGTAATTTACCTGCTGCTCAAAATTGACACACTGGGAGCTACCGCTGCACAGTGAGGCATACTTATTAGAGCTCTGGGTAGTGAGCAAGTCATATAGCTCATGGGAATTCCTCGTCCTTGGAGTTAAGCTCCACAAGCTGCTTATTGATCGCATGACACTTGGAGTGGAGTGAGCCCAGGATCGTATCACAGAGTTAGAGAGGTCCATTCTGTTGCAAGTACAAGATGAAGCTTGCAGAAGTACTGTTCTAGTAATCCTTCAACTTTTTCAATGTCGCCATTTTAGTTAGGGCCTTGTAGCTGCAAAATACATCTGGATAGTTCAAACAGGCTTTTGTGAAACACTATGCACTTTGTGGGTTTCTATTTCTGGTAGCATAGAAGACATAAGCTCAGCTCCACAGTTGCATGTACTGAGAAAAGGAGTATCAAGATATCTCAAAAGTAAAAGAAGATTAACACTGCTCTACCCAGGTTGTTATTTTAACTGTGTTGTGAAGGTGTAATGAGGCCATCACCTGCAATCTCAAAGAGCCTGGTTTGGGTTCTGCTTATAGGATCAAACAAATATTAGTATCACCCAGCTCTGGGTCTTCTCCTTAGTTGGTATGTTAAGTTGCCAAGATGGATATCAGGTTTGAGGAGAGATAATCGGCGGATTATTCAAGCTGTATGAGGAGCTTCCCAATTTTGCGGCTCATCAGGGCATGCCCCAGCATATTTATTTTTTAAAATAACAACTGCACAAAGCGGTTTTTAGGGGTGTTAGAAAAAATAAACGGCACTGAAAAGTGCCTTTATATTGCAGTCTATGGAGACTATGAGGCCCATTTATCAAGCTCCATATGGAGCTTGTGGGCCCGTGTTTCTGGCGAGTCTTCAGACTTGCCAGAAACAGCAGTTATGAAGCAGCGGTCTAGAGACCGCTGCTCCATAACCCTGTCCGCCTGCTCAGAGCCACAATTCAACCCGATCGAGTATTATCGGGTTGATTAACACCTCCCTGCTGACGGCCCATTGGCCGCGAGTCTTCAGGGGGTGGCGTTGCACCAGCAGCTCTTGTGAGCTGCTGGTGCAATGCTGAATACGGAGAGCGTATTGATCTCCGCATTCAGTGAGGTCTTGCAGACCTGATCCGCACTGTCGGATCAGGTCCGCAAGACCTTTGATAAACAGGCCTCCATGTGTTCACTGTAAATATTTAAGTATATGTATATATACTTATATATTTATGTGTTAATATGTGTATATACTTACCCCCTTCGCTTCACTATGTTCTCTGCCGTGTCTCATGGCATGAGAAAAAGGCTCCCATTGAAGCCTTTGTAAGCGCAAATCTTCCCTGCAATGTAAACATGACGCGTTTTCATTGCGCCCAACTTGTAATACCAGCGCACATATATATATATATATATATATATATATATATATATATGTGTGTGTGTGTGTGTGTGCATGTGTATACTGTAATAAAATAACAACAATCAAAATAGTTTAAAAAGTACATTTGTTAGCATAATTACAGGGTTATGCAGATCCAGAGCAGTCCAGGAATGCGATTGTGAAAACTTTCTTGAATATGTTTACATAGTCTGCTATGCTGGGGCCACATGTGAATGAGCTTCTTCTCTGCTCTAAGATTTGCTTACAAATCACTGTGTATCATTTTCCTAATAGAATAGACTCCAGTACGCATAGCGGCATTTAATTATTTATTTAGCTGGGTTTGTTTTATAATTTGTATTATATTAATTCAGCATTTTGTGGGAATTTAATTTGTTGATCAATCTCCTTTTAATTGATTTATGTAGGCAGCCAAAAGAATGCTGGCTGTGTGCGCAGCCAAAAGAATCCACCTGGATGCAGCTTACACTGCATCCCGGTGGATTCCGAAAATGGCAGGGTGGTGAAATAATCCACCCTGCAATTTTCGGAATCCACCTGGATGCAGCGTAGGCAAACCCGAATCCTTAAAAAAAAAAAAAACACACAAACACCCGCACAAAATAACTAAAAAAACACATAACCGCCCACAAGAAATAAAAATAAAAACACGTAACCGCTCGCTCGTACGAAGTATAACAAATAAAACCTAACCTCCCGCGCACAAACACCTAAGCCGTCAACCCCAACATTGCGAAATAATAAAGTTATTAACCCCTAATCCGCAAATAACACAATAAAAATATTAACCCCTAAACCCCCAACCCCTTACATCGCAATAAACCTATTTAACCTATTAACCCCTAAACCGCCTAACCCCCACATCACAATAACCTAAATTAACCTATTAACCGCTAAACCGCCAAACCCGTACATTGCAATAACCCTAATTAATATATTAACCCCAAAACAATGCAAATAACTAATTTAATTACTAAACCACCTAACCTTAAACCCCTAAATTACCCCAATTACTACTAAATTACAATAAAAATAAAAAATACTAACATTAAATTACAAAAAATAAAAAAAGTTTAACATTACAGAAAAAAATAAACAAAATTATAAAAAAAATGTTTTATACCTAATCCCTATGAAAATAAAAAAGCCCCCTCAAAATATAAACACCCCCTAATCTAAACTACCAATATCCCTTAAAAGGGCATTGCCCTAATTTAAACAGCTCTTTTACCTCTAAAAAATACTAAGTCCCCCCTCACAGTAAACCCCCCACCCACCTAACCCCCCAAAATAAAAAACCTAACACTAAAAAAAAAATAAACTACACATTTGGTCCTTTTTACTGCACTTAAAGGGGCAATCAGCTCTTTTTCAAGCCCAAAAAACCCTAATCTAAAATAAAAATACCCCAAAAATGAAATAAAAAAGCCTAAACCTAAGCACCAAATAGGTACTTACTATTCCTGAAGTCCGGCAGAGAAGGCCTTCTTCCAGACGGATCCATCATCTTCTACCTTCATCTGGAGTGAAGGCAGCGTGGAGCGGAGGTGTGGAGCTGTGTTCCTGATGCCTGAATCCTCAACGTCACCGGTCCTCGGTGGCAGCGGTCCTCAGCGGCGTGGAGGCTCCTCTTCATGTGATCGTCCGTCGCACACTGAAGATTGATTGCAAGGTACCCCATATTTATTGGGGTACCTTGCATTCCTATTGGATACAGTTTTAAAAATCAGCCAATAGGATGAGAGGTACTGAAATCTTATTGGCTGATTTGAACAGCCAATAGGATTTCAGTAGCTCTAATCCTATTGGCTGATTTCAAAATTGCATTAAATCTTCAGTCTACGACGGACTTTATATGAAGAGGAGCCTCCATGCCGCCAAGAAACGCCACCGTTGAGGACCGCCTTTAAAGATCTAGGCATCGAGAACACAGCTCCGCACCTCCGCTCCACGCCGCCTTCACTTCGGATGAAGATAGAAGATGATAGATCCATCTGGAAGAAGACCTTTTCCGCCGGACTTCAGGAACAGTGAGTACCTATTTGGGGCTTAGGTATAGGATTTTTTATTTTATTTTTTGGGGTGTTTTGTTTTAGATTAGGGTTTTTGGGGCTTGAAAAAGACCTGATTGCCCTTTTAAGGGCAATGCCAATACAAATGGCCCTTTAGTTTTTTTATATTTTGGGGGCTTTGGTGGGTGGGTGGTTTACTGTTAGGGGAGACTTAGTATTTTTTAGAGGTAAAAGAGCTGTTTAACTTAGGGAAATGCCCTACAAAAGACCCTTTTAAGGGCTATTTGTAGTTTAGTATTAGATTAGGGGGTGTTTTTATTTTGGGGGGTAATTTTTATTTTTATATGGGTATTAGTTTAGGTTTAATTTTTTTATTTTGGATAGATTTGTTCTGTAATTTTACTTTTTTTATTTTTTGTAACTTTAGCTTGGGGATTTGTATTTTTTAAACATAGATTGCTCTCTGGGCAGGCTTATCACCTAGTTATTAATAAAAATGTTTTAAAAGGGTTTAAAGGGATATGGTACATGGCAAAGCCTTTGATTGGGAAGAGTGCCAATGTGTCTGTGTATATATATTTACAGAGTTTTCTTTCTGACAGTATGCCCTGGTATGCTGTACTGGCACTTCTGCCATAAGCTGGATCACAATTTTATTTGTGCAACTGTTGCTTGTGCTTTGCATTTAAAAAAAACGAAACGTCGCCATTACATTTTTTTTTAATGGTGGTGTTTTTCCCCCCAAGGCCTCCTTCAAAAGCCCAGGAACACAGAATGGGGGTAGCATGTGGTGTGAGGGCTGTGTGAAGCAGTAGTTACACAGCACGAGTAGTGCGAAGTGCAGGCATTTAGTTTTTTTGTCAGCCTGGTTGTTGGAGCTTTGTGGAGCAGAGGACAATCAGGACTTAGGTACAAGGAGTCGTCAGCCATATGCACTGCAGCAGTGTGACTGTATGACGGTGGGGCCTGCCCTGGCTTTAGTGGCAACGGGCGCTTGGGCAGTGGGAAGTGGACTGAGTCAGGTGAGTACTAGTCAGGAGTATAGACATGATGTTTAATATAATAGGTCATTTTATATATGACTTCTTACACGTGATGTATGTTTGTTAAGCAAGGGTAAGAATATAGTCATAGCCCCCTCTTTGATGTCATGACTAGGGGTGTATCCCTTGTTTTACTATGACTTAACATCAGCTATTGAGACCCCAGTCCCTACGGTGTCTTTTTTACATCCAGCAAGGGCTGTGAATTTGTTAGTTATGCTGGTGGAGCACTATATCTTCAGTTACGGGGGGACTGGGCCTCGAGGAGGCAATAAAGAGTATTGTGACAAATTTTGTTTTAGCTCAAATTAATTAATACAATTGGTAGTGAGATCATGATGTTTGATAAAGTTAAAATTCAATTTCCATAAGAAATATTCTGGGGCACTATATATGGCATATTGGTATATATGTATATGTGCATATACATATATATAGCCACTATTTATTAGGCTGACCATATTGCCGCTTTAAAAAGGGACACATATGAAAAATACATATGTCAGGGCTGTTTTCAGGGCTGTTTAAAGAAATGGTTTTGTATAAGAACCCTCACATATGTATTTTTCATATGTGTTCCTTCTTAAAGCGGCAATATGGTCAGCCTACTATTTATGGTATTAAAGGGACAGTCTACCATAGAATTGTTATTGTTTTAAAAGATAGATAATCCCTTTATTACCCATTCCCCAGTTTTGCACAACCAACACAGTTATAATAATATATTTTTTACCTCTGTGAATACCTTGTATCTGGGAACCTTCTTCCAGCCCCCTGATCACATGAATGACTGTTTATTATCTATTGTCTTGTTATTATCTATTATCTATTGTGTTGTGCTAAATCTTAAATAACCCCCTGTGCCTGAACACAGTGTTATCTATATGGCCCATGTGTACTTTCTGTCTCTTTGTGTTGAAAAGAGATTAAAAAAGCACGTGATAAGAGAGTTCTCAAAGGATTAGAAATTAGCATATGAGCCTACCTAAATTTAGTTTAAACTAAGAATACCAAGAGAAAAGAGCAAATTTGATGATACAAGTAAACTGGAAAGTTGATTAAAATTAAAAGTCCTATCTGAATAATGAAAGTTTAATTTATACTAGACTGTCCCTTTAACTAATAAATTATCTGTATTCAGATTCTTCTATATCAATGCACTTTTAATGAACATGAAGTTGATTTGATTTATTCTGATTGTTAGATACTTGGCTGATACTTGGCTGATTCTTGTGTGTGTAAAATTTTCCTTCTTTGCTCTTCTGTGTTTCAGTGTTTGGATGATTGTTACATCACGGAAGGCGCTACCTCATTTGCAAGTTGTCGTTCATCATCTACAAGTTTACTTTATTTGTGAACTATTAATCTAGGAAAGAGAACTACTCCATTAGAAGGATTTGGAGATTTTTAACTCTTGGGACTGGGACAATGGGGTCCATTTATCAAAGGTCTGTTGGACCTGATCCTACAGTGCAGATCAGGTCTGACAGACATCGCTGAATGCAGAGAGCAATACGCTCTCCGTATTCAGCATTGCAACAGCAGCTCACAAGAGCTGCTGGTGCAACACCACCCCCCGGCAGACTCACGGCCAATGAGCCGCCAGCAAGGAGGTGTCAATAAACCCGATCGTACTTGATCAGGTTGAATGGGTTTTTCTCAACCTGCCTTCTCAGAAATCTGGTTGCAGCCATTGATAGCTTCCTTTTTCTGCCCAGTCTAGGTAGTGTAACCACTTTTCCCTTAGCTTTGAACTTGTGAACTATGCTTCCAACGGTGTCGCTACGACAATTAAGTGCCTTTGCTTTCATTTTTTATTCCGTTCCTTGTTTGTGAAGGGAGATGATCTCTTCTCTTAACTTTTTGGACCATTCTTTTGACTTAGCCATAGTTCTAACATGCAGTCAAATGTGACACTCAACAAGGAGGGAGGGGGTGAGAGGGGTGTCATAAAAAGCAGAGAATGTGTCTGAAGGAGAAAATAGCTGAGAATAGCCAGAAATAAGATGAGAGATTATAGAAAGTTATGGTTATGTGTGAGAAAGCCAGAGTCTACATTAAGTCCTTCATTTCTGGCATTGAAATGTGTGATCATTTTCCTCTCAAACGTCTTTCGTTCATGAGAGTCTTTGAAATTCCCTTTAAGAATTTTAATCCTGAGGTTAAGGATGGAGTGACCAGTCTGGGTGAAGTGATGACCAACATGAGTACAATATTCATTTTCCTTGTGGTTTTTGATTGAGTGTCTGTGTAGATTCATTCTGAGATGCAGCTTTAGGCCAGTTTCTCCAATGTAGCAACTTCTGTCACACGCTGTACACTGTATCATGTACACCACATTCGCAGATGAGCACGAATAGGATCATTTAATATTATATGACGCGTTGTTGTGTCTGGCTGTGTTGTTGTCACATATATGTTGACACAGTTTGCAGAGTGATTTGTTGCATCGTGCAGTGCCATTCTGTGTAAGCTTTTTTTCTGTGGTTAATTTGCTGCGGACCAATCTCTGTCTCAGGTTAGGCGGTTGTTTGAATGCTAGTATGGGGGTTCAGGAAATATTTTTTTGAGTGTGGGGTCCTCTGAAATTAGTGGTTGTAGCTCTTTAATAATTTTGGATACTCCTTCCAGAGTAGGGTTGTAAGTGGCTACTAGAGGGGTTCTTGTTTTGTTTTCCTTTTCTTTGTATTGTAGGAGCCTTTCCCGTGGTGTTTTTAGGGCAGATTTGATTTTTTTAGATATTATCCTTTCCTTGTAGCCCTTTTGCCTAAATGACTCTGACAGTGTACTCAGGTGCTGATCTCTGTCTTTTGTGTCAGAGCAAATGCGGTGATATCTGATAGCTTGGCTGTAGATGATACCTTGTTTGGTGTGATTGGGATGGAAGCTGGAATTGTGGAGGTAGCTGTACCTGTCTGTGGGTTTTCTGTATATAGATGAATGAAGGATGCCATTGGTGACAGTTATTGTGCAGTCCAAAAAAGTTCACACTATTATTTGAAAAGTCCATTTTAAGGTTTATTGACGGGTGAAAGGAATTAACCTCTTAAGGACATATGACGGAATTTTTCCGTCATAAAACAATTGAGCAAACTGAAAGCTGTGTCCTTAAAGGGTTAAATGATTTGTGGAAATCTAAAAGGCTTTCTTCAGTGTACTCAGCACCTGAGTACACTGTCAGAGTCATTTAGGCAAAAGGGCTACAAGGAAAGGAAAATATCTAAAAAAATCAAATCTGCCCTAAAAACACCACGGGAAAGGCTCCTACAATATAAAGAAAAGGAAAACAAAACAAGAACCCCTCTAGTAGTCACTGACAACCCTACTCTGGAAGGAGTACGCAAAATTATTAAAGAGCTACAACTACTAATTTCAGAGGACCCCACACTCAAAAAATATTTCCTGAACCCCCCATACTAGCATTCAAACAACCACCTAACCTGAGACAGAGATTGGTCCATAGCAAATTAACCACAGAACAGAAGCTTACACAGAATGGCACTGCACAATGCAACAAATCACTCTGCAAACTGTGTCAACATATATGTGACAACACAGCCAGACACAACAATGCGTCATATAATATTAAAGGATCCTATTCGTGCTCATCTGCTAATGTGGTGTACATGATACAGTGTACAGCATGTGACAGAGGTTGCTACATTGGAGAAACTGGCCTAAAGCTGCATCTCAGAATGAATCTACACAGACACTTGATCAAAAACCATAAGGAAAATGAATATTGTACCCCTGTTGGTCATCACTTCACTCAGACTGGTCACTCCATCCTTAACCTAAGGATTAAAATTCTTAAAGGGAATTTCAAAGACTCTCATGAACGAAAGACGTATGAGATGAAAATGATCACACATTTCAATACCAGAAATGAAGGACTTAATAAAGACTCTGGCTTTCTCACACACTACCATAACTTTCTATAATCTCTCATCTTATTGTCCTATATTGGTTTCTTTTTCCTTTTGTTTTTCCTCTCATCTGGCCTATTTACTCTCCTCTGTTTATTTATTATTTCTTGCTATTCTCAGCTATTTTCTTCAGACACATTCTCTGCTTTTTATGACACCCCTCTCACCCTCCTCCCTCCCTTCCATTTGGTGTATGTGATATGTATCTATATCAGATTGTCAGTATTGCTTTAGACCTGAGGAAGAGAGGAAAACTCTTGAAAGCTTGTCTTTGAAATATTATGTTAGTCCAATAAAAAAGGTATCACTGCATACTGCAATACTTTGTTTATTGAGCATCTTATCTATTGGACTAACACGACTACTCCAATCCTCACTATATATATATATATATATATATATATATATATATATATATATACATTATGGGGCCCATTTATCAAAGGGCTTGCGGACCTGATCCGACACTCACAAGAGCTGCTGGTGCAACGCCGCCCCCTGCTGACTCGCGGGCCAATCGGCCGCCAGCAAGGGGTGTCAATCAACCTGATCATACTCGATCTGGTTGATTTCTGGCGATTCCTGTCCGCCTGCTCAGAGCAGGCGGACAGGGTTATGAAGCAGCGGTCTTTAGACCGCTGCTTCATAACTTGTGTTTCTGGCGAGTCTGAAGACTCGCCAGAAACACGGCCCTTCAAGCTCCGTACGGAGCTTGATAAATGGGCCTGTATATATGTATGTTGGGTTGCATTCATATTAAAAGTAAAAAAAAATGTATTTTGCGCTAGTATTAACCAGAATAGCGCGAAAATCCTAACCTTTCGCATGCACGTGCATGTATTCCCCCATAGAAATCAATGAAGAAAAAAAAAAGTTGAAAAAAACTAACACCGAGATCTCTCAAACACAACCACATTTTTGTATTACCCATAGAAGTCAATAGAGAAAAAATAAACACCCATCGTGCAAACAACATAGCATATTCACATTAGTAAATGTGTAATATTTACAGTAAATACATAGTTAAAATCTTTATTAAATATTGCATAAATATGTTTTATCATGTTTTCATCTACTTAATGGCAAAGAGCTTTAATGTACTTATATATATGTTTATATATGTGCGCATATATATTAATGTTTTATATGTGTATAGAGTGTATATATGACTGTAAATACATATATACACATATAAATATATTAACCCCTTGAGTACTAATGTCGGCTCAGAGCCGTCATTAGCACTCAACTACTTTTTTCCAATCTGGGGACCCCCACCAGCTCCTACCCCGGCAATCGGGCCTGCATAGTGACAGGCATTGCCGGGGCTTCCCGTTACGTGTTGTGACGTCACGCGCAACTTTATTTAAAATTGTCCATACAAAGTATAGGGAAAGGGGGCATGCTGCTTAGAAACCTGTATCTCAGGGATCTAACCTTTCCAATGGTATAAGTCTTGGGGATTTGGGGGGAAAAATAAAAAAGTTAAAAAAAATGTTTTTTTAAAATAGTAAAAAACAGAAAAATATAGAATTCAGCTTAGCACTCAAAGGCTTAATATATATGTACACACACGTATATAAACGTACGTAAAAAAAACTTAAATCATCCGACACACGTTTTGCTGTTATCTCACGGCTTTACATAACCTTATAGTCATTATTTCTCCTACTAGAGTACTGGGATTAGCTCTAGGTATTCTTAAAGGGACATAAAATCCCAAAAAATATATTTCATGATTCAGATAGATCATGAAATTTAACAAACTTTCTATCTTATTTGTATTATTTTCTTCACTCTCTTGGTATCTTTTGTTGTAAAGCAGGGAGGTACGTTTAGGAGTGTGCATGTGTCTGTAGCACTATATGGCAGCAGTTTTGCAAGAATGTTATCCATTTGCAAGAGCACTAGATGGCAGCACTATTTCCTGCCATGTAATGCTACAGATGCCTACCTAGGTATATCTGCAACACAGAATACCAAGCGAATGAAGCAAATTTGATAATAGAAATAAATTGCACACTTATTTAAAATGATATGCTTTGTCTGAATTACAAAAAGAATTTGTGAGCTTCATATCCCTTTAATTCTTATATATTTGTCTTAAAATATAATCTCAGGGAATGATATTTCCAGATAACCACAAACCCCTGAATCACACACAAGTGTTATGAGACTTCATGAGACTTTATATATTCCAGCAGCTATGGTTGTCTCTCTTCTTTGGAAAAAAAGAGAGATTCTTTATTTTTATTTTTTTTATTTAAGAGGCAGTGGTTTCTGCAAACTACACTATGTTTGCTTAGAAACAGCCCCACACACTGCCAGCCAATTAAATATTGGCATAATGCGCTGAAATGTATACTTCATGTGGTTACATTGCTGCTTTACTATTTATTCTTGTCTGCATAGCTTCTGTATGTATTTCCAGGTTCACATTCTTTGGCAGCTTACGAAGACACAGTCCTAGTAATTCTGCTTATCTTCTGCTTACGGGTGCTTATCTGCTGCTTTAAGGACATTAAAATATCATATTAATGCGCACAAAATGGGGCTAAAAATAAACTGTCTTTAACCTAGTAATCACATGAACTAGTATTTCCTCCTTCTTATGCCCCCTTCGGATAACCATGGATATGTGGATATCAATTAAAGGTACTTACATTTTAAACCTCATGCTATCTGAATAATGATTAACATTCCCTTTAATCATCAATTAATTATCTCTGTGTATTACTCTCTCCACTTTCCAAATCACTTAGGCTTAGATTTAGAGTTTGGCGGTAGCCGTGAAAACCAGCGTTAGAGGCTCCTAACGCTGGTTTTTACCGCCGGTATTTGGAGTCAGTCAGGAAAGGGTCTAACGCTCACTTTTCAGCCGTGACTTTTCCATACCGCAGATCCCCTTACGTCAATTGCGTATCCTATCTTTTCAATGGCATCTTTCTAACTCCGGTATTTAGAGTCGTGTCTGAAGTGAGCGTTAGAATTCTAACGACAAAACTCCAGTCGCAGAAAAAAGTCAGTAGTTAAGAGCTTTCTGGGCTAACGCCGGTTCATAAAACTCTTAACTACTGTGCTCTAAAGTACACACCCATAAACTACCTATGTACCCCTAAACCGAGGTCCCCCCACATCGCCGCCACTCGATTAAATTTTTTTAACCCCTAATCTGCCGACCGCCACCTACGTTATACTTATGTACCCCTAATCTGCTGCCCCTAACACCGCCGACCCCTATATTATATTTATTAACCCCTAACCTGCCCCCCACAACGTCGCCTCCAGCTAACTACAATAATTAACCCCTAATCTGCCGAGCGGACCGCACCGCTACTATAATAAAGTTATTAACCCCTAATCCGCCTCACTAACCCTATAATAAATAGTATTAACCCCTAATCTGCCCTCCCTAACATCGCCGACACCTAACTTCAATTATTAACCCCTAATCTGCCGACTGAATCTCGCCGCTACTGTAATAAATGGATTAACCCCTAAAGCTAAGTCTAACCCTAACACCCCCCTAAATTAAATATAATTTAAATCTAACGAAATAAATTAACTCTTATTAAATAAATTATTCCTATTTAAAGCTAAATACTTACCTGTAAAATAAACCCTAATATAGCTACAATATAAATTATAATTATATTATAGCTATTTTAGGATTTATATTTATTTTACAGGTAACTTTGTATTTATTTTAACCAGGTACAATAGCTATTAAATAGTTAAGAACTATTTAATAGCTAAAATAGTTAAAATAATTACAAATTTACCTGTAAAATAAATCCTAACCTAAGTTACAATTAAACCTAACACTACACTATCAATAAATAAATTAAATAAAATACCTACAATTACCTACAATTAAACCTAATACTACACTATCAATAAATGAATTAAATACAATATCTACAAATAAATACAATTAAATAAACTAACTAAAGTACAAAAAATAAAAAAGAACTAAGTTACAAAAAATAAAAAAATATTTACAAACATTAGAAAAATATTACAACAATTTTAAACTAATTACACCTACTCTAAGCCCCCTAATAAAATAACAAAGCCCCCCAAAATAAAAAAATGCCCTACCCTATTCTAAATTACAAAAGTTCAAAGCTCTTTTACCTTACCAGCCCTGAACAGGGCCCTTTGCGGGGCATGCCCCAAGAAATTCAGCTCTTTTGCATGTAAAAAAACACATACAATACCCCCCCCCAACATTACAACCCACCACCCACATACCCCTAATCTAACCCAAACCCCCCATAAATAAACCTAACACTAAGCCCCTGAAGATCTTCCTACCTTATCTTCACCTCACCGGGTATCACCGATCCGTCCTGGCTCCAAAATCTTCATCCAAGCCCAAGCGGGGGCTAGACATCCATCATCCGATGGCTGAAGAAGTCCAGAAGAGGGTCCAAAGTCTTCATCCTATCCGGGAAGAAGAGTAGATCCGGACCGGCAACCATCTTCTTCCAAGCGGCATCTTCTATCTTCATCCGATGAGGACCGGCTCCATCGTGAAGACCTCCAGCATGGACCCATCTTCTTCCGACGACGTCCAACTGAAGAATGACGGTTCCTTTAAGGGACGTCATCCAAGATGGCGTCCCTCGAATTCCGATTGGCTGATAGGATTCTATCAGCCAATCGGAATTAAGGTAGGAAAATTCTGATTGGATGATGGAATCAGCCAATCAGAATCAAGTTCAATCCGATTGGCTGATCCGATCAGCCAATCAGATTGAGCTCGCATTCTATTGGCTGATCGGATCCTATCAGCCAATCGGAATTCGAGGGACGCCATCTTGGATGACATCCCTTAAAGGAGCCTTCATTCGTCGGTAGTCCGTCGGGCCAGCAGGATGTTCCGTGTCGGAGGTCTGCAAGATGAACATGGATCCGGAAGAAAGAAGATTGAAGATGCCGTTGATTGAAGACTTCAGCCGGATCATGGACCTCTTCAGCTCCCGCTTGGATGAAGACTTCAGCCGGATCATGGACATCTTCAGCCCCCCCTTGGGCTTGGATCAAGACATCGGAGGAGCTCTTCTGGATCGATCGGTGAACCTGGTATGGTGAAGATAAGGTAGGAAGATCTTCAGGGGCTTAGTGTTAGGTTTATTTAAGGGGGGTTTGGGTTAGATTAGGGGTATGTGGGTGGTGGGTTGTAATGTTGGGGGGGGTATTGTATGTGTTTTTTTTACAGGCAAAAGAGCTGAATTCTTTGGGGCATGCCCCACAAAGGGCCCTGTTCAGGGCTGGTAAGGTAAAAGAGCTTTGAACTTTAGTAATTTAGAATAGGGTAGGGCATTTTTTTATTTTGGGGGTCTTTGTTATTTTATTAGGGGGCTTAGAGTAGGTGTAATTAGTTTAAAATTGTTGTAATATTTTTCTGATGTTTGTAAATATTTTTTTATTTTTTGTAACTTAGTTCTTTTTTATTTTTTGTACTTTAGTTAGTTTATTTCATTGTATTTATTTGGAGATATTGTATTTAATTAATTTATTGATAGTGTAGTGTTAGGTTTAATTGTAGGTAATTGTAGGTATTTTATTTAATTAATTTATTGATAGTGTAGTGTTAGGTTTAATTGTAACTTAGGTTAGGATTTATTTTACAGGTAATTTTGTAATTATTTTAACTATTTTAGCTATTAAATAGTTCTTAACTATTTAATAGCTATTGTACCTGGTTAAAATAAATACAAAGTTACCTGTAAAATAAATATAAATCCTAAAATAGCTATAATATAAATATAATTTATATTGTAGCTATATTAGGATTTATTTTACAGGTAAGTATTTAGCTTTAAATAGGAATATTTTATTTAATAAGAGTTAATTAATTTCGTTAGATTTAAATTATATTTAACTTAGGGGGTTGTTAGTGTTAGGGTTAGACTTAGCTTTAGGGGTTAATACATTTATTAGAATAGCGGTGAGCTCCAGTCGGCAGATTAGGGGTTAATGTTTGAAGTTAGGTGTCGGCGATGTTAGGGAGGGCAGATTAGGGGTTAATACTATTTATTATAGGGTTAGTGAGGCGGATTAGGGGTTAATAACTTTATTATAATAGCTTTTTTGCAGGTGTTAGGTTTTTTTTCAGCTCAAACAGTCCCATTGTTTTCTATGGGGGAATCGTGCACGAGCACGTTTTTGAAGCTGGCTGCGTCCGTAAGCAACTCTGGTATCGAGAGTTGCAGTGGCGTTAAATATGCCTGTACGCTCCCTTTTTGGAGCCTAACGCAGCCATTCTGTGAACTCTCAATACCAGAGGTATTTAAAAGATGCGGCCAGAAAAAAGCCAGCGTTAGCTACGCGGGTCGTTACCGACAAAACTCTAAATCTAGGCCTTATTTTTTAGTTGTGATTACACTCCTTGCAAACTACACAATATGCAAGATAAAAGAAGTGAGAAGTGATGTTTGTTGGTCATATGTATATATTTGTTTGCATATTGTGACAGTTGAGTCTCTTGCATACTATGGGTTGATTCTAGTCTATCGGCTGATTTGTTTTCAGCAGATTTGCATTTTAACATATTCACAATAGTGGATTTTTGGATGTTTCTCTGTTTTGCATAAATAAAAAGAGAGAATTGCTCAACCTGGGAACAAACAATAGCATAATAGCTTGTTCTATGCTTATTTACCACCCTAGAAGCAGCCTCTTTTTGCTCAATACGTGCCTTTCACAGAGAAGAACTCTCCTGTAGCATATCAGTCTGAACCTGACTTAACAGTGCAGTCCAGTTCCGAAATACCAGGCAATCCCTCTCTGAACGAGAGAAACGGAAAAAAACATATCCCTCTAGGCTTGTCTGGATTCCTGAATCACACTTAGGGAGACTTCCCTAAGTGTCATAATTTGCATAAATAAAAAGAGTGAAGTGCTCAACCTGGGAAAGAACAATAGCATAATAGCTTGTTCTATGGCTAGTTACTACCCTAGAAGCAGCCTCTTTATGCTCAATATGTCCCTTTCTTTTGTTTTGGCTGGCTGAAAAAGCCCTTATTTTAACATAGAGCTGAAAAGTTCTCAGTGATTACAATCCATTTTGCCTATTCTTTTTAAAAGGTTTTATTAGACAATTTTACACTAATCAAATTTTACATCTAATAGCACTTGATAGAGTTCTGAACAGGCTTTTTTTTACATCATCCTGTTTGATAATCCAGGTAATGAATAGGGATGGGCGAATGTTTCGCAACATTCAAAAAACGGCATAAATTTTAACACATTCGTTCATTCGAATTGAATTTCGAATGTTTACATACCATTCTAACATTCAATTTTCGAATGTTCGTTTTCGAATTTTACGATTACATTCAAAAATATTCTTTTTGAAAAATTCGAATTTAGATTGTAATAGTATTTCTAATGCTTTTTTTTTTAAATGTAATATTCGAATTATGCAATATTCAAATTCGAAAAATTCGAATTTAGATTGTAATAGTATTTCTAATGCTTTTTCTTTAAATGTAATATTCGAATTATGCAATATTCGAATTCGAAAAATTCGAATTTAGATTGTAGATTGTAATAGTATTTCTAATGCTTTTTCTTTAAATGTAATATTCGAATTATGCAATACGTGTATTCGAATTCGAAAAATTCGAATTTAGATTGTAATAGTATTTCTAAAGCTTTTTCTTTAAATGTAATATTCGAATTATGCAATATTCGAATTCAAAAAATTTGAATTTATATTCGAATTTGAAAAATTCGAATTTATATGTTTGTAATAGTATTTCTTTTTTTTTTTTTTTTTTATATTTTTATTGAGGTACTTAAATTAGGCTTACAAACAGTATAATCAAACAAAGAGAAATGTCAATCAGTACAAAAGGAAGATGTACATTCCAAATTAGTTCTATAATGGTATGTGAAACCTTTTGCACAACTCGTCAGTGAAATAGTAAACAGATATACATGACAAATTTAAATGTATGATGCCTAATCAAAAGGAAACCTTCCAAAGCAAAACTAATAGGTCGCTCTTGGACCTGTAATAAGGAGACATGTCTAACAGGGAGGGAAGGTATAATGAAATGGCGAGACCACTCATGGATCTCACTATGGTAACCTCTTTTTTTTTGTTTTTTCCTTGAGTAATAGCATAGGGTATACCCTTATTTATAGGCAGCTTGTTTTAACAAATTTATAGTCCCCCAAGAAAAAATAAAGCAATGACCACTCTTGGACCTGAGTCTTTAGAATTTGTTAAAAGGGGAACTTGATAAGGGATATAAAGTAATAATAGGACAGATAGGACCACTCCTGGGCCCTAGCTATAATAATTGCAATTGAATAATTATACTTTGAATTATAAACTTCTATAACCCTGTGGGTCTAACTTATCAAGGGAAAGTAAAACAGACAATGACAATGGCCACTCTGTGATTCTTCAGCAGTTGCAAGACATGTTGTAGTAAACCTATAGCTTAATTAATTAGAAAACAGAACATTGTTGTAATCTATTATAAACCTGGAAGTCTAAATAGTTAGGAGATTGATGCATTTAAGAGAACTAAGGCAAACCTTAACGTAGGTGAGTCCCTTACCAACCAGACTATGTGACATAGCTAATCTGCAGCAAGTTTCCGAATTGTAGTGGTTAGGCTTGTTTATTTGATAGGATCATGCTGAAAGAACGAATTGTGACATCATGGTGTAGAAGCAGGGGTATATTAAATGTTAGGTAGCAGATACCTTACCAAGTAAGACTGGGCAGAGCTTTAACCTGTGCCTATATTCATCAAGGCTCCCGCAATATACATAAAGGCTAACAGTGAATAATGGCCGCTAGTTATTGAACGCTATTTATGGCCATTTGTGTGCAAGTATGATTATCACATTACTCCCTTCTGGTCAGCTGATTACCAAGGCTGTTGTATAACAATATCAAATATATCCCCTAAGCTCAAGGTGAAGAAAATATATTAAGCATACCATTGCTGTCTCGGCCGCTGACAGCTCGGCATTGGCTGAAAAAACAAAAAGCATAAGAAATCTATTAAGATGCGCATATAAAGAGTCTTGGTTAAGTTTCTCTCAAGGGATTGTATCTATTATTGTGGGGTTACATATATATGGATGAATTATCTGACATATGATTAGCCGCTATACTGATTAATAATAAAAAATAAGTGAAGACCTGGAACCCCTACACTTGCAAGTTGGATTAAACATAAATAATATCAAATATACTGGCAACAGGTAACTAGCACAAAAAGTGATGCATACAATATTCACAGTAAATTAAGGCATATAAGCCCAGATAGATAGCGTCCTCCCCACCTCAAGCCTTAATGCTGTCATTAGGGTCCGCATAATTCAAGGTTAGGCAAGTCACTATATCATATCGACAAGGCCGAGAGGCTCCCTGGCAAGAAAAAAAAAGTTGAAGGAAAATCATCCCAACAGTTAGCCATGAGCGACTCGACTCTTCACGAGAGTGATGGCGGTCAACCTATACCTGATCGCCAGGCAAGAATAATGTTAGCGGTGAGATTGCCTGAGGATAGGATAAAGCAGTTCCCCTGTATGTTGGTCAAAGTCTCCGTGTGGTATATTAAAGGCTTTGCTGCAAACTCACCTCCCACCATCCGGTGAAATAACAAGAGATTGCCAGGCTCCTTCTTTGATGTGCTAAAGATAATAACAAGCTCCTTATTAGCGTGAGGGTCTGTGAGGAATCCTGACAGTGTGGAGATTTCTGGGTTAGGCTCGCTATGAATATTCTCGGCAGATTGCGCCTCTGAAATCTGCAGGTTCTGGCGATCCGGCTCAGGATGCGGTAAGTAACACAAAGGTTTTGCAGGAATCGCTTGCTGCAACTGCGATGCTCCCTTCAATTCTCCTGCATCTACGGCGAGATCACAGGCAGTTAGCTTGCTGTAGTTGAAGCACTTATCCACTATCTGGTGCAGGCTGTGAAAATGCTCCTCCAGGAGTGCGCAGATTGCTTCTTGTAGCTGCTCCATACTTAAATTGTGTCCCACAGGGTTAATAATAGGTATCTGGTTGCAATTAAAATGTGGTGCTGTGTGCACACTTGCAGTGATTAGTGAGGTAACACTGCTTTGTAACAACAGGTTAATAGAAGTCACCCGCCGGGGGGGTTTAGATGATGTTAAAAGTCCTCACTGCCTCTTGTAAGTCCGGAGAGATTCAGAAAAATCTGTAGCCATGAGGGTGGAAAGATGGCCGCCGCCAGTCTAGATTCAAAACAGAGCTCTTGAAAGTAAATTTGGTTTGCTCCTTCTATTAAATAAAGGTCCAAGGAATGTTTAGCAGGTTTTTCAGGATGCAAAGCTATTCGATGTGATATGAAAAGGTATATTTTTGCAGATTAGGGACCGGAGCAGCAAGCTTGTGCGACTGCTCTCATGGGCTCCGGACTCCGCCCCCCTGTAATAGTATTTCTAATGCTTTCTTTAAATGTATTATTCGAAATATGCAATATTCTATATGGAAACATTCGAAATTATATATTTGTATCTATTATGTATCAATTTACTAGATTCCCACCCTACCACATGAACTATTGAACTTCTGAGTAGTATTTGTTAAATAGAATGTTAAATTTGAAATTTTGAATGTGGACATTCGATATAATTATAAACATTCGAATTCGAAAGTGACATTCGAAAACTGTAAATAACATTCGATTTTCAAATTTTTAAGAATATTCGTTCTTATCGACATTAGGATTTAGAATTCGAATTTTGGTAATAACATTCATTCTACATTCGAAATTCGAAAATTTACACATTCGCCCATCACTAGTAATGAATATGGGGGATATTTATCTAAGCGTCAATCTCGGTGCATTCGCCGGCGTCAATACGCTCATCGAGACATTGCTGATGCGGATCTGCATACGATGCCCTTATTTATAAAAATAAATAGTTGAAAATATTTATTTGTTATACAAAAAAATCTGTTATATGGTACTTTCACATAAATTAATGTGTATTTGTATTTCTAGAGGTCATGATATGCTTTTATCTCATGTTTTTTTTTTAGAAATGATTATTAATGCTATAATTTGTACATAAATCTTTGCACATACTTGTACACACACACACATATATATATATATATATATATATATATATATATATATATATATATATATGTGTGTGTGTGTGTGTGTGTGTGTGTGTTATGTCAGAAATCTTTTACAAAAATATTTACATGTCTCTAAATTCCTTTTTTTTGTTATAAACAATGTTGTCTTTCATATCTCTGTGTTTATTTATACCACTATATGTATATAGTTTAAATTTATTATTATTATGAGCAGGAATAATTGTGAATATAACATGTAATCAGGGTTTCATATGTATTCATTTGCAATCAATGGATATTTTAAGAGCTGGGCCAGTTTTCTCTCTGTACCTGTGTAACCCCTCCTCATTGCAATCTAGTTTTAAAAACCACCCTACACAGGTGTTACAAAATGGGCTGGCATATAAAATGACATTTCTTACTGAAAAATAAATTTAAGAGAAGGAATAAATACACTGAAAATATCATGACAGTAAAGAGGTCATTTTAATTTCTGCTGTATCTGATTCATGACAGTTTAATGTTAGGTGGGCTATCCCTTTGAGCTATCAGTTTAAGAGTATATTGAATCAAACATCATTCAAATTTTAAAATCATTGTCTAAAATATTACACTGTGTGTCCTAATGTCAGCATCAATACTTATCTTTAACCCTTTAAGGACACAGCTTTCAGTTTGCTCAATTGTTTTATGACAGAAAAATTCCGTCATATGTCCTTAAGAGGTTAATACTAATGTCACATATATTATTATTATCGGTTATTTGTAGAGCGCCAACAGATTCTGCAGCGCTAATATATACATACTTTCAAAGTATAATACACAATGTAACAAATGGCACTTACAAGTTCTGATGAGTGATCAATGACACAAGTATTGAGCAATTCGATTTGTTAGTTTAAAATGTATATTTGAATCAGATTGGCTGATGTCATAAATCATGTGATTATGCATATTCCAATCAAAAGTGGTTGAAATATTCACTAGTGTGTGGGTTGTTTAGGAGTTTGCGTCATAATTTGTGCGAAAAGTGTTTCGTCACATTTGGTGTGAAGTGGAGAGTGGGACTTGTATTATATGCCTTAAACATGATGCAAATAGATTTATCAAAAAAATAAAAAGGAAGTTAGCTATATTATGTTGTGTATTTATTTAATTTTTATCTCTATATCTATTAGTGCAACAAGTTTAGGGCAAATCTTTGCAACAAATTCAGAGAAATAATATTGTCCCCTTGCTTTGTAATGAGAGACAAAGATGCAACATAATCCATAAGTAGTAATGTATTTTTAATTTTTATCCCTATATCTACTAGTGCACCAAATGTGGAGCAATAATATTGTTTGATTTAGAAAGGGTATACAATTTTAATAATGTTTCTAATTTACTTGTATTATGTAATATGCTTCATTCTCTTGCAGCATCGAACATAAGCTTTCTGTGTTTTCAGACTCCCATTGATTTCTATGGCATTCCATGCCTCAAGGGTGGCCGTTTAAAAACTAGGTGCTCTGCGTCAAAATAGACGCAAGCGCACCTGTTAAATGTTTGCTAAATTGGGAAAAGGGTCAAAAAGAGTCGAATGTGAATTCAAAACATCTGTAATGACACAAGCATCGATCTGCGTCGGATTGAGATTGCGGGAGCGTATATTTCGTCATGCATTTCAACATTTGATGATCTTGATGCTTTGTTTACTACGGCGGATCAGTCTCGCGTCAAATATGAAGCAGGATTCCAGCATATTATCAGTTGACGCTTTGATAAATATCCCTATATATATATATATATATATATATATATATATAAATAAATATATAAAATCCAAACAATGTGCACTCTAGAATCTCACTCGAACTGCCTTGGGTGCTGCTCATCAGTAGATAAAGTGTCAAAAAGAAGAGCACTCCACAGGTCTTGTAAAGTATAGTCACCTTTAATGTGAACGTTTTCGGGTCAGAGCGACCCGTCCTCAGACATACAGTGAACCATTGCACTTACCCACCACCCAGAATATAACGGCAATTCAGCAGGACATCACATTCTCCTCAGTAGACACACCCCAAACATGGGGGTAATCATCCAAGGCAGCATGCATCTGTAAACACAGAACCTGAAAATAAAACTATATTTATATCTTGCCCCACTGGATATGTCATGTTGCTTAACAGTAGTTTTAAGTTTGTTCATGTTTTTTCATGTCTTTTTATGTTTATATACTTTTTATACACAGGTTCTGTGTTTACAGACGCACGCTGCCTTGGATGATTACACCCATGTTTGGGGTGTGTCTACTGAGGAGAATGTGATGTCCTGCTGAATTGCCGTTATATTCTGGGTGGTGGGTAAGTGCAATGGTTCACTGTATGTCTGAGGACGGGTCGCTCTGACCTGAAAACGTTTACATTAAAGGTGACTATACCACTTTACAAGACCTTTGGAGTGCTCTTCTTTTTCACACTATATATATATATATATATATATATATATATATATATACAAAATTGTACACATATAAACACACATATACAAGCATATATATATATATTTTGGAGCCCTTTCCCCTCAAATACCTAAAAACATTAAAAAAATATTTTTTATTCAATTTTAATATTTTATGGGGTAGATTACAAATTAGATCTCTAAATTATTGTGCACCTGCAAATGGGCAAATTTGCTCGTTTGCAGGAGTGCAATAATTAACCAGCCATTACAAGTAGCAATTAGTGCTTATAAAATTATCCAGAGATTGGATCTCTAATTAATTTTATAAATCTGCCCTAAATGCCCACAAAATACTGTCTAGTGTAGTTTAGTAAAAAAAAAATAAAAGATGGCAGCATGTTTATTTTTTAATAAAAGTACTGCAATAGGCAGTATTTTGGTGGTAAAGTTGGTGGGAGTGGGGTGTTAGAAAAAAAAAAGCTTATATACACATATATTTATGTGTTAAAATTTGCATAAACACATATCAATACACAAATAAATATGTATATTAGCATATCCTATATAATAAAAGGCCAGGTATGTTTGTCGGATGCAGTCATGCGCAGTAGAGACTGCAGAGGACAAACATACCTGGCCTTGAGCAGCAGAGTAGTGCGCACTGCGGAAGCTGCCTGGTGGGGGCGTGACCGGGTGTGTCGTGATGGGGGCGTGGCTGCACAAGAGCGTGTATGAGGGGCGTGGCCGGCGGGAGAGAGGTGGAAGAGACCATAGAGGTGGGAGAGACCAAAAGAGAGGAGGGAAAGAGAGAAAGCGAGCAAAAGAGGGGGGAAGAGAGAGAGAGAGCAAAAGAGAGGGGAGAGAGAGAAAAAGAGGGGAGGAGAGCAAAAGTGGGGGGAGAGAGCAGAACAGGGGGGAGAGATAGAGAGAGCGAGCAAAAAGAGCGGAGAGAGAGCAAAAGAGGGGGAGAGAGAGTACAAGAGGGGAGAGACAGAGCAAAAGAGGGGGGAGAGAGCGCGCAAAATAGGAGGAGAGAGAGCTCAAAAGAGAGAGGGGGAGAGAGAGAGAGTGCAAAAGAGAGGGGGGAGAGAGAGGGAGCAAGGGTTGGAACCGCGGTACTTAAAAAATTGGCCCGTGTATATGGGTTTTAGGACGAGTACATATATATTTATACTTGCTGTAATCGCTGCACGACTTACCCATTTCTCTTGCCCAGAAGTTCTGATGCCGTCTGTGACTTCATCAGAGTGAGGCTCCCATAGGAGCCTATGGAAGCGCGTTTGTGTTCTCATTGTGGCTATCTTGTAATAACAGCGCACATTATCGTACGCTGGTATTACAAAGTTGAGTGCTAATATCGCTTACATGAAAGCGATATATAGTGTTCCACTTGTAATCTATAAATATATATTTAAAAATAAAAAGAACATTTTCTTCTATGTGAAGGCCATTGGAATGTAAAATATGCATAACTACCTTCAGGTTTAGCACTGTTAGTTTTTTTTTTTTTTTTTAAATAGTGCACGCTAAGTACACTTTAAAGTGAAGGTAAAGTTATCGTCTATTGAAGCCTACTTATCATTTATCAACATGTCCTTAATCTAGTTGCTAAGTTTTTTTCTATATTACACATTTTGTTTGCCCAGTAAAATATCTATAAAATTCCCTACCGTTTGTCCCCCAACTCCCCAGCCCTACTTCCTACTTCTTGAAGTTGTGAGGTCTTCAGCGGTCCCACCCGCTATTTACTTATCTCAAATTCACGTTCACGAATATGATGTAAAATGTGCATGCACTATGCGCGGATGCTGCCGTCCACTGCACATGTGCTAATAGCAGATACTAATAAACGTCTGTATGAAGCCAATGACGTAGGACAAGGATTCCTAATGATAAGTAATATGCATGAGCGAAATGGGAGCGCGCTTGCTTAATTAAGCTGAAGAAAATGTTTACACGCATGCTAAGATGAATATAGGGGCAGATGGCGTTGAATGATGGCCGCCTAACGGCCAGAATTTCGATAGTATAAAAAAAACGTGATCAGGAATGAAAAAAAAAAACAATTATACGGGTTGAATTTGGCGACTAATTGAAAAGGCTTTATAAAGGTGATAACTTCATTAATACGAAAATGTATATACATTGATGAATGAAACTTACATTGATTTTATAAGCAGAATACTATACTTGATCAACATTAAACTATTTTTACCATCACTTTAAGTCTACGGGGAGATGAAGTTAGTGCAGTTTTACGAAATGAAGTCAGCATGCATCAGATTTTGCAAAAGGGCTTAATAGCCTCACTTGTAATCTGGATCATAATGTTCTTCTTGATGTATATCTTGCCAAAATGGTGCGGTCTCATTCAATCATTTAAAATTTTGAAACCCCCCCCCCCCAACTTTTAAAATATTAAGTCATTAAACAAACAAGCATTTAATTCCCATCATGCCCATATACAAATGGTATTCGTATTGTTTACCAGGGATTAGAATGGATTCGGATTACAATAGGTTAATCTTACAGGTGTAAAGGATGATTTCCCTTACACACTGTACAAAGGGGATAATTAAAAAGAACTTTAATGTAAGATCAATAGGCGCAAAACAGCTATTGTATATGTCAGTTTCAGTTGGATTCCCTGTTTCTTTGCTAATAACAAAACACTTGAAAAATAGGATTGCCTTTTAGCGGGGCCCTGGGCTCTGTGAAGATGGGTCAGAATTAGCGAGGCTCCGTCTGTGCTATAGGTAAGTATAAGCCTGCAGGTGATACTTTTTTACCTGCAATAAAGAAACATCTACATTTGTTTTATCCAAAACTAATGTAAATGTTACCGAATATTAAGTATTCATTTAGTTTTAAAAGAAACAAATACTGAATAGTGCAGCAAATGAATATTCTGAAAAACTAAGTATTCAGAATATTAATTTCAAATGATTTATCCTAAATAAATTATTTTCTGCTGCACAAGTCTATAAAAGCACATGTGGATAGCACACAAACACTGGGCTGGTAAATAGCCCAATCACTAGCTTTTACAGAACATACATGTAAAAATAAAGCTCTTTCAGCTGCATATGTACATATACTCTGTATGTCCCATCATTTAAACACCACATCTGCATCACAGAAGCCACCATAATAACACTATATAATAAAAAATATTAAAAAAATATATTGCATACAAAAGTTATAAGGGCTCAAAGATAGGAGATCTCAGGTGAAAAAAAACCATGTTAAGGGCTTTACATAGACATACTGTACATACATACACATGTCTAAATATGTATGTGTGTGTATATATATATATATATATATATATATATGTGTGTGTGTGTGTGTGTGTGTGTGTACTGCATACAGATGTATTTATATGTGTATATATGTATTTACAGACATATACATATATAAACACATAAATACATATGTATACATATATAGAAATATATTTAAGTGCATTGGAGCCCTTTGCAGTCAAGTTGCTGAAAACATGCAAAATAATATCTATGCAATGTTTAATAAATTGTTTAAATATGTATTTACTGTAGATATTTCACATTCCAATGTTCAATCTTTCCTTATTCCCCAGTCATGCGCAGTGCCTGAAGACAATCTTTCCTTATTCCCCAGTCATGCGCAGTGCCTGAAGACAATCTTTCCTTATTCCCCAGTCATGCGCAGTGCCTGAAGACAATCTTTTCTTTCAGAAGCAGAATGAAATTGCACATTTATCAAAAGCAACAGCTAAAGTACCACTGTTTCAAAGACTCAGAGGCAAGAAGTGGTCAACTCTAATATATGAATACGAGTAGACTACATAGATGACATGAATATGTCTCTTTTTTTTTAAATGTTTATGAATCTCTCTTATATTATAGGCCACTAAAAGCCATTGGAATACCTCATATAAGGCTAGAGAAATTTCTGATAAGACAGCAAAGTCTTAATTAGGTTTCATAAAACACAGAGCTCCCAACTGCCTTATTGACCCCAGGACTTTTTGTTTTGGTTTTTGTTTTGCCAAGGACCAATTTTCCCCACCTCAGGTATGCCCACTCCATGCCTAGATCAGCCTTAATCCATGTGCCCCTCTGCACACTCCCCATTTAATGTCATGTGATTCCAATGCCAGATCTACCTGAGTAAACCACTAGCCTCCTCAACTCTGAAATGTTAGGAGAAATATAAAGGCATCAGGAACACAGCAAATGAGACCAGAAACATGAATTCCACCAGACTTTGCAAGGGGTTATCCCTGAACTGCTTTTGATTTTCAAAATTAGTGCATTACATTCTTTGAAAGCATATATTTTTGTATACAGATCTTTGTAGTGTACTGCTTACTTATATATATCTGCTATTAAAATATTTTCCAAGCATTGTGAGATATACAATGTAAATGTCGGTATAAATAGTGCATAGGTTTACATTTTAAAACCAGATATAGCGTATGCCAATCGTCCGCTAGCAGGGCGTGTCAATCAACTCGATCGTATGTGATTGCGCAGATTGATGTCCGCAAACCGTTGCTTCTTAACTCCTGTTAGGCTCGCACGGAAACAGCAGCATTAGGCTGAATACGGGCCTTCATAAATAGGCCCCTTAGCCTCCAGAACTGCTTACATTACTCAAGATAAGGCTTAACTAATGGCCTGTAAAGTGGCATAATAACCTTACTATTTCTGCTCCAAATACCTCTACCAATACAAGCAAGCATTCTACTCGCTACAACACTACATTGTTTTACAGAGAGTATGTAGCCACATAATGTAATAAAGGGTGCACTATGTGGCTTCAGTTGGTGCCCACTTGTCAGTTACCCTTGCTTACAGTTACGTTACTTCCTCCTGGGGTCTACTCTTTGCACCTATCCTGCCTGCCTTGTGCCTCACTTGTCTTCTGGCTCCCTGATCTCTGCTCTCTGTCTGGATTGAGTCTCTGATTTATCCCTGGTATCTCATTTGATTTGGACTGAACTTGATGACAATGTTTTGCTAACGTTTACTGGAACTGAGACTTCTTGTTTCTTTAATTTATAAACCTACTATGTGTCTTCTGTCCTGTCTTCTACTTCCTGCCTGTGTCTGCTGCCTCCTTGACTCTTTTCCTTAACCTTCCAAGGTAAAATTCTACACAGTGTGTGTTACTTATTACAAAATCCTTCTCAGCTTCAGTTCATGCAATTTCATTTTTTTTAAATGTTCCATAAACAATCCCTTTAATATATTGTTATTATTATTATTATTATTATTATTATTATTATTATTATTATTATTATTATCTACTAGGTCATTAATCTGTTTAATAATGTGAAAACTTGAGACCTCCCCTCACACTAATATTACTTTTTCTGTTTCCACAATTGTCTCTCACAGTTCCTACCCCCTTACATATCCACAGTTTCAATATAGAATCCATATTGTAAGGTTCCCTAACCAAGACATCTCCCAGAGCAGGACTTTTTACATCAACAACCTTCAATAAAGCCATCCAATCCAATACTATTGTTTTTTTAAATATAATGTATATATTAAAACATAGCTTAATTTCCTTTACCCGTTACAGCTAAACATTACATGATAACTTCATTTTTGTACTTTGCCTGCAAATGGAAGTAATTTTATATTGCTTCAGACTTCAAACCACAATGGGAATTCAGAGTTTGTCTAGGTTCTCTATAAATGTTTCTGAAAATTCAACATTTCCATAGAAAATTTGACAAGGCAGCAGCCAGTTCCATAATGTTCTGCCAATATACTGTATATTAAGCAATATTTTTGGGGAGAATTCAGTCTCCAAGTTTAACTGCTGTAATACTTTATATTAGTCCAACAATGTCAGAAACACTATACTGAGAATAAGCTAAGTGTAATACTTAGCTCTGTTCTACTGGATGATACTCACTCAGAGTACAGTCCATTATAGTGCATTTGGGTGTTTTCAGCAAGGATGAAATAGCCAAGATTTCACCAACAGGAATAGCTTCATATTATTAACTATTTACATGATAGGTCACTGTGATAGCAACAATAAAGGCAAGAGTCAGAGGAAAAAAACAAAAAAACATAGATTTACATTTTTAAACCAGATATAGCGTATGCCAATCGGCCGCTAGCAGGGCGTGTCAATCAACTTGATCGTATGCAATTGCGCAAATTGATGTCCGCAAACCGTTGCTTCTTAACTCCTGTTAGGATCGCATGGAAACAGCAGCATTAGGCTGAATACGGGCCTTCATAAATAGGCCCCTTAGCCTCCAGAACTGCTTACATTACTCAAGATAAGGCTTAACTAATGGCCTGTAAAGTGGCATAATAACCTTACTATTTCTGCTCCAAATACCTCTACCAATACAAGCAAGCATTCTACTCGCTACAATACTACATTGTTTTGCAGAGAGTATGTAGCCACATAATGTAATAAAGGGTGCACTATGTGGCTTCAGTTGGTACTCACTTGTCAGTTACCCTTGCTTACAGTTACGTTACTTCCTCCTGGGGTCTACTCTTTGCACCTATCCTGCCTGCCTTGTGCCTCACTTGTCTTCTGGCTCCCTGATCTCTGCTCTCTGTCTGGACTGAGTCTCTGATTTATCCCTGGTACCTCATTTGATTTGGACTGAACTTGATGACAATGTTTTGCTAACATTTACGGGAACTGAGTCTTCTTGTTTCTTTAATTTATAAACCTACTATGTGTCTTCTGTCCTGTCTTCTACTTCCTGCCTGTGTCTGCTGCATCCTTGACTCTTTCCTTAACATTCCAAGGTAAAATTCTACACAGTGTGTGTTACTTATTACAAAATCCTTCTCAGCTTCAGTTCATGCAATTTTTTTTTTAAATGTTCCATAAACTTATGTATCTTAAACAATCCCTTTTAAGATATTATTATTATTATTATTATTATTATTATTATTATTATTATCTAGGTCATTAATCTGTTTAATAATGTGAAATCTTGAGACCTCCCCTCACACTAATATTACTTTTTCTGTTTTCCACAATTGTCTCTCTCAGTTCCTACCCCCTTACATATCCACAGTTTCAATATAGAATCCATATTGTAAGGTTCCCTAACCAAGACATCTCCCAGAGCAGGACTTTTTACATCAACAACCTTCAATAAAGCCATCCAATCCAATACTATTGTTTTTTTTTAATATAATGTATTAATTAACACATAGCTTAATTTCCTTTACCCGTTACAGCTAAACATTACATGATAACTTCAATTTTGTTCTTTGCCTGCAAATGGAAGTAATTTTATATTGCTTCAGACTTCAAACCACAATGGGAATTCAGAGTTTGTCTAGGTTCTCTATAAAAGTTTCTGAAAATTCAACATTTCCATAGAAAATTTGACAAGTCAGCAGCCAGTTCCATAATGTTCTGCCAATATACAGTATATTAAGCAATATTTTTGGGGAGAATTCAGTCTCCAAGTTTAACTGCTGTAATACTTTATATTAGTCCAACAATGTCAGAAACACTATACTGAGAATAAGCTAAGTGTAATACTTAGCTCTATTCTACTGGATGATACTCACTCAGAGTACAGTCCATTATAGTGCATTTGGGTGTTTTCAGCAAGGATGAAATAGCCAAGATTTCACCAACAGGAATAGCTTCATATTATTAACTATTTACATGATAGGTCACTGTGATAGTAACAATAAAGGCAAGAGTCAGAGGAAAAAAAACAAAAAAACAAACATACCAGGTAAGAGGTAGAGATGCCAGAGTCCAGTAAAGACCTAGCCAACCCAGATGATAAATTAGGGAGGCTTTGAAAAGGAGGGAGTCCAACATGGTTGACTCACTGATGATACTGCAAACAGGTACAAAAAATATGTGAAATATCAAAAGGTAGCTAGCAGAAACAATAAGCAGGAATAATATGCAGATATATGGCAGCAGATCAGTATAGCAAAGGTAGTAGGAGACATAATACACGCTGAGAGAAATGCACTCTCATGAACAAACAAGTTTATTAACTTGTTATCTTGTTCTATGACGATTTACCACTTGGGTGCTGCTTCTTTTTAGCCCAGTAATGTTTCTTCACTGAGTATAACTTTCATGTAGTATATCATTGTGATCCTGTATATTAAAGGGCCATAATACCCAAATGTTTAAACACTTGAAAGTGATGCAGCATAGCTGTAAAAAGCTGACTAGAAAATATCACCTGAACATCTCTATGTAAAAAAGAAAGATATTTTACCTCAAAAGTTCCTCAGTAGCCACCTCCCATTGTAAAGGATTTCTAAGCAGCATTTTAGTGTGTTTGTCCTGGGACATCTGAAGGGACTAGCATCGTGCACTCTCATATTATTTCACCAATCAGGTAAAGGAAGCTTACTATGAAATCTCATGAGAGTTAAGTCAAATCTCATGAGATCACAATAAGAGTTCATGACCTCAGCACTGCTGATGCTGATTGGCTGCTGCTCATTTCTTCATTTTTTTAATTTTTTTTTACCTGCAGCTGGGAGCAGCTGAGTATAACTTTTTACACAGAACTTACTCTGCTGAGCTGAGGAAATTGTGAGGAAAAATATCTTCCTTTTTTACATAGAGATGCTCAGGTGATATTTTCCTGTCAGCTTTTTACAGTTATACTGCATCAATTTCAAGTGATTTAGCATATGAGTATTATGTCCCTTTAAGCTCATTCCAGCACTGAAATATCAGAAAATTCCTCTCTACACAAGGAATATGGCATATCCAGACAATCATTTCGGCCTTCATTGGGCCTGAGCAAGGACTCCGAGCCTGTTTGCCTTTTTCCCTTAGGTTGCTGTGTTCCTTGTTCAGAGATGAATTGCCTGGTATTATAGCGTTGTACTGACCTTAATCAGCGGTATCAGACTGATATACAACAGGAAAGTTCTACTCTGTGAAAAGCATTACTGGCCTAAAAATAGCTGCACCCAGGTTGTAAATCGCCATAGAAAAAGCTAACAAGTTATTGAGCTGGTTGTTCATTCTTTAAAGTGTGCTTCTCACTGTATTATGTCTCCCTAAGGGAAAAAGGGACAACCAGTCATGGGGCCGATTTATCAAGCTCCGTATGTAGCTTGATGCCCCTGTTTCCATGTGAGCCTTCAGGCTTGCCGGAAACAGAAGTTTTGAAGCAGTGGTCTTAAAACTGCTGCTCCATAACTTGTCCACCTGCTTTGAAGCCGCGGACAGAAATCAACCCGATCGAATACGATCGGGCTGATTGACATCCCCTGCTAGCGGCTGATTGGCCGCAAATCTGCAGGGGGCAGCATTGCACAAGCAGTTCACAAGAACTGCTGGTGCAATGATAAATGCCAACTGCGTATGCGGTTGGCATTTATCGGTGTGCAGCGGACATGATACGCTATATTGTATCATGTCCGCTCGCACTATGATAAATCTACCCAATGGACTCCTTGCTCATGGATTCCTTGCTCAGTGTGTTTAGAGGAATATGGCTGAACCTCACTGACAAGGCCAAATGAAGGCCGAAATGATCATCTGGGGTTCCTTGTTCAGAGAGGAATTGCCTTGTATTTCAGTGCTGGACTGACCTCAATATGCGGGATCAGACTGATATACTACAGGAAAGTTCTACTCAATGAAAAGCATTACTGGGCTAAAAAGAAGCGGCACCTAGGTGGTAAATTGCTTATTGATCTGGTTGTTCGTTCATTAGAGTGCGCTCCTCTCTGTGTTTATTTTGTCTCCCTAAGGGAAAAAGGGGCAACCCGATGTGGGCTCCTTGTTCAATGTGCTTAGATGAATATGGCTGGGGATACTGGAAATTTGAATGTGTGGAAAAGTGTCATGGAGAGGATGACAAGCAGGGGATGTATGTGTAAGGTAGAATTGGAGCTGAGAGAGTATGGAAGCACTGTAAGAGAGTGAGGAGCAAAATTTGTATGAGGGAGAAAGAAGGTCATAATGTGAAGAGGAAGAGAGTGAATTTTGTCTCCTCAAAGGTAGTAGGAGACCAACCCAACGATTCCTTAAGGAGTACAAGCAGAATTTAATATATATTGGGTACAATGTATGTAAGATTGAAGCATTTCTCTAGGCAGAGCCATATGTCAGCAAATCACCTAAGCTTTTCCTTGAGAGAAGATGATACCTGAAAGTACAGGGCAGCATTTTGGATAAAGACTTGTTTGCTTTGCAGTTTAATGTCTTTTTTGAATAATCAAATGCCTGTATACAGTGCCAATGCTACTATAGATGACTCTTATCCTAAAGTATTATATATTCCAACTCTAGTATAGTATCTTTTTTTTTAATATAATTTGCATTTGTGATATTAGCATTAAAAAAAAATCTAACTTCAATTTTTACAATTGTATTTCCTTTGGGGCATTCATGTGCATAGCACAGAAAAATGTATAAATTATAGCATTTACTGTAATAATTCCTGGTAAATGTAGTTAATACCAATATTATATGCATTTTTTTTCTTTAAAAGTTAATTAGTAAGATATATATTGGCATATCTTATGTATTACGTGTGAAGCTGACCATTCCAGCACTATGGTCTGCAACAAGAGGTTGTTACAGATGTAAAAGATTGTTGTGAGGTTAATTAATATTGCATTTTCAAGAACTGTTTTTCAATAGGCATTATTTTGTATACACTGTATAAAAAACTGGCAGGTGCTACTGGAGTACATTAAAAATGTTACCAAATTTAAAATGAAATAATGTTGATAAAATTTCAAGTAATGCCCAGATTCTGCATCCAGGAAATTAAGCTTGTGAAATCATTATTCATTTGATGCCCCAGGAGCTTTTAGTATGTTGAGCAGTATACTTCAAACCTACGTGGCAAACGTCCACAGGTGAGGCTGGAGAAAGTTATCTTATTCTATGAAGCGTATTCACTAAATAATTTGGTTTAGCAAACCGTTTTTGTTTGTTTTTTTTTGTTTGTTTGTTTTTTTAAATAGATATTTTCTTTGAAAGACAATTTTTACAGAAAATGTAATAAATGAAATCATAAAAAATAGAAATGTTTTTCATGTGCATGCCAATTAGTGTCTACGTAAGGGTTGGTATCAGTGTTGGCCTAACAATGCCATATCCTCTAATGAATGTCATAACTGCATAAGGAATGTAATGAGGGACAGATTTAAAAGTAATCCATGTAAATATTTAAGATTATTTATCATTTAAAGATTATGTACTTAGGACTTTATTAGATAAGAATCCTACAAACTTCTTTAACGATCAGTAAAGAACTATATAAATCAATGGTATAAGCAAGTGATCTTTGCATACAATATTTATGATAAGTCCTCGTAAACTCCAGATCCTTAGATATATTGAAGATTTGTCTTGGCCAAGGAATTTCATAATGGTTTTAATATAGTTTTACAGACAATTGTGTTACAATCAAGCTGCAATTGACTGAAATATACATTCTAAAATGTATTAAATAATGTTAAGGAAAGAAAAACGAATCTATTTGACAGACTTTATGAACCTTCACCTTTTAACCTAATGAATAAGGTTTATGTGTGGTTCAATATCTTAAAAATCTAGATATTTAGTTGCATATGTTGTTTTTGCTTATACCATGCATGTTATAACCATTTACTCCAAAACAAAGGAAGTATAGATGAAATAGCCAATTGGGAGTGCATAAGTAAAGAGCTATTTCTTTATTTGGATAACTCTATGGTTACCACAAATAAACATGCTGGAAATGATTAAGAGGAACAATCTACATCTTGCAAACATCTGATCATCTGTGCAGAAAGATAGTCCTAGATTCTAATGCCATTATTAAAACACTTCCTGATTCAAACATCAAAAATAATATTCTTCATTATAGTGAATAGTATGCTTGGAGGCTAATATAAATTAACACACTTTGCAATATAAAGGAATAGTTTCTAACAGTGTATATTTTCTCAGGACATTGACACGTTTTTGCCTTGTGTCCTATGGGATAATTATCCCAGGAGTGTGTCTCAGGAGCTTAGGACACAGGCACAGGGTTGGCACACAAGCTGGTAAACAATCTCATAATAAAAAAATAAAAAACAGTGAATGACTCAAGGGGCATTTTTATCAAGCTCTAATTTCTATGAAGCCGCTGCTCCATAACCTGTCCGCCTGCATTGAGGCAGCGGACACAGATAAACCCAATCGAATACGATCAGGTTGATTGACACCCCCTGCTAGCGGCCGCAAATCTGCATGGGGCAGTATTGCACCAGCAGTTTACCAGAACTGCTGGTGCAATGATAAATGCCGATAGCATATGCTGTCGGCATTTATCAATGTGCAGCGGACATGATCCGCAATATCGGATCATGTATGCTCGCACATTAATAAATAGGCCCCAATGACTCAGAATAAAAACCAGTGATGCTGGTAAACACTTTTATGACCTATAAGATTGCTGGTTGCCCTTCCCTTTGGAATACCCACATGCAGTGCTGTTTATGACAGTGACTGCTTACAGGTCTTAGAGCACAGCTGCAGAATAACGCAGCCAGCATAAACAGAGTCTTAATACTGACTCCATCTACTTGTCACTGGCAAGAGCATAAACCTCAGAGAAGGCTGAGAGGGCTAGGGCTGTGGGAGATGGAACAGGTGGCTGTGTTGGTAAGAATGGGTTATGTGTGAGGGATTAGAGGGGAGAAGGTGAAGAGGGGCTGTGCCTTAGCCAGTAGATGAAATTGTGAGTATGGTCTGTGTGTGAGGTAGAGGGGTAACATTGATAGGGGAGGTTATGTGTGAGATGAGATGGATTTAAAAAGGGCAGGAGAAAGCTATGTGTTATGGAAAAAGAGTTAGTGTCACGGATACACTTCCTACCTGAATTATCACTATTGTGCAAGGTGCCTTTAAGACCATTCCTAACTCGCTATAAAAGGCTTCTCCCCCTGTTCTACCTTGCTTGGTAATTTGCTTTTGCATACTGCACACCTGCAGTCTCTCAGCCGCAGTTTTCAAGCAAGACTAAAGTTTTCAGTTCATATCTGGAAGTGCTACTTCCCTTTTCAACCCAGCTTTCAGTTACCTCCTCATCATCCGTTCAAGTGGAGGAATGTTTTATCATTTCCTGCATTCAGCATCTCCCTCCTTCTCAGCCGTAGCTGACAACTTGTATTTATGAGCCGCACATTACACTGATCTCCCGGCTTCTGCTTGTGACGTTACACACTAGCCACATTGGAATTTCAGCTGACAGTTTGGAGAATACCGGATCTCTACAACTCAATTATAGAATGTAATTCTAAAAGGATCTTTACTCCTACACGCTTCTGCCTATGCACAGTGCATAAAGCGTATCTACATCGAGGATTAAGGTACAAGTTTTTACCAATCTTTAATCAGATGTTATTCCTCATATTTTTAACTGTCTCACTGCTACTACGATATCCAGTTATACACTTGTTGCCTAATAGCTCTATACCTATCAAGGAAATCCTGTTTCATACCACACATACTCAGATATCAGCAGGGTTATCAAGTAGTATAATTTCTGGTAATTAAATTCTTGTATATATGTAAATATTCCTATTTGTTCTCTATAAACTGGATGTCTGCTGGTCTTTATAGATTCTCTTACCACTTAAAGATACAGACCTCAATTCTTTGTTGCCTTGTATAATTAACATGTGGTACTACATTCTGTTGGTGTGGTGTCCATTAGGGTTAACCCTCAGATCTATGAGCATAACAGGGTTCAAATTAACAACTTGTTGAACCCAAAGTTTGGTGTGAGACTGAGTGGTTAGGACTTAAGATATTCAGAATCCTCACAGTTAGTAAGGCAAGGAGAAGACTGTGTCCGACAAAACAGAAGTGGAAGAGGTGGGAAGAGGATGTTTGAGGGAGGGGGATACTGGAATTTTGGATGTGTGAAAAGGTGTCAGGGAGAGGATGACGAGCAGGGGATGTATGTGTAAGGTAGAATTGGAGCTGATAGAGTATGGAAGCACTGTAAGAGAGTGAGGAGCAAACTTTGTATGAGGGAGAAAGAAGGTCATAATGTGAAGAGGAAGAGAGTGAAGAGTGATGGAGATGAGGAGTGAGAAGTTGAGCAAGGGTTAGTGAGTGTGTGATAGAGATGGTAGCTGAGAGGGCAAAAAGAGAGGTGTCTGAGGGAAAGGGAGGTAAGATGGTGAGGAGAAAGATGTCTAAAGGTGAGAGGGAGGATTAAAGGGACACTGAACCCAAATTTGTTCATTTGTAATTCAGAAAGAGCATGCAATTTGAAGCAACTTTCTAATTTACTCCTATTATCAATTTTTCTTCGTTCTCTTGCTATCATTTTTTGAAAAAGAAGGCATCTAAGCTTTTTTTTTGGTTTCAGTACTCTGGACAGCACTTTTTTATTGGTGGATGAATTTATCCACCAATCAGCAAGGACAACCCAGGTTGTTCACCAAAAATGGGCCGGCATCTAAACTTACATTCTTGCATTTCAAATAAAGATACCAAGAGAATGAAGAAAATTTGATAATAGGAGTAAATTCGAAATTTGCATAAAATTTCATGCTCAATCTGAATCACGAAATTAAATTTTTGGGTACAGTGTCCCTTTAAGCCAAGTCTGTTTGTTAGCAGAAAGGGAAAAATAGGTTAATAGGAAACAATGGAGCTGTGTACAAAGGATAGGAAGGTTAGAAGGTAATAAGTTGCATTTGCCAACTGACTTCATTGGCAATTTGTGAGAAACTACAAATACCAACATTCTGCAGCCTACAGGGATTAGTAAAGACAGTGGGCCTGCTTCACAAAAACTTGCCATAATGGAGAGAAATCATCAGCTTATTTTACTGAGCATTATATTGTAAACTAAGAGTCTCTCTTTAACATAAAGCATATTAGTGAACTTCCCTTAAGGAGATATACAGTTCCCAATGTAAAAGTAATCCGTGAGGAACCTTGCAATACTGACGAGGTATACAGACCATAGAACTTTATTGAATTGTGCTTAGAGTGAGATTTGGCACATAAAAAAATGTTATGATGGAGCCAGAAGCAGTGATGGAACCACCAGGCATGAGGGATACAGCAAGATGAGTACCCACTGAAAAACTACACAAAGTCTCCAAGGCAAAAAAGGGCCTTTGCTATTTTTTTAATACTATTCACAGTTACAAATGATAAAGGGGTGTTATATTCTGTTGATGATGCTTATGTTTCATTTTCATTTTTGTTGCATGTAAATTATGAATGAGTATGACTATTTGTTGCTTAAAATTACCATTGGAACAATTTAAAGCTTACTAATTCTATCTGTCTATGGGATTTAGTCATCAGTTCTACATACATCCAGAAAGATCTTCTGCGTAAGATTTTTGCACTCCCTGTTCCACTGCTTGAGCATCTGTAATTGCAAAGAATGTCAATGTAATCTTGCAAATGAAATCTCATCTGAATTTCACGGCCTATTAAACCCAGCACTGCTTGGTTGTATTGCTGGGTGTTACCTCTGAGCCACAAGTTAGCCTTAGTTAATGCATTTTAGTTAATGCATTTTCTAACCTGCTTTCTTGTTTTTTGTTTGGACTCTTTGGCCCCTATCTAAGAAAGTTTGGTGGACCTGATCCGATAGTGCAGATCAGGTCTGCCAGACTTTGCTGAATATGGCGAGCAATACGCTTGCCATATTCAGCATTGCACCAGCAGCTCACAAGAGCTGCTGGTGCAACGCCGCCCCCTGCAGACTCGCGGCCAATGGGCCGCCAACAGGGGGTATCAATCAACCCAATCATACTCGATCGGGTTGATTTCCGGCGATGTCTGTCCGCCTGCTCAGACCAGGTGGACAGGTTATGGAGCAGCGGTATTTGTGACCGCTGCTTCATAACTGCTGTTTCAGAGCTTGATAGATAGGCCCCTTTGGCTCCACATCTGCCAGTTGCTGTAGATCAGCAATCAAAACTACTATAAATACTTTGCATTTCCTGTGCTCCATGCCATGTTGGGCTTGCTCCTAGGATGTACTTTTTCTGAATTCCTGATTTCTTCCTCTAACCATTTTGCATTAACCTGAATATTCTTTTTTGCCTGCTGAATACAAAGCTTGAATATGAGAATGCATTTCTACTGGGAACCTAAATGCTTCTAGAACCTAGAAGCCATATTATGTATTAACTTCCTGCCTGTCTTGACTATTCTCTTGGATTACCAATTCGTGCCTCGTAGACTGCCTTTTGCCAACTTTCCCTGTTTTACTACATCCTTGCCAAGTCCTCAGCCACTTCTCGACTATGAATTATACCAATGCTTAGAAACCCTCTAACCGATGCTGACTAGCAACTAGTAATTAGCGGAGGTACCTCACACTGGAGCTGCTATCTTAAAGCCTTATACCTCCATACACTTTGCTACTGAAGGATGAGGAAAAACCTGTAACTGATCATAAGCTCGCTACAATTTTGCTCTGCGTTGCTCTGTAAGAGATAGATACATGGACACAATCTATGAACACCTCCAGAAAGGAAGCTTTCAACTGAGAGGACAGTTAAACACATTGGATTTAAGCTGTAGTCTTTGACTGACCCTTCAAAAAATGTGACAGGCTAGCTACCTTCCTCTAGAAGGTCTTGCTCAAAAAACAATTCAATAGCCCTGTAGAATCTATACTCAGAATCCAAGGATCCCTAAGAGACCTTGACCAAACCTCCTGTAAAAGGCTCAGTCTGCTTCCTACCAGAATTGAGTCTGGTTCGGGGGCCAGACCTTTCTGCAGAATTAGTAAAGGTGGCAGACTTCTTAGCTTGCTTGGACATGGTCCATGAATTAATATGTTTCAAAGAAGAATTGGACAAATCAGATTTTTTATTCAGAAGAAGAGTATTACTTTTGTTATCTCGACTGAAGAAAGGCACAAAAATGACTTGTAGGTCTGACCTTGCTTTTAGATTTTTTTTTTATCTTGTGGTAAAAAAATCTCCTTTACTGCCAGTTACAGTAGCAATGATCTCATCAATTTAGCTGTAAAGCTCTTCTAGTTAACATAGCCAAGGCTGCATTTTTTGCATTAATACAGATTATCTCCACAATAACATTGCAAATTACAGAGTTAGCTACATTGCCCTGAACCTCGTCAAGAGAGATATCCTCAGAAACCATCTCAGATATAAAATTACATATTAAAGTTATAGAGCCTCCCACACAAGCACCACTAATCACTGATCTGAACAGAAACTTCCTTTGGGTCTTTGAATAAAGTACTATTGGATAGTACAGTTCTACATATGTAGAACTGGAAGCTAGAAAATTAATGCCTGGTGTGTTCCATTCCTTATAGATAATATTAGAAATATCTTACAGAACAGGAAAAACCATAGCAGATTTATATTTGGCTTGAAAACTAGGTCTAGCTTTAACTGACTTTTCCGGCAATTTTGTTTTTTTAACCCCTTTCTTAATAAAGAGTGCAAATGTTCCGATATAAAAAGAAATTATGCACTCTCTGACTCCTGATCCAATAAAGAATCTTGGCAATCAGACAAAACCTCCCCTTCAGATGAAATGTCAGAAACATGAATATCTGATTTTTTTAACATGTCTATTATCCTTTTCCCCTTGTGAGAAAGATGAGAGTTACTCAAATCTTCAACAATATTTCCCACATTAAGAGAATGTTTGAGCTTGCCAGGAGAAGTCATAGCAGTCAAAACTTCCAAAATGGTAGAATATAAATACCCTTTGAAGCCAGAAGATAAGTGAAGTTGACCTCACAGAGATATGATAAGAGGAGAATCCCCCGGTAGAGGAATATTAGGGGGAATCTTTCTAGAACTAGCAATATGATATATACAGGTAATGCATAGCTAAGTTGGGGGGGACATTAAAACAAATTTACAAAGAATGCACTTGAAACAGCAAGTGGCTTGAAGATCCTCCCTCTAAAGGATAAGCATGTAAGTCTTCAAAGGGAACTGCTCCAGTTTGCTCCATATAATACATGGAGAAAACTGAATAGAACAGAATGTAATGCGTACACAGAAACAGCAACATACAAACAGAGTAAACTGTAGGATACAACTCCCCTGATGATAAGGGTTTAAGTATGGAAAACACTTGAGCACCCAAGTAAGAATGTAAAATAATAAATAGAAACACTGCAGCATTTGCACACAATGGGCCAGATTGCAAGTGGCAACATTATAAAATATTAACGCTGATTAAAATATTAAAATTTATTTTTCAAGTTTTAAGGTATTTGATTGGAAAGGGCTCCAAAGTGTATATATCTATATGTGTATATATGTGTATACATGTGAAAATATGTGTGTATCTATCTATCTATCTATCTATCTATCTATCTATGTATACATATATATATATATATATATATATATATATATATGTATACATATATAAACACATAAATACACACGCACACACATACACACACACACACACACATATATATATATATATATATATATATATGTACAAAAGAGAGAGAGAAAAAAATGTCAGGTATGATAAACCTGATGATTGTTTTGTGCCTTTTTAAAGGTAATGGTGCAGACCCTTTGTTTAAACATAAAAATAGTAAATAGAAAGATCTGAAAGAATATCTATATTCTCTTGTCAAGAAAGGGAATTCAGCACTCTTAAAATTTCAAAACAATTTTGTTTTATTGTTAATAAAACATGATTAAAAAAACTTCTGTGTGACACACCCAATAAAAGAAACATAGTATACCTATACATATACATCACTTTTAGTATCACTGATACATTGGGGCAATTCCAGTCCGGTTTGACCTAGAGTGCAGCAAAAGCTGCGGTCACTTACCGGGAAAATTATTCTGGATTTTTGTCTCATTGATATCAACAGCCTTGTTTTCACAGCAATACAGTTGTGTTCCAACGATAGTGCAGAGGCGGCAAGAACGCAGGCCCTCTGTATATCACTTATGTATGTCTCTTAACTTGTGGCCAAGGATTGCAGCTATTATAAGCAAAAGTGGTGACATATTGTTTTCAGGAATGTGATCTATATGTATAGGTATACTATGTTTCTTTTATTGGGTGTGTCACACAGAAGCTCTTTGAATCATGTTAGATTAACAATAAAATGAAATTGTTTTGAAATTTTAAGAGTGCTGAAATCCCTTTCTTTACAAGAGGATATAGATATCCTCTCATATATTTCTATTTACTATCGCCTAGATTACGAGTTTTGCAGTAAGGTGAAAAAGCAGCGTTAACAGGTCCAAATGCTGCTTTTTTACACCCGCTGGTATTACGAGTCTTGCAGGTATAGGTTTACCGCACACTTTTTTGGCCTTACCGCAAACCTACTTACGTAAATTTCGTAAATCCTTTTTTCTATGGGACTTCCATAGCGATGGCATTGCGAGTTTGTCCTGGGAGGCCAAAAAGTGAGCGGTACAGCCTCTACCAACAAGATTCCTAACGCATTTTAAAGTCAGTAGTTATGAGTTTTACACTACAAAGCTGTGGCATATAACTAAAGTGCTAAAAAGTACACTAACACCCATAAACTACCTATTAACCCCTAAACCGAGGCCCTCCCGCATCGCAAACACTATAATAAAATTATTAACCCCTAAACAGCCACACTCCCGCCTCGCAAACACTAGTTAAATATTATTAACCCCTAATCTGCTGCCCCCAACATCGCCGCTACCTACATTATACTTATTAGCCCCTAATCTTCCGCTCCGGACATCGCCGCCACCTACATTATATTTATTAACCCCTAATCTGCTGCCCCCAACATCGCCACCACCAACCTACATTTATTAACCCCTAATTTGCCATCCCTAAAGTCGCCGCTACTATTCTAAATTTATAAACCCCTAAACCTAAGTCTAACCCTAACACCCCCTAACTTAAATATAATTTAAATAAATCTAAATACAAATTACTATCATTACCTAAATTATTCCTATTTAAAACTAAATACTTACCTATAAAATAAACCTTAAGCTAGCTACAATATAACTAATAGTTACATTGTATCTAGCTTATTTTTTTTTTTTTACAGGCAAGTTTGTATTTTTTTTAACTAGGTAGAATGGTTACTAAATAGTTATTAACTATTTAATAACTACCTAGCTAAAATAAATACAAATTGACCTGTAAAATAAAACCTAACCTAAGTTACACTAACACCTAACACTACACTACAATTAAATTAATTCCTTAAACTAACTACAATTAAATACAATTAAATACAATTATCTAAAGTACGAAAAAAAACACTAAATTACAGAAAATAATAAAATAATTACAAGTTTTTTAAACTAATTACACCTAATCTAATCCCCCCTAATAAAATAAAAAAGCCCCCTAAAATAAAAAAGCCCTACCCTATACTAAATTACAAATAGCCCTTAAAAGGGCCTTTTGCGGGGCATTGCCCCAAAGTAATCAGCTCTTTTACCTGTAAAAAAAAGTACAATACCCCACCAACATTAAAACCCACCACCCACACACCTAACCCTAGATCACCCTATCTTGAGAAGTCTTCACCCAATAGTCTTCAAGGTAGGGTGATCTTCAAGGGGTTAGTGTTAGGTTTTATTAATGGGGGATTGGGTGGGTTTTAGAGTAGGGTTGGGTGTGTGGGTGGTGTGTTTTAATCTTGGGGGGGTATTGTACTTTTTTTTACATGTAAAAGAGCTGATTAATTTGGGGCAATGCCCTGCAAAAGGCCATTCTAAGGGCTATTTGTAATTTAGTATAGGGTAGGGCTTTTTAATATTTTGGGGGGGCTTTTTTATTTTATTAGGGGATTAGATTAGGTGTAATTAGTTTAAAAAAACTTGTAATTATTTTATTATTTTCTGTAATTGAGGTTTTTTTTCTTGTACTTTAGATAATTGTATTTAATTGTATTTAATTGTAGTTAGTTTAGGGAATTAATTTAATTATAGTGTAGTGTTAGGTGTAATTGTAACATAGGTTAGGTTTTATTTTACAGGTAAATGTGTCTTTATTTTAATAATAACTATTTAATAACTATTGTACCTAGTTAAAATAAATACAAAGTTGCCTGTAAAATAAAAATAAACCCTAAACTAGCTACAATGTAACTATTAGTTATATTGTAGCTATCTTAGGGTTTATTTTATAGGTAAGTATTTAGTTTTAAATATGAATAATTTAGTTAATGATAGTAATTTTATTTAGATTTATTAAAATTATATTTCAGTTAAAATCTGACAGCGCTCAACCTTGTGTCTGTGGCTCTTAGTATTGTTGGTGCCAGCACCCCCAAAGAAATAAATGTAGTGCTAAAGTTAATACACAGAGCCCCTCCTAAAAGGCTAAGACACTGTTAGTGACAAGAATATTAAAAATAAAATAAAATAATTTTGTAGGTATATAATATATTTTATATGCTACTTATAGCTAAATATACAAGCAAGATAAAAAAAAGTGGATCCAATATTTTTAATTAAAATAGTTAAAATAATTAAAATAATTAAAACTCTCCACCACTGGTGATTGGGCGACGTGGCAGGTGGAGAGGGGGGGGTGCGTAGTCGTATTAACAGATTTAGATTGCCTTTACCCTAAGGGTCTTAATAACTAGGAAGTTCTATCTCACCTTCTTAATTTAAGATTATAATCCCTGTTATTATAATTCTATCCTATAGGTGCATGTATTTTCATACTAGCATAGATTAGGCACACCACCATATAGAGTTAAATGCAGGCAAATGAGAGAGATAGGTCTTATTATAATTGTGATTTTAAGAATATCTGTTAATACGACTTTTAATTATTTTAATTATTTTAACTATTTTAATTATGTTAATAACCGATAGTTATGAGGTAGATTTAATTATGTTTATTATTCCCATGTTTTTATCCAAATTATGTTTATTATCCCAATGTTTTTAGCCCTGGGTCGTCTCCATAAGGAGGCTATATGACAATTTATCTTAATAGGTTTTTGATTCTTTTTATAGGTATTTTTATAGGGTTTTGATCTCTTTTATATGGATTTTATGACATTCCAGAAGGTGTTTTATAATTTTAAACGCTTTTCTCATACAGGTATTTTTTAGGGACATTATTATTGCTTATATTAATATTCTAAAGACCATTTTAGATTGTCACACTAATTTTAATATAGGGTAACCATTTAATAATTTTTATTTTAATTTCAAGAATTAGTGTCACATCCACTATGAGGTCTATCATATTGATGTCTTCCCCAATTAGGATATATTTTCCATTCACTCGTTTTTTAAGTAGCATACTATCTGTCATCTAAGGGCCAAATAAGAAGCCTTATACTTTAGAAATAGCCAGTTACCTTAGGAACGATTAAGGCTCTTTTAGACCAGGCATGGGAAATCTAAATATAGGACTTAAAACTGTTCTATTTATTCACTCTAAGCTATATGGTAACCATGGTGATAATGACAAAAGTGAAACAGACATGTGGTGATGTCACTTCCCCCCTTTTTAGCTGATTGACACATACTGAATGTTAAGACCGGCGAAACCGGAAGTGTACGATGTGTATCATATGCCACTTCCGGTTTGCCGTTTTTTTGGGATACGGCGCAGATTAAAACATGAAGCAAACAAGATGTCAGGACTTCACTGATTTTGAAAAGAATAGGGGAACCAAAGTTGTAAAACATCTAACAGATGTGTAGGAAAATAGAAATAAAAAAGACAACGAGTGGCGAAACCGGATGTTGATATGAATACATCACTTCCGGTTTGCCGATTCCAGGTAAACTTTCTTCTTTGAAACAAATGAAATAAAACACGAATATATACTTCATAAGGGAACCAAAGGTATTTTTTAAACATCAAAAAGATTTCAAGAAAATAAAAACTAATAGGACAATGAGTGGCGAAACCGGATGTTGATGTATGAACACACACTTCCGGTTTGCCGATTTTAGGTAAATACTTTCTTCTTAAATATAAATGATACAAATAAAAACGAATATTCACTTTATATGAAATATAACATGAATTTAACATGAAATTAGGAACATATATATTCCAATATAAAAATAGAACAAACTCAATAGTACTTCCAGGTCATCAGAAACAGGAAGTAGAGGTTATTTTTTGGCGCAAAAACAACACTGGCACTTATTGGCCAGTAATAGCTATAAAAGGAGCTACCATGCTAATCCATCTATAGTCTTGATAAAGGCCCAGTTCTTAGGGCCGAAACACGTTGACATATATGGTAACCTTCTTTTCAATTACTAACTAAGTTTGTCTAGCAGATTTGCACTATGTTATATTTGTTTTATTACAGGTATATCATTGAAGGAATTGATCCCTGAGATATAGGATCCATTTTTGTATTTTTTCATTGTTTACACATAGGAGCAACTTTTTAGGAGCCTCTCTTCACAACTTGTACTCACATAAGGGTCACCTTATTAGTGTGTTATTTATTTTTTCAACACATATCAAATACTCATTTGGATCAAGTTTTTTTTATACATCACTATTTTTTCACATTTTTTTCTTTTCTTTTTTAGAATATATATATATACATATATATATATATATATATATTTCATTTTTTGTGTTCACATATTTTTGATTTTACCACGCCAATTCCACCACATCATTTTTTCAGGATTTTTTTTTAATATTTATAGTTATTATTTTTTTTATTTTGATTTGAATATCATCACGACTTTTTTCACATATTTCACCTCTTCCACCGTTTATCGAGGCATATTTAAAGATAACTTTTTAATTAGAACCTTCTTTTTGGACTTTTATCTCTGGAAGGAATCTAAAGTTTGGGACTTACATATTCATGGACACCTACTCAGTTATTTGATGATTTTATGTATTTTTTCCTATCATCTATACCATTAACCAGCTTTATCAGTTAACTGCTGTTTTATTGTATTTTAGTTTGTGATAAAGATTGTATTATGTTTGTGGTTTTATCTACAATTGCATTGTTTTTAATATAGATTTATTCACATTCTATTGTTAATTTTAAGTGGATCCACTTTTTTTTATCTTGCTTGTATATTTAGCTATAAGTAGCTCTGTGTATTAACTTTAGCACTAAAATTATATTTCAGTTAGGGGGGGTTAGGGTTAGACTTAGGTTTAGGGGTTAATACATTTAATATAGTGGCGGCGACGTTGGAGCGGCAGATTAGTGGTTAATAAATTTAGGTAGGTGTCGGCGATGTTAGGGCAGGCAGATTAGGGGTTAATAATATTTAGCTAGTGTTTGCGATGCGGGAGTGTGGCGGTTTAGGGGTTAATATATTTATTCTAGTGGCGGTGATGTCCGGTTCAGCAGATTAGGGGTTCAAATTTTTTTTTTAGTGTTTGCAATTTGGGGGGGGGGGGCTTGGTTTAGGGGTTAATAGGTAGTTTATGGGTGTTAGTGTACTTTTTAGCACTTTAGTTAAGAGTTTTATGCTACGGCGTTAGCCCATAAAACTCTTAACTACTGACGTTTAAATGCGGTACCAGTCTTGACAGGAGAGGTTCTACCGTTCACTTTTTGGAAGACTTGTAATACTGGTGTTATGCAAGTCCCATTGAAAATATAGGATACGCAATTGACGTAATTGGATTTGCTGTATTTTAGAGTCTGACCAAAAAAGTGAGCGGTGAGCCTGTCATTTTAAGACTTGTAATACCAGCGGGCGTTAAAGAACAGCATTGGGACCTCTCAACGCTGCTTTTTAAGGCTAACGCAAGACTCGTAATCTGGCTGTATTATATTACAACGATGCATACAAACTTTATTGTAATACTTTGGTACTTGAGTGAATAAAGGTACAAATCACCAAATACGGAATTCAAAAATAAAAACTTATTCTGAAAGCCCAACTTTTTAATTAATATTTTATTAAAGATAAAATGAATCGGAAATTGCTATTTTCCCTGCCTGCAAGTCACAATCTTCTTCGCCTGTGTCTTTGGTTTGGTTTTCATATTCTAAAATACAAATAATAGTCTATATTTATTTAAAACTACAAATATTACCTTTCTGATTACAGTATTGTACTATCTTTCCATCTACTGTATACAAAAGTATTAAAAATGATATAAAACTCCCTTTATTTGCAGGTAAAAGAGTAATTATGGCATGTAAATATTGCCTAAATGACATAAGATATTGCTGTTTACAGTTGGTCCCATCCCCTCTCCAAACTTTCCTATTTTACAGATCCAAATCTTTTCCGGTCTTAAAGGGACAGTCTACACCAGAATTATAAAAAATATAATTAGTGCGCCAACGGTCATATAGCTTCTATAAAAATAAAAATATAAAGATACAAACATAAAGTGATAGTGACAAAACTGGAACCAAATGGGACCAGATAATGTGACTCCTAGTTCAATGCTAAGATGACAATATATGGTGGTCAATTTATGTTTTCTTAACAATATACTCCTTATCAAAAGGGGGTACTTGCATTGAAATACAAAGTGATGGTCATAATATAGACACAATGATATAATATAGTATAGTAAGATAGTCCCAAAAACAAAGTTCTAATAGATACAAATGTAGTAGGCGTGATATCCAAATCACAGGAGGCAAGCAACTTCTTCAAACGATCCCTGTTGGTGACCCAGGGGAAGAGACTAAAAAGAAAAAGAGATAAAAGAAGGCGCCAACATAGTGCGGTTACCAGTGGGATGGGACACGCATAGCAAGTAATACCATATACTCACAAGATATAAGACACTTGAAAAGTGTCACAAGTGCCTCCTGGACCCTCAGAGTCGTCCAGCTAACTCCCACTCCACTGTGGTAGTAAGATTCCACTCGTCTCTGCCGATTATGGTGGCTCCGCTGATGGTCTCAGCTGCAGACTGTGTTCCAAAGGGACAGACTTCAGGTCCACTCAGATCAGGATATACAGATACGGTCCATGCTCTCCAAATAGGAGTCAAACAGCAAGGCGTTAGTTGCTGCAGGGATCCAGGGAGACCATCAGCGGAGCCACCATAATCGGCAGAGACGAGTGGAATCTTACTACCACAGTGGAGTGGGAGTTAGCTGGACGACTCTGAGGGTCCAGGAGGCACTTGTGACACTTTTCAAGTGTCTTATATCTTGTGAGTATATGGTATTACTTGCTATGCGTGTCCCATCCCACTGGTAACCGCACTATGTTGGCGCCTTCTTTTATCTCTTTTTCTTTTTAGTCTCTACAGCAGAATGTTTATTGTTTAAAAATATAGATAATCCCTTTATTACAAATTCCCTTGTTTTGCATAACCAACACAGTTATATAAATACACTTTTTACCTCTGTGATTACCTTGTATGTAAGCCGCTGCAAACTGCCCCATTATTTCAGTTCTTTTGACAGAAATCCATTTTAGCCAATCAGAGCTTGTTTACTGGAACTCCACGTGCATGACCACAGTGTTATCTATATGACACACATGAACTAACACCCTCTAGTGGTGAAAAACAGTCAAAATGCCCAGAGAGAAGAGGCGGCCTTCAAGGGCTTAGAAATTAGCATATGAACCTCCTAGGTTTAGCTTTCAACTAAGAATACCAAGAGAACAAAACAAAATTGATGATAAAAGAAGGAAAGGAAAATTGTTTAAAATTATATTCTCTATCTGAATCATGAAAGTTTATTTATGACTAGACTGTCCCTTTGAGTAGTTTGAATAAATGGTTTTCTACCTGTACTAGTAATACTTAAAAATATTTCAGTAATTTACAAATAAAACAGGATTACCAGGTCACAAGATCAGAAGGTTTTTTGAGCAAAACAAAAACAATATTGTACCTCTTGTTAATCCTTCTAAAGAAAGCAAATTCACAAAAGCTGTTTGATCAGAATATACACAGAAGAGAATCCCCAGCTGGTCAAGTCACATGACCAAGATCACAGAGTTCTTAACAATGCCCACTTTTTAAAAACTAAATATATAAAGCTCTTGCATCCCACACAGAAAGTTCATCTGGAAGCAAAGATATCAATTATGCAATTGTAATATATTTTAACTAGGCATCATGTATCAAGTCTTCAATATTTTAACAATACCTACAGCCACTGGCGAGATTAGAGAATATATATATTGTTTTTATATGGGACAAAAATATGTATTTAATTTATTTTAATTAATGTTCAATAGATTCAGTAAAATAATACATTTAGTGTCACAATTTAGACTTTTATTTTACTATGATTTTGTGAATTAAATCTGTGGAATAATTGCATTTCAAAATCTAAAATAGAGAGGCTTAAAATAATGTGTTCCAGTGGGTGAAAGATCACTTTTCATTGATAATGCCAAGGAAGAGAACTAGAATATTATGATATTGCTAAAAAACAGCTTGTCTAAAGATGTAATACGGCCTTGAGGAATAGGCAGGATTAAGCAAAGCCAACACATATGATAGCAATGAATGCAGAGACTTGGGATAACTGAGACTGCTTTTATGAGGCAAATTCTGCAGTTTCTTAGCTTTCCTATTCTGCAGTAGGTCTGCTAGTCAAAATAAATCCAGTGGTTTGGCCCATATATGGATTTTTCCATTAAGGTTTAAGAAATAGAACTTTCATTACATAATGAAGGCACAATGGATATGTAACACAATATTGTAAAGGTTGATGTAAAACACATTTTGCAGCTACTGTTGGGCCTTTATGGTCATGTTCATTGAGCTTTGGAAAATCTACAGGGTCATTGCACTTTAAAATATCTAAATCATAAAAAGATAAATCATTTATAGTTACTTTAATTTTTTTTGTATATTTAAAAGCATTTAAAACTGTACCCCCAAAGGGGCTAAGAACATTGTTAAAGCTTTAGGAATTTCAATACACTGCAGTGCCAATGCCGAGCTGAGCATGAACAGTGATTGGTTGCTATGCAGATATGCCTCCCCTAACTTGCTGAGGAACTGTGTCAAGAGTTAATTTGAACTATGAGTTTAACCACTTTGCATGAGTTAAATACATAGGTATAGGCAAGCAATAGCGTGACAAGGAAACTGCATTACAATGCATTAAAGCTATTATATTTACATTTAAATTATTTTTACATATTTGAGTAATTCATTACATTCAACAATGTAGAAGAAATGTATCACAATTGATATAAATATTACAATTTATATAAAAGAGAAATTGGTTGAAAAAAGAAAGCTATTTTAGAGGTGGACAGTCTTGAAATTCAAAATGTAATCTTCCATGAAATGATTAGTTGTCCACAGAAAAAAGCAGAATATTGTTATACATTTTCTTCTAATTTTCATGTAATTTAACTCTCAAAATTGGGGGGTGGGGAGACGGCTGAAAGGTTTATGGAATATGACAAGGTGTTTGACTGCATACACATGTCTAATATGTGTTTGTATGCCTGTATATATAACTATATATATATATATATATATATATATATATATATATACATACAGTATACAACAGAAGTGAGTACACCCCAGTGCAATATCACTTAAATGTCAAATGATTCAAAATTGTGTAACCTAACAGTAACTGCATTACGTCTAAGTTTTACAGTAGGGTATTTGCTCTTATGTACAATTAAAAACTAACAGTTTAGATTTACTATATTAAAAATACTGGCCCCAAAGCAGGAACTCAATGCAACAAAAGTCATTGCACCTTTCATTACTGAGATTCAAATCTTTTATTTTTTTAATACTTTGCATGTCCACCTTTATTTTTTATGACAGACTCAATCCTTCTTGGCATGGAGGAAACCAGTGACGTACAAATTTCTGGAGAGATGTTCTGCCCTTCTTCAGAGATATTTTTTGCAGTTGCTATTTGCTAAAGGGGTTGTGTTGATCTACCATTCTCTTTAAAATTCCCCAAAGGCGTTCAACTGGATTTAAGTCAGGTGACATACTTGGCCAGGTCATAGTTTACACCTGTTTCTCCTTTAGAAACGCCTTTGTGATTTTGGCAGTGTGCTTTGGATCGTTATCATGCTGGAATATTCATCTTCTGCTAAACTTCTGGAGACTGGGAGTCATCTTGTCAGCCAGTATTTTGGTATATTGCAGGCATTCATGATGCCATCTATAATTGTCATCTCCCAAACACCTTTTGCAGTCATGCAGCCCCATATTGTCACACTCCCACCTCCATGATTAACTGCTGGGACTATCCATTCACTGTAATAATCCTGACCAGGTTCACACCAAACATGCTGCACCCCATCTGAGCCGAAAAATTGTATCTTGATCTTGGCCAAATAATGTGCTCCCAGTATTCAGCAAGCTTTTCATGTTAAAGAAGAGGACTAAACGGCACTACTATCAGGTATTCTTAAGATGCTCTAGAGTAATTACGACAGGTAAATTACCTTACTATGATACTAAGAGTTAGGTGCTGTGTACTGTTTTATTCTGAAAAGGAAAGGTTTTTTCAATACTGAGATTGAAAGTGTACACTTACTAGCACTCACATCTAAGAAGAAGTGGCTGTAAATTAGAACATATACTTCCAAAGGGGAGACAGTCTATGCCGTAATTAAAATATAACCTTTATTAGGATTGCTTAAAATAATGTTCCACAAAACAAACACAAACATATAGAATAAAAACACAAATGTTGAGAAGGATATTATATACTAGATATATGTGTTAGGCGTCAGCAGATGTACTGAGAGATCTCTCTTAAGTCAGGAATGTAATACTTCTGATCACGAGAATATCTCCTTATTTAAGCTACTTAAGTATATAATATGTTGCTTGTGAATACAAGTCTATATACTTCTCGAGTAATCTATTTGCTGATGCCTATATATTTCTCTATTACTCCTAGTCATGAGGGTATAGTCTTATTACAGTGATTCTAATACACAATATAGTGCTTGTGAATACAAGTATATATCCTTCTGGAGTATGCGCATTCGATTCTTTAGATTTTAGTGCTTCTGATGAGATGAAAAGGGTACTTTACATTTAATGCTTATAAGCTATTAATTCCTGGGTATGCAGGTGTTTTCATAAACCAGTATTGACCTTAAATTCTATTGGTCTGTTTAGCTATATTCTAAATAGAATTATACAAATGCATTAAGTTGCACATCCATGTAATGTGCTCCAATTGGATTAGATGAAAGAACATCAAAATATTACCATATACGTGTTACAATTTCAGGTCTGTGTGTAATTTTTATTAACTGATACAGATGTTGCCAATTGAATATAGCGGTTATACGGAACCCCTCACTGTGAGTTTTTGTATGAGTTATTATATTGTGCTTTTCTAAAAGATATTTAGCATAAATATTCAGGGGCTTCGCATCAATAATATAGAATGATTTGAATGCTAATAGTACCCAGACTATTATAATGGGATGTACTGCCGTTGGCTTGATATTATATATAGCGCTGGCCCTTTGAATGGTTGGATTCTATCAACATTGCATGCTATAGTTATGTAACATACTGCAGTTCACTTAATGTTTAATGTAGTTAGTTTATTAACTTCATAGGTATAACAATCTGCTTCGTAGTTGGATATTTCACCATTCATTCATGCTCTAATGCAAAAGGGCTTCACGTAAATACTGTGAAATAATTAAGTTCTATCAACACCGCATACTGATGTTATGCAGCGGACTATAGTTGGCTTTACGTTTTTATATAGCTAGTGACATTCCATTTTTCATTCATACAATTGGCTGTTAGTCATTCTCTATTGTATAGGTGTAATTAAATTACCACTGCAGCATTCTGCTACACTTAGCTATATATAGGTCTATAGGTTTAAATGTACACTATTTCCACCATTAATGGCTAATAGTACCCAGGCTGTTGTGATAGAATGTACTACCGTGGGCTTGATACTGTGTATAGCTGGCCCTTTGAATGGTTAGATTCTATCAGCATCGTATGCTATAGTTATGTAATATACTGCAGTTCGCTTAACCTTTTATGTGGTTAGTTCATTAACTTCTTTGGTATAACAATCTGCTTCGTAGTTAGATATTTTACCATTCATTCATGCTCAAAATACTGAAGGGCTTCACATGAGTACTATAGAATAATCAAGTTCTATCAACATTGCATACTAATGTTATGCGACGGGCTACAATTAGCTTTACGTTTTATATAACTAGTAACATTCCACTTTCCATTCATACAATTGGCTGTTAGCCATTCTCTATTGTATTGTTGTGATTAAGTCACCGCTGCAACGTTCTGCTATGCTTAGCTATATATAGGTCTATTGGTTTAAATGCACGTTATTTCCACCATTCATTTATATGTTATAGCTAGTCGCGATTCTGCATTGTAACACTGAGGTTCAAACAATATGACTAGGTGCTGTATCCTTTTTCAACACTCGCTAATTAAAAAGTTTGGCTTAAAGCCTAACAACAAATTCACTGCCCTAACATGTTTCGCCACCAACGTGGCTTTCTCAAAGGGCCACGTTGGTGGCGAAACATGTTAGGGCAGTGAATTTGTTGTTAGGCTTTAAGCCAAACTTTTTAATTAGCGAGTGTTGAAAAAGGATACAGCACCTAGTCATATTGTTTGAACCTCAGTGTTACAATGCAGAATCGCGACTAGCTATAACATATAAATGAATGGTGGAAATAACGTGCATTTAAACCAATAGACCTATATATAGCTAAGCATAGCAGAACGTTGCAGCAGTGACTTAATCACAACAATACAATAGAGAATGGCTAACAGCCAATTGTATGAATGGAAAGTGGAATGTTACTAGTTATATAAAACGTAAAGCTAATTGTAGCCCGTCGCATAACATTAGTATGCAATGTTGATAGAACTTGATTATTCTATAGTACTCATGTGAAGCCCTTCAGTATTTTGAGCATGAATGAATGGTAAAATATCTAACTACGAAGCAGATTGTTATACCAAAGAAGTTAATGAACTAACCACATAAAAGGTTAAGCGAACTGCAGTATATTACATAACTATAGCATACGATGCTGATAGAATCTAACCATTCAAAGGGCCAGCTATACACAGTATTAAGCCCACGGTAGTACATTCTATCACAACAGCCTGGGTACTATTAGCCATTAATGGTGGAAATAGTGTACATTTAAACCTATAGACCTATATATAGCTAAGTGTAGCAGAATATTGCAGTGGTGATTTAATTACACCTATACAATAGAGAATGACTAACAGCCAATTGTATGAATGAAAAATGGAATGTCACTAGCTATATAAAACGTAAAGCCAACTATAGTCCGCTGTATAACATCAGTATGCGGTGTTGATAGAACTTAATTATTTCACAGTATTTACGTGAAGCCCTTTTGCATTAGAGCATGAATGAATGGTGAAATATCCAACTACGAAGCAAATTGTTACATTTAACATTAAGTGAACTGCAGTATGTTACATAACTATAGCATGCAATGTTGATAGAATCCAACCATTCAAAGGGCCAGCGCTATATATAATATCAAGCCAACGGCAGTATATCCCATTACAATAGTCTGGGTACTATTAGCATTCAAATCATTCTATATTATTGATGCGAAGCCCCTGAATATTTATGCTAAATATCTTTTAGAAAAGCACAATATAATAACTCATACAAAAACTCACAGTGAGGGGTTCCGTATAACCGCTATATTCAATTGGCAACATCTGTATCAGTTAATAAAAATTACACACAGACCTCAAATTGTAACACGTATATGGTAATATTTTGATGTTATTTCATCTAATCCAATTGGAGCACATTACTTGGATGTGCAACTTAATGCATTTGTATAATTCTATTTAGAATATAGCTAAACAGACCAATAGAATTTAAGGTCAATACTGGTTTATGAAAACACCTGCATACCCAGGAATTAATAGCTTATAAGCATTAAATGTAAAGTACCATTTTCATCTCATCAGAAGCACTAAAATCTAAAGAATCGAATGCGCATACTCCAGAAGGATATATACTTGTATTCACAAGCACTATATTGTGTATTAGAATCACTGTAATAAGACTATACCCTCGTGACTAGGAGTAATAGAGAAATATATAGGCATCAGCAAATAGATTACTCGAGAAGTATATAGACTTGTATTCACAAGCAACATATTATATACTTAAGTAGCTTAAATAAGGAGATATTCTCGTGATCAGAAGTATTACATTCCTGACTTAAGAGAGATCTCTCAGTACATCTGCTGACGCCTAACACATATATCTAGTATATAATATCCTTCTCAACATTTGTGTTTTTATTCTATATGTTTGTGTTTGTTTTGTGGAACATTATTTTAAGCAATCCTAATAAAGGTTATATTTTAATTACGGCATAGACTGTCTCCCCTTTGGAACTATGGGCGCGTTCCGATATAGATCGCAGTTTGCGGCGCAAGCGAGGGAACCCGCGTCGCCCGCAGTTTCAGCTCGCAACTCGAGCTATCCCATATATGTCGCCGTCAGATGCTAACGTGCCGTAAGTCTGACAAACCAGCGATGTCCAGAAATCTGCGCAAGTCCAAATTTCTGGCGTCGCCAGTGACTTGCGGCACGTTAGAAACTGCCGGCGCCTACAAAACCTGACTAAAGTCTAAATCACCCGCACTGTCTAACACGCCTCCCTAACATAGCCCGACACGTCTAACTCTCTATCCGCTATCCCCCCTCACTATCCTAACAATAAAATATGTATGAACCCCTAAACCGCCGCTACCAAATAAAGTTATTAACCCCTAAACCGCCGCCAGCTATATTAAATCTATAACCCCCTAAAGTGAGCCCCTAACTCCGCCGCCATCTACCTTACCTACCCCCTAAAGTGAGCCCCTACCCCGCCGCTATTTTAAAATTATTAACCCCTAATCTAATCCCCCTACCCCGCCGCCATCTATATTAAATTATTTAACCCCTAAAATACTAAACTATCCCTACGACTAAACCTAAGTCTAACCCTACAAATAGCCCTGAAAAGGGCTTTTTGCGGGGCATGCCCCAAAGTAACAGCACTTTTGCCAGCCCTTAAAAGGGCTTTTGGCGGGGCTTTGTCACAAAGTAAACTGCTCTTTTGCCTACAATCTACATCTCCCTACACCGCGGCCACCTATAATAAATGTATTAACCCCTAATCTAATCCCCCTACACCGCCGCCAGCTATATTAACTATATTAACCCTAATTATATTAGGGTTAATATAGTTAATATAGTTATTATATTATATATATTAACCCTAATTATATTAGGGTTAATATAGTTAATATAGTTATTATATTATATATATATTAACTATATTAACCCTAATTATATTAGGGTTAATGTAGTTAATATCGTTATTATATTATATATATATATATTAAGTATAATAACCCTATCTAACTCTAACATCTTAACTAAACTCTTATTAAAATAAATCTAATATTAATATTATTAATTAAAATATTCCTATTTAAATCTAAATACTTACCTATAAAATAAACCCTAAGATAGCTATAATGTAATTAATAATTACATTATAGCTATGTTAGGGTTTATATTTATTTTACAGGTAAATTGTTAATTATTTTAACTAGGTATAATAGCTATTAAATAGTTATTAACTATTTAATAGCTACCTAGTTAAAATAATTACCCAATTACCTGTAAAATAAATCCTAACCTAAGTTACAAATACACCTATACTATCAATAAATTAAATAAACTACAAATATCTATCTAAAAATACAATTAAATAAACTAAACTAAATTACAAAAAAAAAACAAACACTAAATTACAAAAAATAAAAAAAAGATTACAAGATTTTTAAGCTAATTACACCTATTCTAAGCCCCCTAATAAAATAATAAAGCCCCCCAAAATAAAAAAATTCCCTACCCTATTCTAAATTAAAACAAGTTCAAAGCTCTTTTACCTTACCAGCCCTTAAAAGGGCCTTTTGTGGGGGCAAGCCCTAAAGAAAACTGATTTAAATAGGAATATTTTAGTTTATAATATGAATTAGATTAATTTAATATAAATTTAGTTAGGGATGTTAGGGTTAGATAGAGTTAATATAGTTAATATAAATACTATAGTAACTATATTAACTATATTAAAACTAATATAATTAGGGTTAATATAGTTAATATATATAATGTAATAACTATATTAACTATAATATACTTAGGGTTAATAAAGATAATATAGCTGGCGGCGGGGTAGGTAGATTAAATTAGGGTTAATAATTTTAATAGAGATGGCGGCGGTGTAAGGGGCTTACATTAGGGGTTAATAATATTAATATAGCTGGCGGCGGTATAGGGGGATTAGATTAGGGGTTAATAATTTTTATATAGGTGGCGGCGGTGTAAGGGGTCAGATTAGGGGATAGATAAGGTAGATGGCAGCGGTTTTAGGGGCTCACAGTAGGGGGTTAGTTTATGTAGATGGCGGCGGGGTCCGGGAGCGGCGGTTTAGGGGTTAATAACTTTATTAGGGATTTCGGGGGGGAGGGGATCGCGGTTGACAGGTAGATAGACATTGCGCATGCGTTAGGTGTTAGGTTTTATTTAGCAGATTGCGGGTGACAGGTAGATAGACATTGCGCATGCGTTAGGTGTTAGGTTTATTTTCTAGCTAGTTTAGGGAGTTACGGGGCTCCAATAGCTTTTTGTGGCGAGGTGAAAATGGAGTAAGATTTCTCCATTTTCGCCACGTAAGTTCTTACGCTGCATATTGGATACCAAACTGCGCTGGTTTGGTATACCTGCCTATGGCCCAAAAAACTACGGGCGACGGCAGAAATATACGGGCGTAACTTCTAGGTTACGCCGTATATGTGATACCAAACCAGCGTAAATATTGGCATCGCCGGCTTTTGCGGGCGACGATTTTTATCGGATCGACCCCTTGATGTTCTAATTTACAGCCACTTCTTCTTAGATGTGAGTGCTAGTAAGTGTACACTTTCAATCTCAGTATTGAAAAAACCTTTCCTTTTCAGGCTTTTCATGTTGTTTAGCAAAGTTTAATCTTGCAGTTTTGTGCCGAAGAGCAAACATGGGTTTTTTCCTTGGATTCTGTCCATAGAAGATGACATTATGCAATGTCCTTAGCACTGTTTGAGCTGTCACAGAAACTCCAATTTCTATTGATAATCCCTGAGCCAGAACTGAAGCACTTGCCTTGATGTAAATATGAAGGACTTGCCTGTTGCCTGTTTATCAGAGCTAGATTGTGCAAGTAACGCACTGTCCGTGGCGTCATTTTACGACAACAACCACTGCGGCTCTGATTTTTGGCACTGTGTACCTGATTACTGCTGCAACTGTGTTTTGACTGATTTTTAGTTGGTCACCAATGTTCCTGTATCCTTTACCATCTTTGTGAAGTCTCACAATCAAATTTTTCAATTCCTCTGGCAATTCTTTTCCATGTGGAGACATGATGCAAACTTGAAAATAGACACAGCCCATTGGTCATAGGCTAATTGGAAATCATAGGTGTACTCAATTTTCTTTCAGTGATCTAACTTGTATGTCAGTGACCACTGGTGTATTCACTTTTGTTGCATTAAATTTCTACTTTGGGACCTGTATTTTCAATATAATCTTTCTAAAGTATTTGTTTTTGATTGTTTATAATAGGAAATACTCTTTACTTGTCAACTTAGAAATAAAACAATTATTGAGAGGTGATACAATTTTGAATAATTTGATATTTAAGTGCTATTGCCCAGGGGTGTACTCACTTCTGTTGTATACTGTATATACACTCACCTGCCACTTTATTAGGTACACATTATTAGTACTGGGTTGGACCCCCTTTTGCCTTCAGAACTCAATTCTTCATGGCATAGATTCAACAAGGTGTTGGAAACATTCCTCAGAGATTTTGGTACATATTGACATTAAAGAATCTCGCAGTTGCTGCAGATTTATTGGCTGCACATCAATGATGCAAATCTCCCTTCCACCACATCCCAAAGGTGCTCTATTGGATTGAGATCTGTTGACTGCGAAGGCCATTGGAGTACAGTGAACTCATTGTCATGTTCAAGAAACCAGTTTAAGATGATTTCAGCTTTGTGACATGGTGCATTATCCCGCTGGAAGTAGTTAGTACACTGTAGTCATAAAGTATGGACCCGGTCAGCAACAATGCTCAGGTAGACTGTGATGTTTAAATGATGCTTAATTGGTACTAAGGGGCCCAAAGTGTGCAAAGAAAATAGCCCCCACACCATTACACCACCACCAGCAGCCTGAACCATTGATACAAGGCAGGATGGATCCATGCTTTCATGTTGTGTACACAAAATTATGTCCCTACCATCTGAATGTTGCAGTTTAAATCGAAACTCATCAGACCAGCAACGTTTTTCCAATCTTCTATTGTCCAATTTTGGTGAGCCTGTGTGAATTGTAGCCTCAGTTTCCTGTTCTTAGCTGACAGGAGTGTCATCCGGTATGGTTTTCTGCTTCTGTAGCCCATCTGCTTCAAGGTTTGATGTGTTATGCATTCAGAGATGGTATTCTGCATACCTTGGTTGTAACGAGTGGTTATTTCAGTTACTGTTGCCTTTCTATCATCTCAAATCAATCTGTCCATTCTTCTCTGACCTCTGACATCAACAAGGCATTTTCATCCACACAACTGCCACTCACTGGCTATTTTCTCTTTTTAAGACCATTCTCTGTAAACCCTAGAGATGGTTGTGTGTTAAATTCCCAGTAGATCAGCAGTTTTTAAATACTCAGACCAGCCCGTCTGCACCAACAACCATGCCATGTTCAAAGTCACTCAGCCAAAATGTGTAGAAGGTAACTGCTTGAGCTTCCTAAATTGGTTAGCCTTACTCCAATATAGGTATGGATTGTTACTTGCGATATTGCACTATGTTGTTTTTTTCTTTTTACAGATTTTTTTCACTAAGGGATCTTTACAGGTTTTGTTTTTTTTTCACCAAGGAATCTATTAAGGATAACACAGACACTATTACCTATTATCATTTTTTATTATTTCTTACTTTTATTTTTATCTTTTTTTCCTGTTGGAGCACACATTAGGAATTTCACCTAGAAAGTTCATATCATGTCGAGGGACAATCTTTTGTGCACATTGGCTTTTATTGCCAACTCTGGGACATTATATATTGAACTTCCATTTTCACTATTGTTATATGTATTATGCTTTAACTGATATGGTACCCTACTGTTATTTACTGTTATTTATTTTAGATGTCTAAATGCTTTAGATAATTGTTATAGACTTAAGTTTCTATTTACATTTGCATATTTTTAACCACTTCAACCTCTTTGGCGCTCCCTCCATCTGGACTATTGTATATTTTGAAAGGTTTTAGAAACCTTTTTGGGAACCTTTTTGGGAACTTGTGGTTTCATAGGTGTAGGCGCTGTAATTACCAAACTATACATATATCCCCTTTCTTCCCTATTCTGATGCTCGTTTGGAACTTCAGCAAGTCATCTTAAATTTTAAAAGATATTAATAATAATTATTAAGAATCACCTCAATTACGAGTTTTGCGTTTGTGTTTTAACGCTGAAAAAATTGCCATTTCAGCATTAAAACAGCAACACAGCCCTTATGAGTCTTGTCAGTATAGCTGTACCGCAAGCCTTTTAGCCTGTAACGCAACGTCAGTCCTGCACTTGAAAAAAATGACGTTTTTCCATGGGATTTCCATAGCGCTGCCATTACAATTTTTTCGGTGAGGCTAAAAAGCTTGCGTTACACCCTATACCGACCGATCCGTTTTGCAATCTGATACCAGTAGTTATGAGTTTTACGAAACAAAACTGTTATTCAAAACTCATAACTAAACTGTTACAAAGTACACTAACACCCATAAACTACCTATTAACCCTTAAACCAAGGCCCTCCCGCATTGAAACACTATTTTAAAGTTATTAACCCCTAATCTGCCGCTCCCCACATCGCCGCCACTAATAAAATGTATTAATTAACCCCTATTTCGCCACTCCCCGACATCGTTGCCACTATAATAAAGTTAATAACCCCTATTCTGCCGCTCCCCAACATAGCCGCCACTAAATAAAATTATTAACCCCAAAACCTCTGACCTCCCACATCACTACCACTAAATAAACCAATTAACCCTTAAACTGCCAGCCCCCCACATCGCCAAAAACTAAATTAAACTATTAACCCCTAAACCTAACAACCCTCTAACTTTAAATTAAAATTACAAGATCCCTATCTTAAAAAAAAAAAAAAAAAACTTACCTGGGAAATAAAAAAACAAAACTACATTTAAACTATAAATTAAACTAACATTACTATTATACTAAAATTAAAATAACTACAAATTAAAATAATTAAAATAAACATTAGAAAAACCTAACCCTACTAAAAAATTTTTTTACAAAAAATAAAAAATACTAAAGTAAAAAAATAACAAACACTACATTATGAAAAATAACAAACAAAATTATCCAAAATAAAAACAATTACACCTAATCTAATAGCCCTATCAAAATAAAAAAGCCCCCCCCCCCCAAATAAAAAAAAAACTTGCCTACAGTAAACTACCAATAGCCCTTTAAAGGGCCTTTTGTAGGGATTTTCCCTAAACAAATTAGCTCTTTTCCCTGTAAAAAAAATACAAAGACTCCCCCAACAGTAAAACTCAGCACCCAACCAACCCCCCCAAAAAAACCTAATTCTAAAAAAACCTAAGCTACCCATTGCCCTGAAAAAAACACCCCCAAAAAAGTTATTCAAATCACCCAATAGAATTTTAGTAGCTCTCATCCTATTGGCTGATTTGAACAGCCAATAGGATTTCAATAGCTCTCATCCTATTGGCTGATTTGAATTTCCAAAATCAAATCAGCCAATAGGAATGCAAGGGACGCCGTATTGAAAAGGCTCCCTTGTGTTGAAGATGTCTTCAGGATGGAGCTGCTCCGCGCTGCCGGGATGAAGATAGAAGATGCCATCTGGATGAAGATAGAAGACGCCACCTCGATGGATGTAGACCCCGCCGCCTGGATGAAGATTTCGCCACCTGGATGTGGATGGATGTCCGGACTTCAAAAACTGTAAGTGGATTGTCGGGGGTTAGTGTTAGGTTTTTTTAAACCTTTTTGGGTGTTTTTTTTTTTAGATTAGGGTTTTGGGCATTCTTAAAATAGCTAAATGTCCTTTTAAGGGAAATGAAAAAGAACTGAATGCCCTTTTAAAGCCGATTCCCATACAAATGCCCTTTTCATGGCAGTGGGTAGCTTAGGTTTTTTTAAGAGTTACTTTTTTTATTTTGGGTGGGTTGGTTGGGTGGTGAGTTTTACTGTTGTGGGTCTTTGTATTTTTTGTAAAAAGATCTGATTTCTTTAGGTCAATGCCCTACAAAAGGCCCTTTTAAGGGCTATTGGTATTTTATTGTAGGCTAGGGTTTTTTTTATTTTGGGGGGCTTTTTATTTTGATAGGGCTATTAGATTAGGTGTAATTGTTTTTATTTTGGATAATTTCGTTTATTTTTTGTAATTTTGTATTTTTATTTTTTTTAATTTTGTATTTTTTTTGTAATTTTGTATTTTTGTATTTTTTGTTATTTAGTATTTTTTGTAATTTAGTATTTTAAATTTTTTGCAACTGTAGATTTCATTTTTTTAGTAGGGTTAGGTTTTTTTAATGAGTAATTTAATTTATTTAATTCATAGTTATTTTAATTTTAGTATAATAGTAATGTAAGTTTAATTTATAGTTTAAACTTAGGTTTTTTTAAATTTCCCAGGTAAGTTTTTATTTATTTTAAGATAGGGATCTGTCATTTTAATTTAAAGTTAGGGGGTTGTTAAGTTTAGAGATTAATAGTTTAATTTCGTTTTTGGCGATGTGGGGGCTGGCGGTATAGGGGTTAATAGGTATATTTAGTGGCAGTGATGTGGGAGGCCAGAGGTTTAGTGGTTAATAACTTTATTTAGTGGCGGTGATGTCGGGGAGCAGCGGAATATGGGTTAATATCTTTATTATAGGGCGGGCAATGTTGGAGTGCGGGGGAATAGGGGTTAATAACTTTAGTATAGTGGCTGCGATATCAGGAGCGGCAGATTAGGGGTTAATAGATTTATTTTGGTGGCGGCGATGTCGGGGGCAGCAGATTAGGGGTTAATAAGTTTATGTAGCAAAAGAGAGGAGAAAGAGCAGAATAGAGGGAAGAGAGAGCAAAAGAGAGGGAGGAGAGAGAGCAAAAGAGACGTGGAGAGAGAGCAAAAGAGAGGGAGGAGAGAGAGCAATAGAGAGGGGGAGAGAGAGAGCAAAAGAGAGGGGAGAGAGACAAAGCAAAAGAGAGGGGGGAGAGAGGGGGGAAAGAGAGAGAAAAAGAGAGGGGAGAGAGACAGAGCAAAAGAGAGGAGGGAGAAAGAGGGCAAAAGAGAGGAATGGAGAGAGAGAGCAAAAGAGAGGGGAGAGAGACAGAGCAAAAGAGAGGGGGGGAGAGAGAGAGCAAAAGAGAAGGATGGAGAGAAAGAGGAAAAGAGAGAGATGGAGAGAGAGAGCAAAAGAGAGGGGAGAGAGACAGAGCAAAAGAGAGGGGGGAGAGAGAGAGAGCAAAAGAGAGGTGAGAGAGAGCAAAAAGAGAGGGATGGAGAGAAAGAGCAAAAGAGAGGAATGGAGAGAGAGAGAAAAAGAGAGGGGAGAGAGACATAGCAAAAGAGAGGGGGGAGAGAGCAAAAGAGAGGGGAGAGAGAGAGAGCAAAAAAGAGGGATGGAGAGAGAGCAAAATAGAGAGATGGAGAGAGAGAGCAAAAAAAAGGAGAGCCAGAGCAAAAGAGAGGGGGCAGAGAGAGAGTGCAAAAGAGAGGGGGGAGAGAGAGCGCAAAAGAGAGGGGGATAGAGAGAGCGCAAAAGAGAGGGTGAGAGAGAGAGCGCAAAAGAAAGGGGGAGAGAGAGCACGCAAAAGAGGGGGGAGAGAGCGCAAAAGTGAGAGAGAGAGAACACAAAAGAGAGGGGGAGAGAGATAGTGTAAAAGAGAGGGGGAGAGAGAGCGCAAAAGAGAGGGGGAGAGAGAGAGCAAAAGAGAGGGGGGAGAGAAAGAAAAAGAGAGGGGGAGAGAGGGAGCAAAAGAGAGGGGGGAGAGAGAGAGCAAAAGAGAGGTGGAGCGAGAGAGAGTGCAAAAGAGAGGAGGAGAGAGCGCAAAAGAGAGGGGGAGAGAACACAAAAGAGAGGCACAGAGCACAAAAGAGAGGGAGAGCGAGCATAAAAAATAGGGGGAGAGAGAGAGCAAGGGGTGGGACCACTGTACTGCAAAAAATGGCCGGTGTGAACGGGCTTTAGGACTAGTAGTATATAATTGTTTAAATATTGAATAATATATATGTACTAAAAGACAAAAAAAAACAACATTTTTTTCCCCAAAATTGCCATAATTAGATTAACCAGTAAAATGGAATTTTATATAACTGTTAGGTACTCAGTTATTTCTATTAAACATATGAAACACTAAGAACTCATTTCCATTAAGCCGTAATTCGGTTTGCGTGCACTGTGGAAAGCAACTGCTTTATCAACTGCTTCCAATGGCGCGTTATACCTCAATATCAGCAGCCGGACTCCGGCTGCCGGAAAATACTTTGCGCCTCATAGAATGTAATAGAAGCCATTAATCGTTAAATTATACCAGGTTTCCAATGAAAGTTCTAACTGTTAATACACTGTCGGAGGCTGTCGATACATTGAGAAATATTACACCCAGCTCAACTAGGTGTAAAGGAGGAAAAATTTGCTTTTTGAGGCCTGTTTCTTATTGAAATTGCAAATCCTAAAAACATTTATGAGTGTTTCAATGTAGAAATAACATTATATATGCTACATTTATTGGTCCTATGTATAGGAATATTTGCACCTATGTGTTCATTGAAATATCAATATGTATGTATATGTACATAGAAAAATAGATGCAAGTATATATCACCTATTCCAAATGTAACCTTTGCCCGGGGGTGCTATATATATTCTCAATACATATATTAATATAATTATAGCTAATAATAATCTTTGCCTATATGTATATATGTATGATAATGATATATACATCTTTGACCTATATAACACATATACAGGGAGTGCAGAATTATTAGGCAAGTGAATTTTTGAGGATTACTTTTATTATTGAACAACAACCATGTTCTCAATGAACCCAAAAAACTCATTAATATCAAAGTTGAATAGTTTTGGAAGTAGTTTTTAGTTTGTTTTTAGTTATAGCTATTTTAGGGGGATATCTGTGTGTGCAGGTGACTATTACTGTGCATAATTATTAGGCAACTTAACAAAAAACAAATATATACCCATTTCAATTATTTATTTTTACCAGTGAAACCAATATAACATCTCAACATTCACAAATATACATTTCTGACATTCAAAAATCAAAACAAAAACAAATCAGTGACCAATATAGCCACCTTTCTTTGCAAGGACACTCAAAAGCCTGCCATCCATGGATTCTGTCAGTGTTTTGATCTGTTCACCATCAAAATTGTGTGCAGCAGCAACCACAGCCTCCCAGACACTGTTCAGAGAGGTGTACAATTTTCCCTCCTTGTAAATCTCACATTTGATGATGGACCACAGGTTCTCAATGGGGTTCAGATCAGGTGAACAAGGAGGCCATGTCATTAGATTTTCTTCTTTTATACCCTTTCTTGCCAGCCACGCTGTGGAGTACTTGGACGCGTGTGATGGAGCATTGTCCTGCATGAAAATCATGTTTTTCTTGAAGGATGCAGACTTCTTCCTGTACCACTGCTTGAAGAAGGTGTCTTCCAGAAACTGGCAGTAGGACTGGGAGTTGAGCTTGACTCCATCCTCAACCCGAAAAGGCCCCACAAGCTCATCTTTGATGATACCAGCCCAAACCAGTACTCCACCTCCTCCTTGCTGGCGTCTGAGTCGGACTGGGGCTCTCTGCCCTTTACCAATCCAGCCACGGGCCCATCCATCTGGCCCATCAAGACTCACTCTCATTTCATCAGTCCATAAAACCTTAGAAAAATCAGTCTTGAGATATTTCTTGGCCCAGTCTTGACATTTCAGCTTGTGTGTCTTGTTCAGTGGTGGTCGTCTTTCAGCCTTTCTTACCTTGGCCATGTCTCTGAGTATTGCACACCTTGTGCTTTTGGGCACTCCAGTGATGTTGCAGCTCTGAAATATGGCCAAACTGGTGGCAAGTGGCATCTTGGCAGCTGCACGCTTGACTTTTCTCAGTTCATGGGCAGTTATTTTGTGCCTTGGTTTTTACACACGCTTCTTGCGAACCTGTTGACTATTTTGAATGAAACGCTTGATTGTTCGATGATCACGCTTCAGAAGCTTTGCAATTTTAAGAGTGCTGCATCCCTCTGCAAGATATGACTATTTTGACTTTTCTGAGCCTGTCAAGTCCTTCTTTTGACCCATTTTGCCAAAGGAAAGGAAGTTGCCTAATAATTATGCACACCTGATATAGGGTGTTGATGTCATTAGACCACACCCCTTCTCATTACAGAGATGCACATCACCTAATATGCTTAATTGGTAGTAGACTTTCGAGCCTATACAGCTTGGAGTAAGACAACATGCATAAAGAGGATGATGTGGTCAAAATACTCATTTGCCTAATAATTCTGCACTCCCTGTAATTATATTATATTTGTAAATATATATGTTCTAGCAAAATAATGGAATCAAATATTTGTGTTATGTCACTTTAAATTAAAGTTCACAATTAAACATTTAGGAATCAAATAAAGCATTCAATTCCAACATTCAACTTACATAACTCATAATCAATTTAATTTTGTTATCTTTCTTATTTGAATTATATATTTAAGTTTAGGAGGCATTCTATTTAATGTTCAGCACCTGTGTTACACTTGCTGATTGTTGACTACATTTACCCAACAATTATCAAGCGTTCCCCATGTGCAGAATCAAAATGGGTAGATTCCTAAGCTTACATTCCTGCTTTACAAAATTACAGATGATAATGAAGTTAAATAGATAATATGAGTACATATTTAAGTATATTAATACTGTATGCTCTGATTCAATAATATAATTTTGAATAGATTACCCCTTTAAGAAATATGTAAAATCCTCATTTTAAAGAGACAAATACAGATTTAATATAGTCCTTCAAAATAAACATACATTATCAATACATACAGGCAGTGCAGAATTATTAGGCAAATGAGTATTTTGACCACATCATCTTCTTTATGCATGTTGTCTTACTCCAAGCTGTATAGGCTCGAAAGCCTACTACCAATTAAGCATATTAGGTGATGTGCATCTCTGTAATGAGAAGGGGTGTGGTCTAATGACATCAACACCCTATATCAGGTGTGCATAATTATTAGGCAACTTCCTTTCCTTTGGCAAAATGGGTCAAAAGAAGGACTTGACAGGCTCAGAAAAGTCAAAAATAGTGAGATATCTTGCAGAGGGATGCAGCACTCTTAAAATTGCAAAGCATCTGAAGCGTGATCATCGAACAATCAAGCGTTTCATTCAAAATAGTCAACAGGGTCGCAAGAAGCGTGTGGAAAAACCAAGGCGCAAAATAACTGCCCATGAACTGAGAAAAGTCAAGCGTGCAGCTGCCAAGATGCCACTTGCCACCAGTTTGGCCATATTTCAGAGCTGCAACATTACTGGAGTGCCCAAAAGCACAAGGTGTGCAATACTCAGAGACATGGCCAAGGTAAGAAAGGCTGAAAGACGACCACCACTGAACAAGACACACAAGCTGAAACGTCAAGACTGTGCCAAGAAATATCTCAAGACTGATTTTTCTAAGGTTTTATAGACTGATGAAATGAGAGTGAGTCTTGATGAGCCAGATGGATGGGCCTGTGGCTGGATTGGTAAAGGGCAGAGAGCTCCAGTCCGACTCAGACGCCAGCAAGGTGGAGGTGGAGTACTGGTTTGGGCTGGTATCATCAAAGATGAGCTTGTGGGGCCTTTTCGGGTTGAGGATGGAGTCAAGCTCAACTCCCAGTCCTGCTGCCAGTTTCTGGAAGACACCTTCTTCAAGCAGTGGTACAGGAAGAAGTCTGCATCCTTCAAGAAAAACATGATTTTCATGCAGGACAATGCTCCATCACACACGTCCAAGTACTCCACAGCGTGGCTGGCAAGAAAGGGTATAAAAGAAGAAAATCTAATGACATGGCCTCCTTGTTCACCTGATCTGAACTCCATTGAGAACCAGTGGTACATCATCAAATGTGAGATTTACAAGGAGGGAAAACAGTACACCTCTCTGAACAGTGTCTGGGAGGCTGTGGTTGCTGCTGCACGCAATGTTTATGGTGAACAGATCAAAACACTGACAGAATCCATGGATGGCTGGCATTTGAGTGTCCTTGCAAAGAATGGTGGCTATATTGGTCACTGATTTGTTTTTGTTTTGTTTTTGAATGTCAGAAATGTATATTTGTGAATGTTGAGATGTTATATTGGTTTCACTGGTAAAAATAAATAATTGAAATGGGTATATATTTGTTTTTTGTTAAGTTGCCTAATAATTATGCACAGTAATAGTCACCTGCACACACAGATATCCCCCTAAAATAGCTATAACTAAAAACAAACTAAAAACTACTTCCAAAACTATTCAGCTTTGATATTAATGAGTTTTTTGGGTTCATTGAGAACATGGTTGTTGTTCAATAATAAAATTAATCCTCAAAAATACAACTTGCCTAATAATTCTGCACTCCCTGTACAAACCCCTGAGATTGCACACTTGAATGGCATGGTTACCTGATAAAAAATAATATAGAAAAATAAGTCATTTATCATGAAGATGAGTTTTATTATTACAGATTTACCCTCATTCATATGTCATTTTCAAGGTGAAAATCATTGAACATATTTATTCAATTCAAAAACGATGACACATTAAAGTATAATGTGGCATAGTACTAATATTTATAAAATATATGTAATATCATGTCTGCTAAAGCAGAGAATACATTTGCAATATTTAGAATATTAACCAAAATAAATAAGTGCTAAATATTACATACTTCAAGATATTTGAAGTATTGTCTTTAACATGGAATTATTGAAACAATTTAAAAGTGCATTGTGCATTGGTCTCAGGGGCATCTGTGTCTGTTCATATGATGTCAATTAAAATGTATTAATCACCTCTATATCATGGCAATCACATATATGTTGTACATACATCAGTGCTTAAATATCATAGAGATGCATTACTCTAATTAGTCTAAATATTTAATAATATTTTTTACAAAAAGGAGTGCAATAATCATGATAGGAATAGATTTCAGATATTACATTCCACATATGACTATAAGGATGAATGCAAGATATTTGGCCATATCAACAGGAAGGAGTATTTACTTTATAACTCTTCTACAACTGGATAACCCTTATTAGCTTCATCTGAAGAAGCACACATATGCTTGTGGAATATTAATCATAACATTTACACATGCCACGTTGTCTAATGTTAGATAGCATATACTGTATTGATTTCAGACAGGTATCCTCAAGTATTCTTAAATGGCATAATATTCTAGATAGACGTATACATACATTTATTAACAATGTACACATGCTTATTAATTGACGTGAAATAAAAATGAATAAAGCTGTTAATTTTTAGCAAATAAGAGCTATTAGAATAATATTGAAATATATTTTCAAATTTGGATTAGAAAAATATATGCATATTTATGAGATGGAAATCGCACTTAAAAAAGTGCTTTAGTGCAAAAATTAGATATGATATATCTTGGGGGAAAAATAATAAATAATATTACTTAATTCTTGTGGAGGGATTTGACCTTTGGAGGAGAGGTACTTGGGGAGGAAGTGTGGCATCTTGTGTGACGTCCACCAGCTGAATGTGAGGCTAATAGATGGGATTCAGGGTCCTGCAGGGAGATGACGGAGGATGCAAGAGAGGATGGAGTTTGCGGCCTATCCGCGAGCCTCTCCACTGCCTCTGCCAGGTGGAAGAGTGAGGCATTATGCATGTCCATTTGGCTCTGTATCCTCCTAAAAGCCTGCTGCTGCTGGAGCCTGGACAGCCTAAGTTCCCTATGTATCATCTTCAGTAGATCATCCTGCTGGGACTGTACCATACCCTGTTGTAGACTTGGTGTCTCAGGAACCAATTGTTGGCTGGTTCCAGGGGTGTCTCTCCGTATTGGTGACTGGGAAGTTGTGTGTGATGGCACTGTTGGCAAAACATTGGTGGGTGCAGTGGGTGGTGGTAGTGTGGATTCCTGGTGTGCCATAGGAGTGGGAGGCATATAGTGCAGATGATGCAGATCTGTATGCTGCTGTGGTGGGGGCATAATCTGCTGTGGAGGATGATGTTGTGGGGGGTGCATCATCTGCTGCGGTGGGTGTATCATCTGCTGCGGTGGGTGCATAATCTGCTGCGGTGAGTGCAGCTGTGGGGGGGGGGGGTGTTATTTGTTCCTGCGGAGTATGCATGAACTGCCAGTGTTGAGGAGGATGAGTCTGCTGGGGTTCAGAACCCATAACATGATATGTTGTCTACGAGGTAGATGGAGAAGGGCCTGATACATCCTTCACCTCATATGCCCTGGGCTGCTGCGTATCACCTTCTAGGAGGCTGATATAGGAGGTAGTGTCACCATAGACATCCTCATCCTCCTCAGTGAATGCATGAACATCCTGCTGTGGTGTTGGTTCAGCTTCATACTCCTCCTACTCGTATCCTACAAATAAATATATGTATACATTATCTATCTAATAGAATAGATTTATAGCATAACAATACAAATGATTATATTCCATATTTTTGTGAATATATATACATACTTACACACACACACACACACATACATACACACACACATACACACATACATACATACACACATACATATAGTATGTTTGGTAGGAAATCCAAGCATAAATGACCATAACTGATGAATCTTTATAGACTGTGTCTTAAAGGAACATTGCTAATGACAGATTTATATGAAATGTTTGATATTATTGGATATTATATTATCAATATCCTTGCTTGTCAGAGCAGATATACTATACAGAGTGCTTGATGAACATATTAAATACAACTATGTAAATTCACATTTGTAGCTAAAAACAGATGGATATTTATGATCTAAAACACACACACACACACACACATATATATATATATATATATATATATATATATATACATATACACATCCTATGTTTGGTTATATTTAATATAGAATATTCACCTTCAAACACCTCTTCAGGTGGCACAGAGGTGTCCATTGTCCCCTTACATCCTAGGACAGCTTCACCCGATAGCATGTCCTCCCATGACTTCAGGTGAATCTGCTTACTAGGACCACCACCTGTCCCCCGTGCGTATTTGGCCTGCTGTGCCATGTTCACCTTTATTTCCCTCCTGCAGTCATGATATCTGTGTTTTTTGCTGGCAGTAGAACGATTGTGTCCTAAGCAGCTTACTGTCACTCATATCTCCTCCCACAACTTATTCCTGACAGTCACTCTCAGGTTAGAGTTCTCCAGCTGAGGTGCCCTATCTAAGTATGCCTCAACAGGAGCCTCCTTCTCCTCCTCTGAGTACCTCTCCTCTCTTAGCCTGCCCTTCACACCTGAAGGACCAGCAGACACAGACCCTCCCTCCTGTGACTGGGGACCAGCCCTCTCTTCCTCCTCTGTGTGACAGGCTACCACCAGCCCCACCCCTACTTGTCACAGTCTGTCCCACTCTCCCTTTTCTTTGTGTGCCTAGTTGAGGCTGACTCCTCTTCACTCCACTCACCTCCACTCCTCTTCCACCCTCTCTCCTTCCCTCCTCTGCCAGAGTTTAAAGAAGGACATATTTTACACCCAACCTCGGCTCCTAGACCTGCTCATACTACTCCCTACTTCCCCCTCCATCTATCGCCCCTCTTCACTGACCTCCCCCTAGCCACCCCCTCCCAACTCCACTAGGCCAATCCATCCCTTTCTCCATTCCTCCCTAACTCTAACCTAACACTAATGTCCCTAGCTTACCTACATACACTAATTCACCTAACTAAACCCTAAATTAAATATCCCCAAAACTAACTACCTAACTATCTAGTCCCTAACAATCTCTAATCTATATCCCTGCAAATAAAAATAAAAAGGTGTGGGTGAAATTAAACAAAGGGATGTAAAATAAAAAAGAGATGGGCTAAATATTCAAATGAAAAATAAATATGGGATTATTAAAAGATTAGCGCTAAAAAAGGGATTTAAATGAAAAAAGGGATGGGCTAAATAATCAAAATAAAAATAAAAAAAAATATATGAGATTATAAAAAAAAATCAGATAAAAATAATATGGGATGTAAATCAAAAAAGGAATGGGTGAAATGGATAAATTAATAAAAGGAAAATAAAATTATGTAGTAGTTAAGAGAAGGGTAGGTAAAGGGGAGATCGGAAGTGGGATAGGGGGTTAATGAAAGGGGTATAAAAGGAATGTGAACGTGTTTGTATCAAATAAAAGTGTGTGTGTTTGTATGTATACAGGGAGTGCAGAATTATTAGGCAAATGAGTATTTTGACCACATCATCCTCTTTATGCATGTTGTCTTACTCCAAGCTGTATAGGCTCGAAAGCCTACTACCAATTAAGCATATTAGGTGATGTGCATCTCTGTAATGAGAAGGGGTGTGGTCTAATGACATCAACACCCTATATCAGGTGTGCATAATTATTAGGCAACTTCCTTTCCTTTGGCAAAATGGGTCAAAAGAAGGACTTGACAGGCTCAGAAAAGTCAAAATAGTGACATATCTTGCAGAGGGATGCAGCACTCTTAAAATTGCAAAGCTTCTGAAGCGTGATCATCGAACAATCAAGCGTTTCATTCAAAATAGTCAACAGGGTCGCAAGAAGCGTGTGGAAAAACCAAGGCGCAAAATAACTGCTCATGAACTGAGAAAAGTCAAGCGTGCAGCTGCCAAGATGCCACTTGCCACCAGTTTGGCCATATTTCAGAGCTGCAACATCACTGGAGTGCCCAAAAGCACAAGGTGTGCAATACTCAGAGACATGGCCAAGGTAAGAAAGGCTGAAAGACGACCACCACTGAACAAGACACACAAGCTGAAACGTCAAGACTGGGCCAAGAAATATCTCAAGACTGATTTTTCTAAGGTTTTATGGACTGATGAAATGAGAGTGAGTCTTGATGGGCCAGATGGATGGGCCCGTGGCTGGATTGGTAAAGGGCAGAGAGCTCCAGTCCGACTCAGACGCCAGCAAGGTGTAGGTGGAGTACTGGTTTGGGCTGGTATCATCAAAGATGAGCTTGTGGGGCCTTTTCGGGTTGAGGATGGAGTCAAGCTCAACTCCCAGTCCTACTGCCAGTTTCTGGAAGACACCTTCTTCAAGCAGTGGTACAGGAAGAAGTCTGCATCCTTCAAGAAAAACATGATTTTCATGCAGGACAATGCTCCATCACACGCGTCCAAGTACTCCACAGCGTGGCTGGCAAGAAAGGGTATAAAAGAAGAAAATCTAATGACATGGCCTCCTTGTTCACCTGATCTGAACCCCATTGAGAACCTGTGGTCCATCATCAAATGTGAGATTTACAAGGAGGGAAAACAGTACACCTCTCTGAACAGTGTCTGGGAGGCTGTGGTTGCTGCTGCACGCAATGTTGATGGAGAACAGATCAAAACACTGACAGAATCCATGGATGGCAGGCTTTTGAGTGTCCTTGCAAAGAAAGGTGGCTATATTGGTCACTGATTTGTTTTTGTTTTGTTTTTGAATGTCAGAAATGTTTATTTGTGAATGTTGAGATGTTATATTGGTTTCACTGGTAAAAATAAATAATTGAAATGGGTATATATTTGTTTTTTGTTAAGTTGCCTAATAATTATGCACAGTAATAGTCACCTGCACACACAGATATCCCCCTAAAATAGCTATAACTAAAAACAAACTAAAAACTACTTCCAAAACTATTCAGCTTTGATATTAATGAGTTTTTTGGGTTCATTGAGAACATGGTTGTTGTTCAATAATAAAATTAATCCTCAAAAATACAACTTGCCTAATAATTCTGCACTCCCTGTAAACTAATGTGTGCTAATTAACTAATGTATAGATGTGTGTGTGTGTGTTCCTAATATATAGGGCGCGATCCGATATACGGCGTAGTTTGCGGCGCAAGTGAGGGAACCCCCGCCGCCCGCAGTTTCAGCTCGCAACTCGAGCTATCTTATATACGGCGCCGTCAGATGCTAAAGTGCCGTAAGTCTCACAAACCAGCGACGTCCAGAAATCTGCGTAAGTACAAATTTCTGGAGTCGCCAGTGACTTACGGCACTTTAGAAACTGCCGGCGCCTATAAAACCTGACTAAAGTTATAGAATCACCCGTACTGTCTAACACGCCTCCCTAACATAGCCCGACACGTCTAACCCTCTATCCGCTATCCCCCCTCACTATCCTAACAATAAATCATGTATCAACCCCTATACCGCCGCTCCCAGACCCCGCCGACACCTAATAAAGTTATTAACCCCTAAACCGCCGCTCCCGGACCCCGCCGCCAGCTGATAAAGTTATTAACCCCTAAACCGCCGCTCCCGGACCCCACCGCCAGCTATATTAAATCTATAACCCCCTAATGTGAGCCCCTACCCCACCGCCATCTACCTTACCTACCCCCTAAAGTAAGCCTCTACCCCGCCGCCATCTATTTTAAAATTATTAACCCCTAATTTAATCCCCCTACACCGCCGCCAGCTATATTAAATTAATTAACCCCTAAAATACTAAACTATCCCTACCACTAAACCTAAGTCTAACCCTACAAATAGCCCTGAAAAGGGCTTTTTGCGTGGCATTACCCCAAAGTAAACTGCTCTATTGCCAGCCCTTAAAAGGGCTTTTTGCGGGGCATGCCCCAAAGAATTCAGCTCTTTTACAAGCCCTTAGAAGGGCTTTTGGCGGGGCTTTGTCACAAAGTAAACAGCTCTTTTGCATCTAATCTAAATCCCCCTACACCGCCGCCACCTATAATAAATGTATTAACCCCTAATCTAATCCCCCTACACCGCCGCCACCTATATTAAACACATTAACCCCTAATCTAATCCCCCTACACCACCGCCAGCTATATTAACTATATTAACCCTAATTCTATTAGGGTTAATATAGTTAATATAGTTATTATATTAAATATATTAACTATATTAACCCTAATTATATTAGGGTTAATATAGTTAATATAGTTATTATATATATATATATATATATATATATATATATATGTATATATATATATATATATATATATATATATATTTATATATTAAGTTTAATAACCCTATCTAACTCTAACATCCCTAACTAAACTCTTATTAAAATTAATCTAATATTAATATTATTAATTAAAATATTCCTATTTAAATCTAAATACTTACCTATAAAATAAACCCTAAGATAGCTACAATATAATTAATAATTACATTGTAGCTATTTTAGGGTTTATATTTATTTTACAGGTAACTTGGTATTTATTTTAACTAGGTACAATAGCTATTAAATAGTTAATAACTATTTAATTGCTACCTAGTTAAAATAATTACCAATTTACCTGTAAAATAAATCCTAACCTAAGTTACAAATACACCTACACTATCAATAAATTAAATAAACTTCAAATATCTAACTAAAATACAATTAAATAAACTAAACTAAATTACAAAAACCCCCACTAAATTACAAAAAATAAAAAAAAGATTACAAGATTTTTAAGCTAATTACACCTATTCTAAGCCCCCTAATAAAATAATAAAGCCCCCCAAAATAAAAAAAATTCCCTGCCCTATTCTAAATTAAAAACGTTAGCTCTTTTACCTTACCAACCCTTAAAAGGGCCTTTTGCGGGGCATGCCCCAAAGAAAACTGCTCTTTTGTCTGAAAAAAACCCCACAATACCACCCCCCAACATTACAACCCACCACCCACATACCCCCTAATCTAACCCAAACCCCCCTTAAATAAACCTAACACTACCCCCCTGAAGATCTCCCTACCTTGTATTTTAGTTAAATATTTGTAGTTTATTTAATTTATTGATAGTGTAGGTGTATTTGTAACTTAGGTTAGGATTTATTTTACAGGTAAATTGGTAATTATTTTAACTAGGTAGCAATTAAATAGTTATTAACTATTTAATAGCTATTGTATCTAGTTAAAATAAATACCAAGTTTCCTGTAAAATAAATATAAACCCTAAAATAGCTACAATGTAATTATTAATTATATTGTAGCTATCTTAGGGTTTATTTTATAGGTAAGTATTTAGATTTAAATAGGAATATTCTAATTAATAATTTTAATATTAGATTTATTTTAATAAGAGTTTAGTTAGGGATGTTAGAGTTAGATAGGGTTATTATACTTAATATATATATAATATAATAACTATATTAACTATATTAACCCTAATATAATTAGGGTTAATATAGTTAATATATATAATATAATAACTATATTAACTATATTAACCCTAATATAATTAGGGTTAATATAGTTAATATAGCTGGCGGTGGTGTAGGGGAATAAGATTAGGGGTTAATGTGTTTAATATAGGTGGCGGCGGTGTAGGGGGATTAGAATAGGGGTTAATACATTTATTATAGGTGGCGGCGGTGTAGGGGGATTTAGATTAGATGCAAAAGAGCTGTTTACTTTGTGACAAAGCCCCGCCAAAAGCCCTTTTAAGGGCTGGTAAAAGAGCTGAATTCTTTGGGGCATGCCCCGCGAAAAGCCCTTTTAAGGGCTGGCAATAGAGCAGTTTACTTTGGGGTAATGTCACGCAAAAAGCCCTTTTCAGGGCTATTTGTAGGGTTAGACTTAGGTTTAGTGGTAGGGATAGTTTAGTAATTTAGGGGTTAAATAATTTTATATAGGTGGCGGCAGGGTAGGGGGATTAGATTAGGGGTTAATTAATTTAATATAGCTGGCGGCGGTGTAGGGAGATTAAATTAGGGGTTAATTAATTTAATATAGGTGGCGGCGGTGTAGGGGGATTAAATTAGGGGTTAATAATTTTAAAATAGATGGCGGCGGTGTAAGGGGCTCACTTTAGGGGGTAGTTTAATGTAGTTGGCGGCGGGGTAGGAGCTCACATTAGGGGGTTATACTTTTATTGTAGGTGGCGGCGGGGTCCGGGAGCGGTGGTTTAGGGGTTAATAACTTTATTAGGGATTGCGGTGGGGGATCGCGGTTGACAGGTAGATAGACATTGCGCATGCGTTAGGTGTTAGGTTTTATTTAGCAGATCGCGGTTGACAGATAGATAGACATTGTGCATGCGTTAGGTGTTAGGTTTATTTTGTAGCTAGTTTAGGGAGTTACGGGGCTCCAATAGACAGAGTATGGCTTACTACGGGTGCTTTTTGTGGCGAGGTGAAAATGGAGTAAGATTTCTCCATTTTCGCCACGTAAGTCCTTACGCTGTATATTGGATACCAAACTGCGCTGGTTTGGTATACCTGCCTATGGCCCAAAAAACTACGGGCGACGGCAGAAATATACGAGCGTAACTTCTAGGTTACGCCGTATATTGGATACCAAACCAGCGCAAAATTCAGCGTCGCGGGCATTTGCGGGCGACGCTGCATATCGGATCGGGCCCATAATATGAGCCTTCAAATATATGAATGTTTTAAACAAAAATCTCCAACTCTCCACTAACAATAACTAAGCAAACCACCAAACTCCTACCAGAGCAACTAGCTCCTGTGTCTTTCTCTCTAGAGGCGATCACAGGTAAAGAGCACAGGCGCAAACCGTTATTTTTATAGACAGAGGTCAGGTTACCATGGCAATAAACGTGTTATGTCACTCTTTTTGTCGAATCTGACATCGGATTATGTACGGTCGTAAAGAGCAACTGCGCGCAACATGCTATCCTTTTCAATGGAAACCTGGTACTAAAATGGAGCCATAATTTACTTTTAGTTGTCGGCCGCTTCGGTAGATTACAGTTCCATTTTTAACGGCTCAATGGAAGCGAGCCCTAAGTAAACTGAAAATATTATGTAAATAACTATAAATAACTATAAAAATATAATTACTAGTTAGTTGGATTTAGGAGTGAAGGCATCAGTACATGTGATTATAAATAAGAAACTATTATTTTGTGACTATAAAACATTCTGCAAATGATCTCATGAAAAATTATAATTAATAGTATAAAAAATTCTGTCTTTAATGTTATTTTTTATGTTCTTTAATTGTGTTTCTTTGTTTTGCTTGTACCATTATTCTTACATATTTACATGCCCTATATTTTGTAGTTCATTTCCAACGTTTAAGATGGCATAGGAAAATACTATACTAAATGTTGTTTCCCCTAGTTAAGCTTTGCTGTCTTAATGAGAAAAACAATGTAATGGGGCATTTAATGCCCTAAAAATGTTTGTAATCATTAAATACATTTTTTAACCCCTTAATGACCGAGGACGTGCAGGGTACGTCCTCTTAAAAAAGTCACTTAACGACCAAGGACGTACCCTGCACGTCCTCGGTTTGGAAAGCAGCTGGAAGCGATCCTGATCACTTCCAGCTGTTTTCCGGTTATTGCAGGATGCCTCGATATTGAGGCATCCTGCAATAACATTTTTTACCCCTCCGGTGCAGAGAGAGCCACTCTGTGGCCCTCTCTGCACCGGACATCGATGGCCGCATTCGTTGGTGGGTGGGAGCTGAAGTGGGAGGTGGGTGGGCGGCCATCGATGGCTTCTTAGTCAGAGAGGGGGGCGTGATCGGGGGCGGTATCACCGGGGGCGCACACGGGTGCGTGCGCATGCACAGGGGGTGGTGGGCGGGCGCGTGCATGGGGAGGGAGCGGGTGGGAACCACTTACACTACAGAAACTGTTTTTTTATTATGGGGAGAAAGGAGGGATAAAATGCCTGATAAAACTCATCTAAGGGATCTGGGAGGGGGTGGGGGATTAGTCTTGGGGGGGGGAAGCTACACTGCTGAAAAACCAAAAATAAAAAAAAATAAAAACATTTTTATATGCAAACTGGGTACTGGCAGACAGCTGCCAGTACCCAAGAAGGCCCCCAATAAAGCAGAGGGGGAGGGTTAGAGAGCTGTTTTGGGGGGGATCAGGGAGGTTCAGGACTAAGGGGGGGAATCTTACACAGCAGCATATGTAAATATGCTATATAAAAAAAAAGGATACCTTTTATTTTAGTACTGGCAGACTTTCTGCCAGTACTTAAGATGGCGGGGACAATTTTTGGGGTGGGGGAGGAAAGAGAGCTCTTTGGGAGGGATCAGGGGGTCTGATGTGTCAGGTGGGAAGCTGATCTCTACACTAAAGCTAAAATAAACCCTGCAAACTCCCTACAAGCTACCTAATTAACCCCTTCATTGCTGGGCATAATTCACGTGTTGTGCGCAGTGGCATTTAGCGGCCTTCTAATTACCACAAAGCAACATCAAATCCATATATGTCTGCTATTTTTTAACAAAGGAGACCCCATAGAAGCATTTACAACCATTTGTGCCATAATTGCACAAAATGTTTGTAAATTATTTCAGTGAGAAATCTAATATTTTGAAAAATTTAACGTTTTTCTTTATTTGATCGCATTTGGCGGTGAAATGGTGGCATGAAATATACCAAAATGGGCCTAGATCAATACTTTGGGTTGTCTACTACACTACACTAAAGCTAAAATTACCCCAAAAAGCTCCCTACCTGCTCCCTTATTAACCCCTTCCCTGCTGGGCATAATACACGCATGGTGCGCAATGGCATTTAGCGGCCTTCTAATTACCAAAAAGCAACGTCAAAGCCATATATGCCTGCTATTTCTGAACAAAGGGGATCCCAAAGAAAAATTTACAACCATTTATGCCATAATTGCACAAGCTGTTTGTAAATAATTTCAGTGAGAATCCTAAAGTTTGTGAAAAAATTTGTGAAAAAGTGAACAATTTTTTTTATTTGATCGCATTTGGTGGTGAAATGGTGGCATGAAATATACCAAAATGGGCCTAGATCAATACTTTGGGATGTCTTCTAAAAAAACATATCTACATGTTAATGGATATTCAGGGATTCCTGAAAGATATCAGTCTTCTAATGTAACTAGCGCTAATTTTGAAAAAAAGTGGTTTGGAAATAGCAAAGTGCTACTTATATTTATTGCCCTATAACTTGCAAAAAAAGCAAAGAACATGTAAACATTGGGTATTTCTAAACTCTGGACAAAATTTAGAAACTATTTAGCATGGGTGTTTTTTGGTGGTTGTATATGTGTAACAGATTTTGGGGGACAAAGTTAGAAAAAGTGTGTTTTTTTCCATTTTTTCCTCATATTTTATATATTTTTTTATAGTAAATGATAAGATATGATGAAAATAATGGTATCTTTAGAAACGGTATATAATATGTGTGGGTACAGTAAAAGAGCAAGAGGAAAATTACAGCTAAACACAAACACTGCAATAATGTAAAAATAGCCTTGGTCCCAAATGGACAGAAAATGGAAAAGTGCTGTGGTCATTAAGGGGTTAAGTTTTAAGGATAAATCATGTAAATAAAGACTTTAGCTGAACAAAACATTTCAGTTCTGTTGCCAGATTTCTGCGTTTTAAACATCACAAATTGTGACGGATGAAATGTAAAAGAGATCTATAATTTGATGATTAGACTGGTACAAAATAATCTATTTACATAATGCATGACATTTAAAACCAAATTCTTTAGTCACATAAATCTGCAGCTTTGACAATGGCACAGAATTTAGATTATTCATTAAAAAAAAAGGAATTACTTAAAGGGACATGAAACTGTAATTTTTTATTTCATGATTCAGATAGAGCATTCAATTTCAAACAACTTTCTAATTTACTTCTGTTGTCTAATTAGCTTTGTTCTCATGGTCTCCTTTATTGAAAAGCATATCTAGGTAGGCTCAGGAGCAGCAATGCAGTACTGCAGCTAGCAGCTGATTGGTTTGTATATGAACAGTTATGCCTCTTGGCTCTGGCTCACACAATCTGTTCAGCTAGCTCTCGTTAATGCCCTGTTGTTCTTTAAACAAAGGATATTCAGATAAGGAAGCAAATAACAATAAAAGTAAATTGAAAAGTTGTTTAAAATTGTATGCTCTATCTGAATCGTGAAAGAAACATTTAGGTTTTCATGTCCATTGAAGTATGTTTATTGTTTAATAAAAGAACATTAGGGGAGACAGGCTTAAATTAACAATTGTTAGATAACCTAAGTATCACAATTTGACTTAGGAAAAAACCTTGTAAGAAGGATAATAGTGCAGACCCTTAAACAAGCATATAAACCTAAATTGAAGAGAGAGATTGTAGAAATGTTTGTAAGTAACTACACACAAGACAGGGATTTCAGCACTTTGTTTTATTTATAAATGGTTCAAATAACCTAGCCAAAATTTAATATTTGGTATTATGCACAGTGCGGTATTATTCACGCATGTATACAGCAGGTTGGAATTCCGCTAAAAATATAGCTATGCAAAAGAAACTCAACAAATTAGTACACAGTAGCGTTATGCCTTATAGTCTTGAACCACAAGGTTGTGATTGTGAGCAAATGTTCAAAGTGCTAAGTTTCCTTGAGCAAACAACACCTCCACTAGAGGATGGCTATGCAAAGTTGCACAAATCAGCCATCATAGTGAGCCATAAGGATCTATGTTTGTAAAAAGCAGCACCTCTAAAAAGGGTATGTGATCATAAGCAATTAATATTGCAACTATGTCAGGTAAAAAATTCATATATGTATATACGTAAGCACATAGATAAAACACTGTTCTATAAAGGTAATAGTGGACCAAGGGGTACTGAACAACGCCTATTTCAGAGGACACCACTATATTGAAATAGTATCCGGTGCCATGAAATATAAATTGTTTGATACGATCTATGTTCAGTTCCCCCAAAGCAGGTCTCAAAATTACCAACTGTACACAGTGTTGCAAACACAGATATAGATAGTACAAACAGAGGTATCAGGTAACATGAGCAGAGTAAGCAGTTTTATATATAAGAGCTGTAGTAACGTCCTGTCATACAGGAATCTGTCAGGTATAGTAAATAGTCCTGAACAAATCAAAAGAAAACATTCCAGCTCTTATGTCCTCCAGACATGTTATTACCTTGAGTTATATACCGTCCAAATGTTCAGGACCGTGGGCAAGGTAATTTTGCTGTGAGGTTAGTTTTCAAGAGGGGTAAAATCCATCCCACCATAAAGGCAACTCACGGCTCCAATAGAAACTTCCTCGTAGGCACAATCAGCAATCGAGTGTGGTCTGGAAATACACTTTGCGCCAAATTGAAATCCTCCTTAATTATTGCAACACTGTTTCAAACTTGTTAGATCAAGGACAGAGCAGCCCGCTCTGTGTACGTCACTGCCGACGCGCATTTCACCCCCTACGTGACCACAGCGTCATAGGGGTTTCCTCAGGGCAAACGGATAGTGAGTTACAGACACTTCTGGTTATTTACCGGTCTTGACTCTCCATGATTGGTTGGACATTTGAAACTAGCGGCCAATAAACAAGTCTGTTTTGCTACAAGCCTCCTTAAGGAAAAGTGAAAAAAATGACTGACTAAAAGACGATATCATTAGCTTATACAAGTGCTAAATACACTAAATACATTTGGGTATACTAAGTTACGAATTACAGAAGACAAACTTATTAAAAATAAAATATTATATATATATATATATATATATATATATAAGTAGCAGAGATGTGCACTCTCACCTTCCAACGACTGCCAGGGTGCTAGTGAGAATAAGTATGGAAAAACAACAAGCTTGCTCTCAATGGTCTTTTTTTGTGAAATATTTTACTTGAAAAACTGTGACGTTTCGAGGACAAAGTATCCCCTTCTTCAGACAATGTGTGTAACAAACAATAGTGACTTTATACACTGTGTCAAACAAACCCCTCCCCTCAATTAGAACAAAAAAAACGCCAAATCTGGTAACTATAGTGACCTATGAGTCACAATGTAAACAACCAAGTGCTATCCATTACTAAAAAATATATATGAGAGCCATCCCAGCTCTAACATAGTTAGTGACAGCCCAAGTGCAGGATAAAAGAACTGTGGAGAAATGGAAACAATGGAAACAAACGTGGAATACAGGCAGAGCACAGAAAAAACGGAGTAACAGTGTACATTAAATCTTTCATATCACCGCTTATTCGTCAATAACACATCAGAAGACATTGTACACCACAGGTAAACAAAGTCAGAGCACTGATCTGAAAGGTTTAAACTCACCTAGGGGAGACACATACCTAAACACTGCAGCCGCTCACTACCGCATCAATACACAACACCGGGAAGAGGACCCGGAACTACGCAGGACTCTCATGTGGGGGGCCATCGGCCAATCACCGGAGTTGTTTACTGTTGCCGTAGTCACCATTCACATCGGGCCACACACAGGTACTGCAACGCTAAAGTGCAATAGGACTTGTTGGCAGTCCGAACAAAGGCAATGCCATAGACCACAGCATCAAACTATAAACTGCCAATACCTAGTACTAAATCTTAACCTGAAACTACAGAGCAAATATAGCTAAGACAGTGAATATTGGGACTTATCACATCATAGACACATACATTCACGGTCAGCAATTGGTACCAGCATTCAAAAAAGTCGCCCGTGAGGCAACAACCACAAATAATACCATAACCAAAAAGCGCACTGAAGATCATGTCAAAAATAGATACCAATCATGCAGGTAGTACAGCCGTGGGATTCATAGAAACTGTGTAGAGGTTGTAGCCAGAGGACAACAGACAGTGTGTTACAGTGATATAACACAGCACATTTAACTCAGCACATTTAACTACAGGTGAACTGACCTAAGCTCTCTATAGATCATCCATTCAAGACACATTCGTATGGAAAAGAAAGGGGAAGGGATGTGCATAGCAGATAGCCCTAATAACCAGTCAAGAATTTACAGAAAAGGCCAAAAGGATGTCGGTAGATTGAATGATAGGTGGACTCTCCCAGTACATCCTCAGGGTTTCAGAAGTATTGGCACTCAGCTGGAGACATCGGTTAGAAATTATATCTAACTATAGGAAGCAGTGCCAATCAAACATTGTGTTCAGTCCATGGGGTTGTAGAGTATTTAACCGGAAGATCCACTTGGCCTCAATTTGTAGAAGAAGAGTGTCCCTGTCGCCCCCCCGCCTCAGTGGGGGGACATGGTCAATTAAAGTAAAACGAAGGTCCTGAAGTCCATGTCCTTTTTCCACAAAGTGCCTAGCCACAGGCTGGTCACTTGAACCCTTTTTGAGGGATGTCCTGATTGAAGACCTACAGGGAGTGCAGAATTATTAGGCAAATGAGTATTTTGACCACATCATCCTCTTTATGCATGTTGTCTTACTCCAAGCTGTATAGGCTCGAAAGCCTACTACCAATTAAGCATATTAGGTGATGTGCATCTCTGTAATGAGAAGGGGTGTGGTCTAATGATATCAACACCCTATATCAGGTGTGCATAATTATTAGGCAACTTCCTTTCCTTTGGCAAAATGGGTCAAAAGAAGGACTTGACAGGCTCAGAAAAGTCAAAAATAGTGTGATATCTTGCAGAGGGATGCAGCACTCTTAAAATTGCAAAGCTTCTGAAGCGTGATTATCGAACAATCAAGCGTTTCATTCAAAATAGTCAACAGGGTTGCAAGAAGCGTGTGGAAAAACCAAGGAACAAAATAACTGCCCATGAACTGAGAAAAGTCAAGCGTGCAGCTGCCAAGATGCCACTTGCCACCAGTTTGGCCATATTTCAGAGCTGCTACATCACTGGAGTGCCCAAAAGCACAAGGTGTGCAATACTCAGAGACATGGCCAAGGTAAGAAAGGCTGATAGACGACCACCACTGAACAAGACACACAAGCTGAAACGTCAAGACTGGGCCAAGAAATATCTCAAGACTGATTCTTCTAAGGTTTTATGGACTGATGAAATGAGAGTGAGTCTTGATGGGCCAGATGGATGGGCCCGTGGCTGGATTGGTAAAGGGCAGAGAGCTCCAGTCCGACTCAGACGCCAGCAAGGTGGAGGTGGAGTACTGGTTTGGGCTGGTATCATCAAAGATGAGCTTGTGGGGCCTTTTCGGGTTGAGGATGGAGTCAAGCTCAACTCCCAGTCCTACTGCCAGTTTCTGGAAGACACCTTCTTCAAGCAGTGGTACAGGAAGAAGTCTGCATCCTTCAAGAAAAACATGATTTTCATGCAGGACAATGCTCCATCACACGCGTCCAAGTACTCCACAGCGTGGCTGGCAAGAAAGGGTATAAAAGAAGAAAATCTAATGACTTGGCCTCCTTGTTCACCTGATCTGAACCCCATTGAGAACCTGTGGTTCATCATCAAATGTGAGATTTACAAGGAGGGAAAACAGTACACCTCTCTAAACAGTGTCTGGGAGGCTGTGGTTGCTGCTGCACGCAATGTTGATGGTGAACAGATCAAAACACTGACAGAATCCATGGATGGCAGGCTTTTGAGTGTCCTTGCAAAGAAAGGTGGCTATATTGGTCACTGATTTGTTTTTGTTTTGTTTTTGAATGTCAGAAATGTATATTTGTGAATGTTGAGATGTTATATTGGTTTCACTGGTAAAATAAATAATTGAAATGGGTATATATTTGTTTTTTGTTAAGTTGCCTAATAATTATGCACAGTAATAGTCACCTGCACACACAGATATCCCCCTAAAATAGCTATAACTAAAAACAAACTAAAAACTACTTCCAAAACTATTCAGCTTTGATATTAATGAGTTTTTTGGGTTCATTGAGAACATGGTTGTTGTTCAATAATAAAATTAATCCTCAAAAATACAACTTGCCTAATAATTCTGCACTCCCTGTATGATTGGCAAACCGGGTTCTGGCATCATCCGTGGTTTTACCCACATGTGGTGTACCTATTAAATTGTAGCTGTGGGCGGTTTTATGTGGGTAAAACCACGGATGATGCCAGAACCCGGTTTGCCAATCATAGGTCTTCAATCAGGACATCCCTCAAAAAGGGTTCAAGTGACCAGCCTGTGGCTAGGCACTTTGTGGAAAAAGGACATGGACTTCAGGACCTTCGTTTTACTTTAATTGACCATGTCCCCCCACTGAGGCGGGGGGGCGACAGGGACAATCTTCTTCTACAAATTGAGGCCAAATGGATCTTCCGGTTAAATACTCTACAACCCCATGGACTGAACACAATGTTTGATTGGCACTGCTTCCTATAGTTAGATATAAGTTCTAACCGATGTCTCCAGCTGAGTGCCAATACTTCTGAAACCCTGAGGATGTACTGGGAGAGTCCACCTATCATTCAATCTACCGACATCCTTTTGGCCTTTTCTGTAAATTCTTGACTGGTTATTAGGGCTACCTGCTATGCACATCCCTTCCCCTTTCTTTTCCATACGAATGTGTCTTGAATGGATGATCTATAGAGAGCTTAGGTCAGTTCACCTGTAGTTAAATGTGCTGAGTTAAATGTGCTGTGTTATATCACTGTAACACACTGTCTGTTGTCCTCTGGCTACAACCTCTACACAGTTTCTATGAATCCCACGGCTGTACTACCTGCATGATTGGTATCTATTTTTGACACGATCTTCAGTGCGCTTTTTGGTTATGGTATTATTTGTGGTTGTTGCCTCACGGGCGACTTTTTTGAATGCTGGTACTAATTGCTGACCGTGAATGTATGTGTCTATGATGTGATAAGTCCCAATATTCACTGTCTTAGCTATATTTGCTCTGTAGTTTCAGGTTAAGATTTAGTACTAGGTATTGGCAGTTTATAGTTTGATGCTGTGGTCTATGGCAATGCCTTTGTTCGGACTGCCAACAAGTCCTATTGCACTTTAGGGTTGCAGTACCTGTGTGTGGCCCGATGTGAATGGTGACTACGGCAACAGTAAACAACTCCGGTGATTGGCCGATGGCCCCCCAGGTGAGAGTCCTGCGTAGGTCCGGGTCCTCTTCCCGGTGTTGTGTATTGATGCGGTAGTGAGCGGCTGCAGTGTTTAGGTATGTGTCTCCCCTAGGTGAGTTTAAACCTTTCAGATCGGTGCTCTGACTTTTTTTACCTGTGGTGTACAATGTCTTCTGATGTGTTATTGACGAATAAGCGGTGATATGAAAGATTTAATGTACACTGTTACTCCGCTTTTTCTGTGCTCTGCCTGTATTCCACGTTTGTTTCCATTGTTTCCATTTCTCCACAGTTCTTTTATCCTGCACTTGGGCTGTCACTAACTATGTTAGAGCTGGGATGGCTCTCATATATATTTTTTAGTAATGGATAGCACTTGGTTGTTTACATTGTGACTCATAGGTCACCATAGTTACCAGATTTGGCGTTTTTTTTGTTCTAATTGAGGGGAGGGGTTTGTTTGACACAGTGTATAAAGTCACTATTGTTTGTTACACACATTGTCTGAAGAAGGGGATACTTTGTCCTCGAAACGTCACAGTTTTTCAAGTAAAATATTTCACAAAAAAGACCAGTGAGTGCAAGCTTGTTGTTTTTCTATATATATATATATATATATATATATATATATATATATATATATATATATATATATATATATATATATATATATATATATATATATATATATATATATTATAATGTGTAATATAACAGAAGAACTCATCCTGGAAAATAGCCAGGTTGAAAAAAGACAGGGAAACAGCACTCTTTTGAAAAAACAATATTTTTACTAGCACGATTTATATACATAAATGGTAAAGGGGATGGCAATCGGGAGTCCTGCCTCCACCCCTGAACCGCAAGGATAGGCAAAGTACACTGTGTGTAAGGTACAAAATAGTTTGCAACAACAATATTTATCAAAAAAAACCAATATTTATTATAGGACCTTCCGAGTCCAATATACAGAACCTGACCGGTCAGGGGATGTGCGGAACAAGTTGCGCAATATGTAAATGCAGCACAATACAAAGCTGACTTAAGTAAAGCCTGTCACACTTCCTACATCCAGCTGCACACAGCACCTCTGTGAAGAGGTAATTGCTGGGCAGGTAAAACGTAGTAAGGGATCTAAGAAAGTGATGACAGCTTTATAACAAGCGGGATAAGCTAGTCAGATATACCTTGCAAACTGTACATAGAAGAATTTATATTCAGAGGGGAAGTGTATTCCTGGGATCAACTACACCCTGCTGCAGCCGACGCCTCACTCAGGAGGTATAGCGGTCGGGCAGGTAGAAAGATGGGATCTAAGTGATCTAATGGAAACACGCCCTCAGGATATGTACATAAGTAGATAGACCAGACATTTAAATCTTCATGTATGAATGACATGTATTGCAGACAAGGTATAAGTAAGTACATTCAAGAAAACAGCGTTATTGCATGCCATGCAGAAAAGCAATTAGGTGTGTTAGTATTCAGCATATGTCTGTCCATTTTAAGTTCCTAGAAAAAGCTGTGCCCCCTCTCGACAGAGTGGCGTTTGCCAGGTGCGAAATTCATGCACATAAGCCAAAGCTGATTCATGCAGTTAGCGGCAAGGAATGTAATGGAACCATACGACCTGATAGCTGCAATGACAAGTCGGCCGTGCCGAGTAGCTGTGAGTCCATGACATGTATGCCAAAATATGCCGAGTTTTGATTCTGACTTTGCTTTAAGAGTGCCTGGTAGTAAACCGCCAGGCACTCTTAAAGCAAAGTCAGAATCAAAACTCGGCATATTTTGGCATACATGTCATGGACTCACAGCTACTCGGCACGGCCGACTTGTCATTGCAGCTATCAGGTCGTATGGTTCCATTACATTCCTTGCCGCTAACTGCATGAATCAGCTTTGGCTTATGTGCATGAATTTCGCACCTGGCAAACGCCACTCTGTCGAGAGGGGGCACAGCTTTTTCTAGGAACTTAAAATGGACAGACATATGCTGAATACTAACACACCTAATTGCTTTTCTGCATGGCATGCAATAACGCTGTTTTCTTGAATGTACTTACTTATACCTTGTCTGCAATACATGTCATTCATACATGAAGATTTAAATGTCTGGTCTATCTACTTATATACATATCCTGAGGGCGTGTTTCCATTAGATCACTTAGATCCCATCTTTCTACCTGCCCGACCGCTATACCTCCTGAGTGAGGCGTCGGCTGCAGCAGGGTGTAGTTGATCCCAGGAATACACTTCCCCTCTGAATATAAATTCTTCTATGTACAGTTTGCAAGGTATATCTGACTAGCTTATCCCGCTTGTTATAAAGCTGTCATCACTTTCTTAGATCCCTTACTACGTTTTACCTGCCCAGCAATTACCTCTTCACAGAGGTGCTGTGTGCAGCTGGATGTAGGAAGTGTGACAGGCTTTACTTAAGTCAGCTTTGTATTGTGCTGCATTTACATATTGCGCAACTTGTTCCGCACATCCCCTGACCGGTCAGGTTCTGTATATTGGACTCGGAAGGTCCTATAATAAATATTGGTTTTTTTTGATAAATATTGTTGTTGCAAACTATTTTGTACCTTACACACAGTGTACTTTGCCTATCCTTGCGGTTCAGGGGTGGAGGCAGGACTCCCGATTGCCATCCCCTTTACCATTTATGTATATAAATCGTGCTAGTAAAAATATTGTTTTTTCAAAAGAGTGCTGTTTCCCTGTCTTTTTTCAACCTGGCTATTTTCCAGGATGAGTTCTTCTGTTATATTACACATTATAATACTATTTAAGGGCCTGCACCATATGTACTTATAATACCAACAAGGACCGATTGGAGGTTACCCTTGTTCACTAGCTTATATATAAATTTTAAAGCATTTGCTTCTCTCCCGTATCTATTTCTCAATATATATATATATATATATATACACACCATTTGAGTGGTTCATATGCTTAGCTAAAAAAAGTAGAAACTCAAAAAATAAATAAAAAATATTTTGTTATTATTATAACAAAGTGTAATTAAACACAGTCACAAAACATATGGTTGCATTCGGTACTATGTGGAGACCTACCTGCAAACAGCAGTGAAACACTACTTAGTACTTTACAGGAAGGCAGCAAACTCAAACTTCTCATTCAGGCCCCTAGGGGCCAATGTCTGTAGTTTGTACATCCAGGCTGTTTCCTTTTTTAAGAGGATATTATCGATATCCCCTCCTCTACCAAAAAGGGAACAAGCCTCAATTCATGTTATTTTGAGGTCTATTAGTGAAGAGTTGTGGTGTGTTAGAAAATGCAAAGCTACACCACTTTTTATCTCCCCATCTCTGGTCGCTTTAATGTCGTCCCTATGTTCAGTCACCCTGTCTTTCAGCATACGTCTAGTTTTACCTACATAGAAGACCGGGCAGCTACAGGTAAGTAGGTAAATAACATTCTCTGTTTTGCAATTAATGAACTGTTTAATGGGGAAGGACTCAAGACCTGTTGAGAAAAACTTGGTACGAACAATGTATTTACATAGGACACAGTGTCCACATTGGAAGCAACCTTTAACCTTCCTATGTTCACTTAGCCAATCCTTAGGGTTCAGACTTTTTACATAGAAGCTTTTAACAAGTTTATCTTTTAAATTAGTAGCCCTCCTAGCAACCAATGAGGGTTTCTCCCCCACTAGGTTTGAGATTCCTTCATCAGCTTGTAAAAATAGCCATTTATCTTTCAGGATTCCACGAATCCTTTCCCAGTGACAGTTAAACTCAGTGACAAACCGTATTTTCTGATCATGTGGTTTAACTTTGCTCTTATAGAGTAAGTCATCTCTATTTTCTCTCCTTGCTCTATTCATAGCATAATTTAAATTTCTATTGGAATATCCTCTATTCTCAAATCTGCTGTACATATCTTTTGCATGTTTGTTATATTTTCCTAGACTTGAACAATTTCTCCTTAAACTGAGAAATTGCCCAACGGGAATACCTTGTATCAGAGACTTTGGATGGTGACTAGAGGCTTCCAAAATATTGTTTGTAGCCGTTTCTTTTCGATAGATTTCCATTGCTAGAGAGGTCCCTTCCTTTTTAATTTTGACATCAAGGAATGTAAGCTCATTCTCATTGAAGTCAAAAGTCAGAAGAATGTTAAACTCATTTACATTCAGCATTCTAACGAATTCTTTCAGAGATTCCTCCGTTCCTCTCCAAATGAGAAAGACGTTGTCCACATAACGTAACCAAATCAAAACATGATTTTCTATCCATTCTTGTAGGTCTCCAAAGACCACTATATTTTCCCATAAACCTAAAAAAACATGTTGCCCCCATCGCTGTTCCTCTAATTTGTTTATAGAATTTCTGATCAAAAAGAAAGACATTGTTTGTTAAGACAAAGTTTAACAAATTTAAGATAAAATCTGTGTGTTTTCTATACCTAGGGCCTCTACTTTCCAAAAAATGTCTGGCGGCTCTTAGGCCTACCTCATGGGGTATAGATGAATACAATCCTTCTACGTCTAGGAACACAAAGACAGTGGAGGGACCAGCATGGGACTGAAACAAGCTAAGGGTTAATGCTGAAAGGAGTGAGATAGGAGAAGAGGCAGTGTGGGGTTAGTTGCAACAATGTTGCTAGTGTAGGGAGGAGCTCCCCTTCTTACCTTAAAAGTGTGCAACACTGATCACTGGCCCTCTTCTTCCTGGATCCTGAGCAGAGACGTTTTGCAGTACTTGCTGATTCAAAGCTTCTTCATGCAGCGTCCTAGAAGAACCAGACTCCCTCCTCAAAGATTCCATGCACTGACTTTTGCAAGACCTGGAAAGGAAAAGCAGATAAGTGACATGGATAATGGGGAGGATTTAGTTGATTTTGTTCCTGAAACACAATTTACTAGCTTAGTTGTTACAGCTCCTAGCCATTTACACACATCAGTTACTACAGTAGCTGAAGTGCATGACTTTAGCTGCACCGGATCGGCCTATGCCACTGAGGCACTGGTCAGGGCCCCTAGCATAGAGGCCTTAGGTGCAGAAGGTGATGGGGCAGGGGTAGAGCAAGGAGAGCAGGTGTTGGCACAGAGGGTGGAATCGCCTGAGCTGTTTACTGACAGGCCAGGCATGTCAACCCCATTACTTAAAAAACGGCCTAATATGGGTAGAGGTGCTGCAGCGAGTCATTCCCCTTCCCCACGTATATTTAGGGAACCGACCGCCTCTAACGATGTTGGCCCCCATGTTGGCCCCCATGTTCAGTCCACCTCTACAGCTGCTAATGTTAATTCTCAGCAAGGCCTAGTAGTAGGCCCCAATATGGCGGCGGTGGGTGTGGGCTCCAGCATGGTGGCTGTTCAACATACCCCTATGACACACAATATGGCGGCTGTTGGTGGAAACACCAATATGGCGGCGGTTGCGGGGGGGCCTTCTTGGGCTCTGCCGGGTAACTTACCTGACTCTTCTGTCTCCTCCCTCTTTGCGGCGCTTCCCCCGTCGGCTGCGTCGGCGATGGCGTCCTTACTCGCGTCCCTTGCGTCGGCTATGTCTCCTCCTGTAGCTCCCATCCATGCGGCTGCTCCATCGGCGAATCCGGAAGTGGGCGCGATAAGCCCCGCCCCTTCCGGTGACGTCATTTCCGCCCATACACGGCCAGACACACGCGGAGATGGCGGCAATCGACCGGGTCCTCTCATTTACACCGGAGGTGAGTACCATGAGAGGACACCGGTAGGGGAACGATTGCCAGTCTCCATGAGGGGTAGTACAAGGAGGAAAAATGTGCAGAGAAGGGTTAATTTTGCTGCTGCGTCACGTGGGAGCGGGGCCATAAGAGGTTTCTCAGGGCAAAGGCGTGGTGCCACAACTAACATAATGAGGGGAATGAGAGGATCCAGCCGCTCCAATATGAGAAACAGAGGTTTGGTTAGGGATAGCCGTGTGACACATACCCAGTTATATAAGGGTACAGACCAAGTTTATCCCCGCGACAGGGGCGAGGCCCACAGCAGCGATGCTGCGCTTCAAGGCTTAACTGACAATGCGATGAGGGGAAACACTATTAACCCAGTGCATGCCACAGGTGTGCGTGATTTGCATGCAAGTGGTAGGGCAGTTCAAGTGGGAGTGAATGCGCAGGTTGAGAATGAAAGATCTGCTGCTACAGTTAACACTTTCATTGCCAGTGTGAATGCTCATGATAATGTGAATGCCTTTACGAATGCTCATGATAATGTGAATGCCTTAACTAGCAATGATGCGCTTCAAGGGTTAACTAACAATGCTATGAGGGGAAACACTATTAACCCAGTGCATGCCACAGGTGTGCGTGATTTCCATGCAAGTGGTAGGGCAGTTCAAGCGGAAGTAAATGCGCAGGTTGTAAATGAAAGATCTTCTGCCCCAGTTAACACTTTCATTGCCAGTGTGAATGCTCATGACAATGTGAATGTCTTAGCTAGTGTGCCTAGGGCTAATGTGACGACTGGGCTGAGTGGGAACAGGCCTAATTTGTGTGGTGTTCAAGGGGGCACTGTATTGGGTAATGAGTCTCTGGGGATTGAAACTGTTAATCCTTCCAATGCTGGTGTTCGTTGTGCTCGCCAAATTTTGTCTATTTTGCAGGGTACAGCTCAAACGGAGCCTGTTTTGCCTTCAACATCTGGCACAGCTAGTATTTCCCAAGCAGCTAATTCAGCGGGTTCACAGCATGATCTCGCACCACCTGCACCTGCTCAGCAGCCAGCAGTTCCCGACACAAGGAGAGAAGCCCAGCCGGTTGCGACAGCTCAAGCAGCGGCATCCTCTGCAGAGGGTAAGACCGGGGCCTTTATACATGACCGACCTGACATAGATGACTTATCACTTACTGAGTCAGGATCTGACAGTGACACTTCATTGGGGCTGCACACTAAGGGCCAAAAACGTATGTTCTCAATGGTAAAAAAGATGTGGCAGGAATTTCAAGGGGGTACTTTTAGGAAATCAGGTCAGCAGCAGCAGCAGCAACTAGCTTTGACAGAGCATCCCCATGACACATCAGCACAGTTCATTGAGCGCCCTTTACCTACCCCTAGTTCAGAGCGCAAAGTCGCGTTACACGGTGACTCTTTGCCCTCTTATACCCCTTCTTTGCATGGACATTTAAAACCTAAGACGGTTAAAAAAATCCAGCAAGGGAGATACGTTAATGTTTTTGAGCTTTCAGCAGAAGCTTATAGACAAAAAGAGAAGAGTATGGATGGCACTGGTCCTAAACGGTTCAAGCGCCCGGAAACTTTTGATGAATGGCTCATTTGTTTCAGGGTATACTCTTCCTGCTATTTAGAAAAGTACCCCAGCCAGTGTCATGCTATCTTGAAATACACTGATAACATACACTGGATTCAGAGGAGGTATGGAGATTCTGCATGGAGGGACTATGACTCTGAGTTTAGGCAAAAGATGGCAGGGAATCCGGTGCTTACATTTGACACCACCGATACCCACCTTTGGCAACGCCTAGGCTCTCATCCTCCCTCCTCCTCAACCACGGGGGTCGTGAACCAGTCCTTTCGTTCACCGAAAGGTAAGCGAAAGGGTGGTGCCTGTTGGGCGTACCAGGATGGGAAGTGTGATAAAGGTAGCTCCTGCAACTTTCGCCACACATGTAAGTTCTGCGGGGGTTCTCACCCCGGCAGCGAATGTTCCAAAAGAAAAGATTTCCAAGCTAATAGGGCCACCAACAGATTCACGACTGTTTCAAAGGGCCCCAACCCCGGTGAGGGTTCACGCCCTTGAGCCCTGGCTGCGAATGTACCCAGACCGCCACGCCGCCATATTGTTACGTGACGGTTTTTTGTACGGGTTTCATATCCCTTTAATGCGAAGCCCACAAGGGGCTCCTTGTGCTAGAAACTTAAAATCAGCTTATCAGTTTCCGCACGTTGTTAGATCGAAATTGAATAAAGAAATTCAGTTGGGAAGGATAATAGGCCCATTTCCTTCCACCCCCCTTCAAGGTTTGGTGATTTCCCCTCTAGGGGTTGTGCCAAAGAAGGAGGCAGGTAAATTTCGGCTAATTCAACATCTATCTCACCCCAGGGGCACTTCTGTCAATGACGCCATTGACCCAGATATGAGCTCAGTGAAGTATCAATCGTTTGACAGCGCCCTACAGCTGGTTCGGTCGGCAGGGAGAGGGGCCCTACTGGCAAAACTTGATATTGAGGCCGCCTTCCGTTTGCTGCCGCTGAACCCAGCAGCCTTCCCTCTCATGGGAATTAAATTTGAGGGTGGCTACTATGTAGACCGTTGCCTTCCGATGGGCTGTGCCCTTTCCTGCGCCCCTTTTTGAGACATTTAGTACGTTTCTACATTGGGCAGTCAGCCAGCGGGTGGGTGGAAATTTCATAGCTCATTACCTAGATGACTTTCTCCTGGTAGGTAGAAAGGATTTGCGGGATTGCCAGTTGCTGATGCAGTCCATGAGAGATCTCATGTCACAATTTGGGGTTCCTCTCGCGGAAGACAAGTCTGAGGGTCCATGCACTTGCCTCACATTCCTAGGTATCCAAATTGACACTGAAAAGCAGCTGTGTAGGTTACCTCCTGAAAAGGTTCAAGCCATGTTACTTACGGTGCAATCGACTTTAACCAGTCGTGATGTTTCACTTCGCCAACTCCAATCCTTGCTGGGCCTCCTTAATTTTGCAGGCAGAGTAATCCCTATGGGGAGGGTTTTTAACAGAAGGTTGGAAAGTAAGTTAAAAGGGTCTCCCGCACCGTCGAAAAGAATTAGAGTCACTGAAGGCATGAAAGCTGATTTGCAAGTCTGGGAAGACTTCTTAAGGAATTTTAATGGCATCTGTCTTTGGCGCTCTTCCCCTACTTCTAGCCAATCGTTGCATTTGTTTACAGACGCAGCGGGGTCTAAAGGATATGGGGCCTATTTTCAGGGGCAATGGTCCGCAGGCCCCTGGCCTTCAGACTGGAATGCAAAGGGTCTGACGCGAAACCTTACATTGTTAGAACTGTTCCCGATAGTGCTAGCAGTTGAATTATGGGGAACATGCTTTGAAAATCAAGCGGTCATTTTCTGGACGGACAACCTTAGTGTTGTCCACGCAGTCAATAACCTATCAGCAACTTCGGCTGCGGTAGTCTGTTTGCTCAGACGCTTGGTGTTGCGTTGTTTAGAGCTTAATATTCAATTTCAAGCTCAGCATGTCCCCGGTGTTAATAATGTGCTTGCGGATGCTCTATCGAGATTCGATTGGGCGACTTTTAGACGTCTTGCTCCTAATGCTGCTCCAGAAGGTTTACCCTGTCCCGGTTTTCTTTGGCAGCTTCTAAGTCATGGATATCCCTGCTCCCTTTAGTACGGGCTTCACTAGCCCCGTCTACTTGGCGCTCTTACACGAGCTTGTGGGACGAATGGGAAAGATTCTGCCATCATCAAGATTTGGAAGCTGTGGAGGCATCTCAAGCTACATTGTGTGTTGGCTGGTGAGTCTCAGGCAGGCTGGGGTTCGGCATGGAGGTATTCACTCGCGGCTTGCAGCATTGTCATTTTTCTTTCGCACCATGGGCATGCCTGACCCAACTAGCGCTTTCTTTGTGCGGCAGGTAGTTAAAGGGTGGGGAAGATCGCAGCCCCAGCATAAAGACCCTAGGGAGCCCATTACCCTCGCTCGGCTTGAGCGGCTGGTGGAGGCGTTAGGGCAGGTTTGCGCTACGCCATACGAGTTTTCCCTGTTTCGTGCAGCCTTTGTCCTGGCTTATTCTGCAGCCCTTAGGGTTGGTGAATTAGTATCCCCCTCTAAGACACAACTTGACAGGGGCCTGTTGGCCGAACATTTACGGTTTGCAACAGATTCCCTGTTGCTATATCTACCACGGTCAAAGACAGATCAGCAGGAAAAAGGGGTGGATTTCTATGCCCAAAACATCGGGATCGTGCTGCCCGGTATTAGCTCTTTCACACTTTTGGGAAGTGAGACCAGGCAACCCGGGGTCCCTGTTAATACATGCTGATGGTTGTGCGTTGTCCATTTACCAGTTTCGCAAAGTTTTAGCAAAGGCAGTGGCAGCTGCCGGTTTAGACGGAACCAGGATTGCCTCCCATTCTTTCCGTATAGGGGCTGCGACTAACGCTGCGATGACAGGTTCCTCAGCAGATGCTATTCAACATGTGGGTAGATGGCGGTCCAACAGATATCGCGGTTATGTTCGGCCAGTTGTTTAATGTTTCCCTTCAATTTCTGTGTTGTTTACACTGTTTGTCGTTGCAGGAACCGCACAGGGAGCCAGGAGAGTGTGGATTGTTGGGCACTCGTATGTCCATTGGGCATGCATCCGCTGTTTATCCCTCCCCGGGGGTCAGTCACTGGGTTTCCCTGCAAATAAAGCATCAATTAGATGGTTAGGGGAGAGGGGCATGTGTTGGCCTAGGTTAGCCCCCCTTATTTCCGAGGCCCTAGTTCGCTGGGGTAAGCCCCACATATTGATTATTCACCTGGGCGGTAACGATGTGGGCGCCATTCCAGTGTTGGAATTGACAAAGATCATGCAGGCCGGGATTGCATGGATTAAGATCAGAATCCCGAACGTTGTAATCGGGTGGTCTAATATTATTCCCAGACTGGAATGGAGGCACATGGTCAGTCATAGCGCAGCCTATCGAGTTAGGAAAAAGATCAATGCCTCGATTGGTAGGACCGTCACGGGAGTGGGAGGTTTCGTGGTTAAACACGACTCCATCACGTCCGACAAGCAGCATTTCTATAGAAGGGATAGGGTTCACCTGCAGAATGTAGCCCTAGATATCTTTATTGAGGATATTAAAAATTCTATAGGAACCCGCCTGTAAGCAGGTTGGGGTTGTTAGGTGGCGGCAAGGTTAGCATTATGTTATGCTATCTTGTGGCGGGAGGTAGCGGCCCTGTTGCGTAGGGAATGGCGAAAAGGGGTGAGCGATGACCAGTCTAAAAGTGGGAGGGGCGGATGTCCCCAAGTGCACGTGGGGTGCCCCTCCTTCCCCTTGCGGGTGGGTCACAAGAGCTCGACACCCCTCAGTAGCGTTTCCTTGAGCAGAGAGCCTCTCTGCTGCAGATTCCGTTTTGGGCCGCTTACCTCTTGCAGTGCTGGGTTATGTTTTAGGATAAGCGCTTGCCGCCATCTTGCCTGTTGTGCAGTTTTTTCTGATGCGTTCAGTTTAATAAATATTTTGCCCTGTGACGGTCAAATAGTTTACCCATAACCAGTTTCTGTGTCGTTATTTATTAGGTTAAGTTAAATAAAGTGTTAAGTTATATTTGTGTTAAGTTATGTAAGCCTCTCTGCTGGTAACAACTGATAGGCATTTAATCCCTTAAGACAGTGGAGGGACCAGCATGGGACTGAAACAAGCTAAGGGTTAATGCTGAAAGGAGTGAGATAGGAGAAGAGGCAGTGTGGGGTTAGTTGCAACAATGTTGCTAGTGTAGGGAGGAGCTCCCCTTCTTACCTTAAAAGTGTGCAACACTGATCACTGGCCCTCTTCTTCCTGGATCCTGAGCAGAGACGTTTTCCCGCCCTCCCTCCCTTTTTGGCAAGATGGCTACTCTAGCTAGTTAATTTACGGGACCTGGGCATGCCTAGTCAGGCTAGCCTTTGAAGTCCATAGCAGGATAGTTCCAGCTTTCCTCTCTGGATTTCTCAGTTCGAGCGGCTGGGATACAGAGACCTTCTCTGACACCCTCACGGCGGGAGGTAGCGGCCCTGTTGCGTAGGGAATGGCGAAAAGGGGTGAGCGATGACCAGTCTAAAAGTGGGAGGGGCGGATGTCCCCAAGTGCACGTGGGGTGCCCCTCCTTCCCCTTGCGGGTGGGTCACAAGAGCTCGACACCCCTCAGTAGCGTTTCCTTGAGCAGAGAGCCTCTCTGCTGCAGATTCCGTTTTGGGCCGCTTACCTCTTGCAGTGCTGGGTTATGTTTTAGGATAAGCGCTTGCCGCCATCTTGCCTGTTGTGCAGTTTTTTCTGATGCGTTCAGTTTAATAAATATTTTGCCCTGTGACGGTCAAATAGTTTACCCATAACCAGTTTCTGTGTCGTTATTTATTAGGTTAAGTTAAATAAAGTGTTAAGTTATATTTGTGTTAAGTTATGTAAGCCTCTCTGCTGGTAACAACTGATAGGCATTTAATCCCTTAAGACAGTGGAGGGACCAGCATGGGACTGAAACAAGCTAAGGGTTAATGCTGAAAGGAGTGAGATAGGAGAAGAGGCAGTGTGGGGTTAGTTGCAACAATGTTGCTAGTGTAGGGAGGAGCTCCCCTTCTTACCTTAAAAGTGTGCAACACTGATCACTGGCCCTCTTCTTCCTGGATCCTGAGCAGAGACGTTTTCCCGCCCTCCCTCCCTTTTTGGCAAGATGGCTACTCTAGCTAGTTAATTTACGGGACCTGGGCATGCCTAGTCAGGCTAGCCTTTGAAGTCCATAGCAGGATAGTTCCAGCTTTCCTCTCTGGATTTCTCAGTTCGAGCGGCTGGGATACAGAGACCTTCTCTGACACCCTCACGGCGGGAGGTAGCGGCCCTGTTGCGTAGGGAATGGCGAAAAGGGGTGAGCGATGACCAGTCTAAAAGTGGGAGGGGCGGATGTCCCCAAGTGCACGTGGGGTGCCCCTCCTTCCCCTTGCGGGTGGGTCACAAGAGCTCGACACCCCTCAGTAGCGTTTCCTTGAGCAGAGAGCCTCTCTGCTGCAGATTCCGTTTTGGGCCGCTTACCTCTTGCAGTGCTGGGTTATGTTTTAGGATAAGCGCTTGCCGCCATCTTGCCTGTTGTGCAGTTTTTTCTGATGCGTTCAGTTTAATAAATATTTTGCCCTGTGACGGTCAAATAGTTTACCCATAACCAGTTTCTGTGTCGTTATTTATTAGGTTAAGTTAAATAAAGTGTTAAGTTATATTTGTGTTAAGTTATGTAAGCCTCTCTGCTGGTAACAACTGATAGGCATTTAATCCCTTAGGAGAGTATTCTGTTCTATTTCCAAACCATCTAGTTTTTTCAACAGATCACTAGTGTCTTTCACATACGAAGTTAAGGTAGTCAGAAATGGTTTAAGGAATCTATCCACATAATTCCCCAGATTCTCCTTAATGCTCCCAATCCCTGATATTATAGGGTGTCCCGGAGGATCCCTCAGGTTTTTGTGTAGTTTTGGGATGCAATAGAATACCGGGATTCTGGGGAATTTTGTGTACAGATAGTTACATTCCTTTTTGTCAATAATTCCTTCTTTTCTCGCATCCTTAAGCAAGTGTAACAATTCAGCTTGTATAGACTCAATGGGGTTATTCGGTAACAATAAATATTGGTCCTTGTTTCTTAACTGCCGTTTGACCTCATTGGCATAATTAGCTTCATCCATTATTACCAAATTACCCCCCTTGTCCGCTTGCTTAATGATGATCCCTGATTTGTTTATTAATTCAAACAATGCCTTTCTTTCTTTATATTTCAGATTATCCTGAGAGATTCTGTCAAAAGAAATTGTATTTACCTCTTTCTCCACCTCTCTAACAAACAATTGTACTGCGGGTACCAAGGCTAAAGCAGGCATAAATTCAGACTTTCTTTTCAACCCTGAGTTGACTATAATGTTTTCAGTGCTTGAAACACCCTGTGAAACTAGGGGATTGATAGTTGGAAGGTCAACAAAAGAGGGATCGTTTGTGTTCAACAAATGTACGAGATCATCCACAGTTTCTCGATCATCACAGTCTAAAGTTACAGTGTCATCACTTTTTTGAGTTTCAGGATTTACTTTATCTTTCATCACATGAGAGAGTACCACTTTGCGTGCAAACAGGTGGAGATCCTTTACAACTGTGAACTTATCAAGACCATTTGTTGGACAAAAGGAGAGACCTTTTTTCAAAAGATTAACGTGCATTATTCAGGACTATTTAGTATACCTGACAGATTCCTGTATGACAGGACGTTACTACAGCTCTTATATATAAAACTGCTTACTCTGCTCATGTTACCTGATACCTCTGTTTGTACTATCTATATCTGTGTTTGCAACACTGTGTACAGTTGGTAATTTTGAGACTTGCTTTGGGGGAACTGAACATAGATCCTATCAAACAATTTATATTTCATGGCACCGGATACTATTTCAATATAGTGGTGTCCTCTGAAATAGGTGTTGTCCAGTACCCCTTGGTCCACTATTACCTTTATAGAACAGTGTTTTATCTATGTGCTTACGTATACATATACAAATTGTTTACCTGACATAGTTGCAATATTAATTGCTTGTGATCACATACCCTTTTTAGAGGTGGTGCTTTTTACCAAGATAGATCCTCATGGCTCACTATGATTTTCTCAAGGAAACTTAGCACTTTGAACATTTGCTCACAATCACAACCTTGTGGTTTAAGACTATAAGGCATAACTCTACTGTGTACTAATTTGTTGAGGTTCTTTTGCATAGCTATATTTTTAGCGGAATTCCAACCTGCTGTATACATGCAGGAACAATACCGCACTGTGCATAATACCAAATATTAAATTTTGGCTAGGTTATTTGAACCATTTATAAATAAAACAAAGTGCTGAAATCCCTGTCTTGTGTGTAGTTACTTATGAACGTTTCTACAATCTCTCTCTTCAATTTAGGTTTATATTTTTATTGTTTTCTCATATATATGAATGAATAAAAGAAAATAGATCAGAAAAAACAGTGACATTACTGTTATGCATTTCCTTCTGTCATGGCATCCAATGGGGCCAAATTATTAAATGGCGGGCGGACATGATTCACTGTGGCAAATCATGTCCGCCCGACATAGCTAAATGCCGACAGCATAGGCTGTCGGCATTTAACATTGCACAAGCATTTCTGGTAAAATGCTTGTGCAATGCCGCCCCCTGCACTTTCGTGGCCAAAATCGGCTGCTAGCAGGGCGTTTCAATCATCCCAATCGTAGCAGTCCGCCACCTCTTATAACCGCTTTTAACTTAAGTTTCAGGCGAGCCGGAAACTACGGGGGTAGATTGCAGCATCCGCTGCTTGATTAATCTACCCCAATGTATTATTGTTAATATTATTTAACTATAAGTTAAGAGGGTAACCAGTGCTAAAAATAGAACCTCTTTTTATTTGCTGTAAATAAATATTTACCAAAATATTATGTATCACAATCATTGTCATTGTATAGGCAAAATTAACTCAAAATGTTACAAAAAAAGAAAACACCACTAAAGAATTTGTGACATTGGTAGTTCTCAAAAAAGTTCTCAAAAAAGAAAGAGAAAAATTATATTTGGGCTCAGATAAGAGATGGTCAAAGCAAATGCCTACAGAATGTGTCAAATATATTCAAGTAGCAGATGAAGTAAACAAGTCGTGATCACTGTAAAATAATTTAGGTAGGCTGATAAGAGCTTAGGAGCATGCATGTGTCTTAAGAACTCTATAGCAGCAATGTTTGCAACTATTTATAACATTGTGGCCTTACAGTATAATTCAGCACTAAATTCAGCACTTGACATAGCTGCACCCGCTACTGTTCCCTATGCATCATGCGCCTGACAACAACAATGGCACAGCAAACAGACCAGCTATGTTCACAGACTGCTGAACGTCTGGAGGAAAATCACGCACCTGATTTCCTGCACTATAATTCATCATCAGATCATACAACTCTGCCCTCAGCCTGGTCAAACAAGTCTATTTCTCCTCCCTCATGTCAACTGATGCATCAAACCCCAGAAAGCTGTTTTAACTCTCTTTACGTCTGCCTCCACCCACTATCAAACTCACTGCTCAGATTATTGCTGATAATTTTAAAAATAAAATTGACACAATTAGAAAATACATCTCTTCCTCACACCCCTCAAACCTAGAACTCCAACTTACCATTTCAATTAACAAAATGTGTTGTTACTTCTCTCCTGTAGCAGAGGAAGAAGTCTTCATTATCTTATCCTCTGTTCATTTTACAAGCTGTTCACACGACCCTATTCCTACTTGACTTCTCTTTCTCTCTGCTTCTTTAACCTGTATCCTAATTCCTCTCTTTAACCAGTCTTTCACAGCTGGTATGTTTCCAGATATATTCAAGCATGCCAATCACACCAATCCCAATCCCTCGCTCAACCCCTCCACCCCTTCTAACTATCGTCCGGTTTCTTTACTCCCTTTCCTTCAAAATTATTTTAAAGACTGGTCTATAATTACCTATCTCAGTTTCTCTCAATGAACTCCTTACTCAATCCCCTACAATCTGGTTTCCCCCATAAACACTCAACAGAAACTGTTCTTACTAAACTTACAAATGATCTGCTATCCGCTAAAGAAAAAAGGCACTTCTCCTTACTAATTCTTCTGGATCTTTCTGCTGCTTCTGACACAGTTGATCATCCTCTCCTCTTATAGATTATGCATTCTTTGGCATCTGAGACACAGCCCTCTCGTGGTTTGCCTCCTCTCTCAAACTGCTCATTTGCAGTTTGCTTCTGATCCTTTGCCTCTCTGAGTAGGAATACTGTAAGGCTGTCTCTTGAGTCCCTTGCTTTTTTCCTTCTATATGTCCTCCCTTGAAAAACTTTGGATTCTATTACCACTCTCCACTCTCTGCCAGTCTTTACACTGGCTCCCCATACACTCTAGAATACAATTCAAAGTAGAAACCCTAACCTATAAAGAACTCAATGACCTTGCTCCTAACTATATTTCCTCTCTCATCTCCAAATATTCCCCAAGTCATCCTCTTCGATCAACTTTTGGCCTACGTCTTTTTAATCCTAATATCTCTACCTTCCCCTCACGTTTCCAAGACCTCTTACACACTGCTCCTGTCTGGTACTCTGGTACACACGCTCAATCAGACTGTCTCCAACCTTGTATAGATTTTTGAAAACTCACCTATTCAGTCTCTCCTCTGCTTTTCACCCTACCCATAACTAATCTTGAAATGCCTTGACTCATCTAGAATTATTCTTTAGAAATTAGCAAAATTGATAAAATAAGTCAATTGGAAAGCTGTGTAAAATGGCATGCTCTATTCAATCTATTTATTTGTATTTATTTTGACTTTACTGTCCCTTTAAAGAACCAATAAATACAGTAGAATTCAATTATTGACAAGTACACAATAAAAAGACAATGCAATAGCACTTAATTTGGATTAGAATTGAACAGTATGATATTTTCCAGCAAATTTAAATTTTTTATCCAATTTCCAATCCCCCTATATCATGTGACAGCCATCAGCCAATCACAAGATGCATATATGTATATACTGTGCATTTTTTGCACATGTTTGGTAGGAGCTGGAGCCTATATAGGTGTGCATCTAAAAAGAATGTGCATGTTTTGATAATGGATAATATAGGAAAGTTGCATGCTTTATCTAAATCATAAAACTATAATTTAACTTTAGTGGCCCTTTAGGTATATGAATATAGAGAGCATATGATGCTTTTGTAACATTAATTATTTTTTTTGCAATAATAATAAATAAGCAGTAGACAAGCCACCTATTTCAGCCAATAAAGTAACACTAAAACTGTCAAATATTTGTAATGTTTTAGAATATTATTAATAGTAAATAAAATTATGTATGATCTGATAAAATTAATTGAGTAATAGAACCAACACATTTTTTGCATTATCTAGAATGTATATTAAGACAGATAAAATATTCATTAAAGATGAATGGTTCTACCTTTGCATGCAAGTTCTATTATCAAACCAGGGAGTGTTTGTGTTTATGTAAACATTAGCTCAGAATGCTGAATATATTATCTGAAGAACAAAAAGAGTGCAATGAAAATTGAACTGGAGAAAAAAAATGCATAATTTTGTTTGTTAATATGTGAAGTAAACATAATCAAGAAACTTAGCAATGAAAAAAATGTGTGTCCAAGCTGCTGAAATTAAAAATTCACTGAATCCTACAAAAAATGAATACATAGGATATTTAAAAATTGTATGTCATAGCAATCCTGCAATCTGAACAAGCTTTGCCTAGGAATAATGTGTACCCCCACACAGCTTATTTATTCAAGGGGAGAGCAAATACAAAAAAAAAATATATAAAAAGTAACTGACATGCTGTGTCAGGCTTATCTTGCTATAATTGTGCATGTAAAGGGGACCACCATTCCTGTATCTTTGTATGCACACGCTAGTCTGTACACCTAGCATGGCACCTAGCATAACACCTAGATAGCAGTATTGTAACATTATATGTTCACATCTCTTAAGTGAACATTTATAAGTGAAGCATTAACAATTGGGCAAAAGAATTATACAAGAATTGAACAAGGAGTGGACAAGGTATAAGGAGAGTTCTGTTTTAATACTGTTTTTTTTTTCTACTGTTTGCTACCTTTTGTCTCTATAAAAAACTACTTTATTCAGTTACTCCTTCACCGTCACCACCTGCACTGTTCATTACCCCATCTCTCTTAACCTCACCTTACTTTTGTATTCATGAACTTCACACACACTTAAAGACTCTCTCTCCCCCTTGCACTCCATCCCAAAAACAGTCTAATTACTGCAAATCTGCATCTCATCTCATGTCACTCCCCCTCTTGCTCATACTAGCTGCTGGTAACATCTCCCCTAATCATGGACCCCACAAATCCCTAGCCTTGCACAACAAGACTGACTCTCCCACTTACAAAGATGGTCACTCCCTCGATCTGATTTTCAGCTATTGATGCAGTATCTCAAATTTCATAAACTCCCCTTTTCCTCTTTTTGACCATCATCTCCTCACTTGCAAGATCACATCTCTCCCTACAACTCCCCCTCCCTCTACCCCTCACACTAAACTTCACAAAAGCATGAAGTCATTAAATCAGCAACAGCTCGCTAGCTCTCTCAAACCTCTCCTCTCTTACATCACCTCCTTTTTCTGCCCTGACCAATCTATCTGCCACTGTAACTGCACCCTTACACCAGGCCTTGACAATATGGCCCCACCTACCATAGCTCAGAAATCACACACTCACCCTCAGCCCTGGCACACTCCTCTGACTCGGTACCTACGCAAATGTTCATGTACTGCTGAACAACACTGGAGAAAATCTCGGAGTTAAGCTGGCTTTCTTCACTACTAGTTCATCTTGAACTCCTACTATTCTGCCCTTAATATTTATAAGCAACATTACTTCTAAACTCTCATCTCTACTCATTCCTCTAACCCAAAACATCAGTTTGTCACGTTCAATACTCTTCTTCGCCCACCCCCACCTTGTAATACAACTTCTCTCTCAGCTCAAGATTCTGCCAGGCATTTAAATACCAAAATTGACTCCATCAGAAATGAAGTCAGCTCTCAACATATTATCAATCTCCCACCCCCTCAAAAGCTCACAATCATCCAAAACCTAAATAGCCATACATTTAGCTCTTTTACCCCTGTTATAGAGAAAGAAGTTTCTGCCCTTATACTGTCCTCCCACCTCACTACCTGTCCCTTTGACACCATTATTATTATTATTATCGGTTATTTGTAGAGCGCCAACAGATTCTGTAGCGCTATTAACAAAGATGGAGTACAACAAAACAATTATAGGGATCAAATGGATAGAGGGCCCTGCCAAGAGTTGCACTGCTGTAGTCAGCTCTTGAGAAGGTGATCAACAAACAGCTGGACTCTTAGGCTTACATGCTAAGGGGGTTCAGGGGATTGCAATGGAGGAGAGGAACTGGTATAAAGAAAGGTTAGCGTAGGTTGTATGCATCCCTGAACAGTAAAGTCTTTAGGGAGCACTTGAAGCTTTTAAAACTAGAAGAGAGTCTTGTGGAGCGAGGCAGAGAGTTCCACAAGATGGGAGCCAGTCTGGAGAAGTCCTGTAAATGGGAGTGTGATGAGGTGACAAGAAAGGAGGAGAGTAGGAGGTTGTGAGCAGAGCGAAGGGGACGGGAGCTACTCCCCTGACTCTCTTTTACCCTTACCCCAATACTCACACACATCTTCAACCTCTCCCTCAGCACTGGTATATTTCCCTCATCTCTAAAACATGCACTAGTCACACCGATCCTCAAAAAACTTTGTCTCGATCCAACCTCCCCATCCAACTACCGCCCTATTTCCCTACTCCCTCTTGCCTCAAAGCTCCTTTAAAAGCTAGTATATGCAAGCCTATCCCATTTCCTTACACTAAACTCCATCATTGACCCACTGCAATCTGGATTTTGTCCCCATCACTCCACAGAGACAGCAATTGTAAGGTTACCAAAAACCTACTTAAAGCAAAATCCAAAGGCCACTTCTCTCTGCTTATCCTCCTTGATTTATCTGCAGCCTTTGATACTGTCAACTACCCTCTTTTGCTCCAAACTCTCCAATCCTTCGGCATTTGTGACCCAGCTCTCTCGTGGTTCTCTTCCTATCTATCTAACCATACCTTTAGTGTTGCCTTCTCTGGAGCATCCTCTGCCTCGTTACCACTTTCTGTTGGGGTACCTCAAGGCTCTGTCCGTGTCCCCTTCTCTTTTCAATCTACACGTCATCATTAGGTTCCTTAATAAAGTTCAATATCATTTGTATACAGATGACACCCAAATCTACCTCTCTGCGCCAGACCTATCTCCTTCCTTGCTAACCTGTGTCACTAACTGTCTTTCAAATATCTCATCCTGGATGTCCTCTCACTACCTTAAGCTAAATCTCTCCAAAACTCAGCTCCTTATTTTTCCCCTTCTTCCAAAATCTCCACCCCCCATTTCTTTATAACTCCATCATTACCCCTACCCCGCATGCCCGATGTCTTGGGATAACACTTGACTCAGACCTTTATTTCACTCCTCACATTCAGTCATTTGCTAAAGCCTGCCGCTTCTACCTTAAAAAACATCTCTAAAATTAGACATTTCCTTACACAAGACAAAGCTAAGATTTTAATCCACTCTCTCATCCTTTCCTGCCTCAACTCCAGCAACTCCATCCTCTCTGGTCTCCCTAGCTGCCGCCTAGCTCCTTTATAATCCATGGCTCATCTTCCTTACACATCGCTCTTCATCTGCCTCACCTCTCTGCCAATCCCTTCACTGGCTTTCTCTTGCCTCCTGGATTAATCACAAAATCCTCACTCTGACATACAAAGAAGCCTTCAACTGCATTGCTCCCCCACTACACTTCAAACCTTGTCTCCAGATACTCTCCCTCCTGTCTCCTTTGTTCTCCTCACATCCCCGTTTACAAAACTTCTCCAGACTGGCTCCCATTTTGTGGAACTCCCTGCCTTTTCCACAAGACTCTCCCCTAGTTTTAACAACTTCAAGTGCTCCCTAAAGACTCTACTATTCAGGGATGCATACAAACTACACTAACATTTCCTAACTCCATTGCTTTCCCCTTGAACCCCTTAGAATGTAAGCCTATGAGCCCAGTTGTTTGTAGGTCGCCTTCTTAAGAGCCGACTACAAATGTGCAACTCTCGGCAGGGCCCTCTACCCATTTGATTCCTATAAATGTTATCCTGTATGCCGCCTATGATTATAGCGTTGCGGAATCTGTTGGTTCTCTACAAATACCTGATAATAATAATAACACCTAGCACATGTTTAAAGAGGGCTTATAAAAGGGTCAATATAAGGCATAATAACAAACATTACATTGCCAATCCCTCTGTGCACGTGCCATCGGCATAAAAAGTAGAGCACCTATACTCAAATAAAGCATAATAATCTTCTGTAATTTGAATATTTCGCTCACAAATAAGTGTTATAAGACAGAGATCTGGCACATAAATATTTTAGATCTTTTGTAAACTAGTTTATCTTGTGATAATAAAAAGTACAAATGTTCCTATATTTACATTTTTTTTAATACAACTTAAAAACAGTGAGAATGCAATATTAGGGTTTTAAATTGTATGTATTTTATTTTCAATATGTAATTTATCCAATTCTTCCTGTATTTGTTTGTCAAATTTCGTCTTGTCTCTTATAAGTATTGTATCATTGTTTTAATTATATCAGTTGGACACATGGGCAGTGCTGCAAAATATATTGACACTTTTTAAATAAAGTATAATAATAAAAATAATAATAATAAAAAATCTAGATGAACTCAAGTTATTTCTTGGTACCGTGGGAAAAGGATAAGCATCACAGTGAGAACAAAAAATAGTTCCTATATGTCGACAGAGAACAATTAGCCCTTTAAAGCATTTTACTGTGCTCCTGTGCAGGAATACAGGAAATCTGGATGACTGGTCACCTTTTTTGTTCCCCAAGCAGAGCATAAATTATAATTTTGAATTTACAGCTTTAATTTGCATAGCTGTCTAATTCACTCAGCTGCTGAATACAATGTACTGGGTAAGTCACTTGTGCAATAACACAGTAAGTTCATCAGACACTGCATATTTGTTGCATCTTCGTTATTACAGACTCCATTAGAACTTGTACTTTAATTGCTATAGACTATTGCAGCTAAGATTTTGGTAAAATGTCTAAAATCATATTTATCAATTCATATATCATCATCAGAGTATATGTATATATATATATATATATATATATATATATATATATATTGTGTGTATGTATATTTATATATATATATGTGTATATATATATATATATATATATATATATATATATATATATATATATATAAATATATCCTATTCTTAATTGGATTGGTAATGAGATCAGCCAATCAGGATTGCAAATGATAAGCTATAAAAACTGAGCCCACTCTTCTAACTGGGTGAAGCACAATGATGTCAGTTTTAAAACCTTTTTTTGTTTATCTTTTATATGGAAAATTATCAAACTTATAATCCTTGTTTGTGGCTAGAATTGAACATCCCCTACTCTGGAAATTATACAGAAGCATCAAACCTTCTATGAGAATGTTTTCCTTACATGAGTAGCTGAAAAATCTAGAATTCTACATTTAATTAGTTAAGAGTTTTCAAATCTAACTTCAATTCTTTTGATTTTTATTATCAAATCACAATTCTTGAAATATATAGTGCTCAGAACATTACTCACAGTGAGCGAAGGTACTTATCATATTAAATGCATATGTTTCTTACTTAGAAAAACTTGGAGCTTGTGGTATTTATGATAAATGGAAGTTAATTATATTCCAAATAGAACCCACTAGAAATATTTCTGCATTTTCACTGAGACACATAATCTGTCTCTTGCACGAGGGTACACATCAGTAGAGCACATGGATCCATGCATATGCAGGAGCTCACATGGATCAAACAGAGACCAGTTTGTGGCTGCTTTTATCAATAACATTACTCATTACATTTTCAATATAGCTTATATGGAGAATATTCCATGGTAAAATTCATCAAGCTTGAAATCATAATGTGGTTTTAACTCAACAAATTAACATCTATTTTTTTTTTTAATTGAATTTAAATTACATATGTTTTGTAAAAGATGTCATTTAAATTCAATTTCTTTTAAAATTAGATGTTAATTTGTTGAGTTAAAACCAAATACTTCAAAAAGGGAGATGAAGCTCTTAACAAATGCTAACTAGAATAATGTATTCAAAGAAAGGATTAGCCTTAAAATAATATGTTGGTTTGTTTTTTAAATTATTTGTTTAAATATTGAAACAAATAAGTGTAAAGTTTTATTGTCAATAAAGCAATGGGTGCCACCATGTTGTAACCTAGGTAGCTATAAATGGGTTACAATCAATAACTGTGGGGAATATATCAGTATTAAAGGGACACTGAACCCAAATTTTTTCTTTCGTGATTCAGATAGAGCATGCAATTTTAAGCAACTTTCTAATTTACTCCTATTATCCATTTTTCTTCATTTACTTGCTACCTTTATTTGAAAAAGAAGGCATCTAAGCTTCTTTTTTGTTTCAGAGCTCTGGACATCATGGGCCCGATCCGATATGCAGCGTCGCCCGCAAAAGCCGTCAACGCCAAATTTTGCGCTGGTTTGGTATCCTATATATGGCGTAACATAGAAGTTACGCTCGTATATTTCTGCCTTCGGCCATAGTTTTTTGGCCCATAGACAGGTATACCAAACCAGCGCAGTTTTGTATCCAATATACAGCGTAAGAACTTACGTGGCGAAAATGGAGAAATCTTACTCCATTTTCACCTCGCCACAAATTGCAGGCATACATGAGGGACAGAAAGGGATTGGTGGTTCCACATTAGCTTCAAAACACAAGGAGCAAGAAACATTTTGTAAGGCCCCTTGGTCCATACTTGTTCACAATTGACCTAGTATTTAATAAATAAAAAAATGTATCTGATAAAAATTTTAAACTCAAAAGACGTTACTGTCTCTTTAAATTCAAAGTGACAACTTTTTTACCTTATGGCTTGCAATGTTACTCTACCAATATAAGGCCAAAAAAACACCTCTGCACCACAGCTACCACCCTGAAAACCAGCAAGCAGAAAAAAGTGAACACTACCTGCAGCAAAATAAAAATATACTTTTGCTGCAGGTAGTGTTAAATTTTTTTTCTGCTTGCTGGTTGTCAGGGCGATAATTACGCCTTTCTGGTCTGATTGGCTTGTTATTTGGCCTGGGAGCCTTAAAGTCTTTGGTTAATGAAGGGGAAGTATGTGATAGCCGGACCCGCTATTCTGGTAAGGGACCGGACTTTTCAAAAGAGCGAACCATGTCACTTCCTGTGACGTTTCATCAGCTGTTGCTCACATTTTGGAGTTAATGCGCATGCGTGCCAGCATCATCACATACCTGGCCGCATACGTCACTGTTAAACTATTTAGACCTGTGAAATTAAGAAGCCTTTCTATTGTGCATGCGTGGGATTTTCTATCACAAATAGGGGTGTTTATGGAAAGCATATTCTGAAGTCTACTGCAACTACTCCCTATTAAGCTGAGTCTCCATGCGTGTATGACAAACAGCCACTCGGCTATCACCACTGCTTCTTCTGCTGATCCAATGCAGCTTTTCACAGGCTGCCTTTAATGTCATGTTTTAAACATTTGTTGCAGCAGTAAGCATTGGATCAGCAGAAGAAGCAGTGGCGATAGCTGAGTGGGTGTTTGTGATACAGCACCGAGACTCAGCTTAATAGGGAGTAGTTGCAGTAGACTTCAGAATATGCTTTCCATAAACACGCCCATTTGTGATAGAAAATCCCACGCATGCACTATAGAAAGGCTTCTTAATTTCACAGGTCTAAATAGTTTAACAGTGACGTATGCGGCCAGGTATGTGATGATGCTGGCACACATGCGCGTTAACTCCAAAATGTGAGCTACAGCTGATGAAACATCACAGGAAGTGACATGGTTCGCTATTTTGAAAAGTTCGGTCCCTTACCAGAACACCGGATCAGGTATGGCATCACTTCCTGTTTGATGATTTGTTCTGTGTTTCCATGTGTGACATTGTAAATATGTAAGTAGAACTTTTTGTGATTACCTGTGTACAGTTTTGACAGATTTGTACCCTTGACAAAGGTCCAATGTGAGGACTGAAACGTTGGGAATACCGGATTGTACCGGATAATAAAGAATTTATTCGAATTAAGCAAGAGTGCCTGGTTTACTATACAGTGCGTCTATTTCTATGGACTGAGCACCTGCGGATTTGCACTGCAAGGGAGTGCAGTGGTTTGAGATATATATATATATATATTTATATATTTCTTTCATGTAATTGGCAAGAGCCCATGAGCTAGTGACAAATGGGATATATATATACACTTGTTTTTTAACCCTCCACACGGGAGGGCTGAAAACAGAGAAGCGCAAACAAGTATATAAGGGTGTCCAGAAAAATACTATGTACGTTAAAATCTATTTGCTTTAATATGCATAAAACATCACACATATATATATATATATATAAAAAAAAAAACCCCATACAATAACACTGAATGTCATTAAAATACTTGTATTTATGAGTCCATTTCAGTCCTTATATGTTTGTAGGCGTTGTCCGTGAATCCAGAAAGGTGCTGCCGCTCCTCCAAACGGTTGATAATCTGTATCCCGTGAAAAGTGATCTAAGTGTAAGGAGAGAACAGAAGAGCGCAGACACGATTCAAGTGTAGATTTCCAACTTTAATTATAGCCACACGCTATGTATATACTCACAAGATGTACGATTTGTATAGGCACATATAACAAAATTGTTCCCCTTCGTAGTCAATAGTTCATAAGGATTAACAATAGAAAGTCTGTATGTACAAAATATACTGACCCTTTCATACGGGGATACAAGCGGCGACCCTCAGCACTTCCGTGTAAGGTTTTCCTACCAGTGATATGCGTGTACCACGTGATACCGGAACTCCTACGGCGGCTTCCCAGGGTCAAAATAACAAAGTAGCTACTGTCTGTTCTACGCGTTTCGTCCCTAAATGTCCAATTCAATGTTCAGTCCCTTAGGTTCCTTATTCTATACTTGATTTTACGTTTTGTTCTCCCTACATAAATCATTCCACATTTACAAGATAACTGGTATACTACGTATGTGGAATGATTTATGTAGGGAGAACGAAACGTAAAATCAAGTATAGAATAAGGGAACACGTAAATAATATCACTAATGGATTTGCAAACCATAGTGTATCCCAACATTTTAATATCTATCACAACCAAAATCCCAATGATTTAAGTGTTAATATTATAGAATGGGTGCCCCCAGATAAATGGGATACAAATAGGTTACTAAGACTGCGACAAAGAGAAACGTTTTGGATAAAAACTTTAGATTGTCTAGAACCTAAGGGACTGAACATTGAATTGGGCATTTTAGCATATCTATAGTAGTATAATTTGCATATATCAACTTGTGCATATTATAATATTTTTATTATCTAGAATTCAAGAAAGTAGTAGTGTAATATTATGTATGGTTTTTTATCTTCCAATAAATGAAATTAATCAATTTTTTATAGTGTTTATAAATGTATGCACATATGCACTTTTTTGATATGGGCAAATTTTATATTTATATTTACATGTGTTTTTAATGAGTATATTTATATGAATAGGTAATATTAATAAAACTGGATGTAATGTTTATATATTTATTGTATTAAGAAACAATAAGCAATCAATTTGTTAGTACATATGTAAAATAGGAACATGTAATTAATGTGTATATAGAACTCTTTGATTTAATATATTCTAACAATTAGTTGTTTTATCGATTTTAACATTGTGACATATTGTTTTTCATCAATACTCATGTTAACATTCTATTTCCGTTATGGCACTTACAATTGGTTTAAATACCTATACAAACCACTATAAAAGAGTCTCATACGGAAATAGAGGCAGTTCTTGACAAAGTCCCTCCGTTTAGGGACGAAACGCGTAGAACAGACAGTAGCTACTTTGTTATTTTGACCCTGGGAAGCCGCCGTAGGAGTTCCGGTATCACGTGGTACACGCATATCACTGGTAGGAAAACCTTACACGGAAGTGCTGAGGGTCGCCGCTTGTATCCCCGTATGAAAGGGTCAGTATATTTTGTACATACAGACTTTCTATCGTTAATCCTTATGAACTATTGACTACGAAGGGGAACAATTTTGTTATATGTGCCTATACAAATCATACATCTTGTGAGTATATACATAGCGTGTGGCTATAATTAAAGTTGGAAATCTACACTTGAATCGTGTCTGCGCTCTTCTGTTCTCTCCTTACACATATGGGATATACAATCCTACCAGGAGGGGCAAAGTTTCCCAAACCTCAAAATGCCTATAAATACACCCCACACCACACCCACAATTCAGTTTTACAAACTTTGCCTCCTATGGAGGAGGTGAAGTAAGTTTGTGCTAAGATTACTACGTTGATATGCGCTTCTCAGCATTGTTGAAGCCCGATTCCTCTCAGAGTACAGCGAATGTCAGAGGGACGTGAAGGGAGTATCACCTATTGAATACAATGATTTCCCTAACAGGGGTCTTTTTCATGGGTTCTCTGTTATCGGTCGTAGAGATTCATCTCCTACCTCCCTTTTCAGATCGACGATATACTCTCAAATTTACCATTACCTCTACTAAAGAACTGTTTTAGTACTGGTTTGGCTATCTGCTATATGTGGATGGGTGTCTTTTGGTAAGTATGTTTTCATTTACTTAAGACACTCTCAGCTATGGTTTGGCACTTTATGCAAATTATAAAAAGTTCTAAATATATGTATTGTACTTATATTTGCCATGAGTCAGGTTCATGTATTTCCTTCTGCAGACTGTCAGTTTCATATTTGGGAATATAAACACTTTAAGAAATTTGTTTCTTACCTGGGGTTTAGTCTTTTTCAATTTGACTACTTTTGCATTTGCGGGTATTAGGCCCGCGGGTGCGTCAAATGTTAGGCTTTATTGCATTTTTGGCGCAAACTTTTTTGGCGTGGGAAATTATGATTTTGACGCAACTTCGTCATTTCCGGCGTCATACGTGACGTCGAGACCATTCACACGGCGGCGTCATTAGTGACGCAAGTGTGTCATTTCCGGTCATTTTTGGCACCAAAAAAGTTTTTGTTACGTTGTGCGTCATACTTGGCGCCAATTTTTTCTTCATTATTTCAATACCCCATTGTTGTTTGCCTCCTGCTTTCTTTTCTATCAAGAGGCATATGCTTATGCATTTTTTCCCATTCCTGAAACTGTCATTTAAGGAAATAGATCATTTTGCTTTATATGTTGTTTTTTCTCTTACATTGAGCAAGATGTCCCAATCTGATCCTGTTTCTGAAGTTTCTGCTGGAACATTGCTGCCTGACATCGGTTCTACCAAAGTTAAGTGCATTTGTTGTAAAATTGTAGAAATTATTCCACCGAATGTCATTTGTAATAGTTGTCATGATAAACTTTTACATGCAGATAGTGTTTCTATCAGTAATAGTACATTGCCAGTTGCAGTTCCTTCAACTTCTAATGTGCATGATATACCTGTAAATTTTAAAGATTTTGTTTCTGAATCTATTATGAAGGCTTTGTCTGCATTTCCACCTTCTAATAAACGTAAAAGGTCTTTTAAAACTTCTCATTTAGCTGATGAAATTTCAAATGACCAACAACATAATAATTCATCCTTTTCTGATGAGGATCTATCTGAAACAGAAGATCCTTCCTCAGATATTGACACTGACAAATCTACTTATTTATTTAAAATAGAGTATATGGGTTCTTTATTAAAAGAAGTGTTAATTACTTTGGATATTGAGGTAACCAGTCCTATTGACGTTCAGTCTAATAAACGTTTAAATGCTGTTTTTAAACCTCCTGTGGTTTCTCCAGGTGTTTTTCCTATTCCTGAGGCTATTTCTGATATGATTTCTAGGGAATGGAATAAGCCAGGTACTTCCTTTATTCCTTCTTCAAGGTTTAAGAGATTGTATCCTTTACCAGCAAAATCTATAGAGTTTTGGGAAAAAATCCCCAAAGTTGATGGGGCTATTTCTACTCTTGCTAAACGTACCACTATTCCTATGGAAGATAGCACTTCCTTTAAGGATCCTTTAGATAGGAAGTTTGAATCTTATCTAAGGAAGGCCTATTTATATTCAGGTTATCTTCTCAGACCTGCTATTTCTTTGGGTGATGTTGCAGCTGCATCAACTTTCTGGTTGGAAAATTTAGCGCAACATGAATTGGATTCTGACATATCTAGCATTGTTCACCTACTGCAACATGCTAATCATTTTATTTGTGATGCCATTTTTGATATTATCAAAATTGATGTTAGATCCATGTCTTTAGCTGTATTAGCTAGAAGAGCTTTGTGGCTTAAATCTTGGAATGCTGATATGACATCTAAATCTAGATTACTATCTCTTTCTTTCCAAGGTAATAATTTATTTGGTTCTCAGTTGGATTCTATTATTTCAACTATCACTGGAGGAAAAGGAGTTTTTTTGCCTCAGGATAAAAAACCTAAAGGTAAATCTAAGGCTTCTAACCGTTTTCGTTCCTTTTGTCAGAATAAGGAACAAAAACTCAATCCTCCTCCCAAGGAATCTGCTTCCATTTGGAAGCCTTCCTCAAATTGGAATACATCCAAGCCATTTAGGAAACCAAAGTCTGCCCCTAAGTCCGTATGAAGGTGCGGCCCTCATTCCAGCTCAGCTGGTAGGGGGCAGATTAAGGTTTTTCAAGGATTTTTGGATAAAATCTGTCCAAAATCATTGGATTCAGAGCATTGTCTCTCAAGGGTATCGAATAGGATTCAAAGTAAGACCTCCTGTGAGAAGATTTTTTCTCTCACACATTCCTGTAAATCCAGTAAAAGCTCAGGCTTTTCTGAAGTGTGTTTCAGACCTGGAGTCTTCAGGGGTAATCATGCCAGTTCCTCCTCAGGAACAAGGTTTGGGGTTTTATTCAAACCTATTCATTGTACCAAAGAAAGAAAATTTGTTCAGACCAGTTCTGGATCTGAAAATTTTGAATCGTTATGTAAGAGTACCAACTTTCAAGATGGTGACTATAAAGACTATTCTGCTTTTTGTTCAGCAAGGACATTATATGTCCACAATAGACTTGCAGGATGCATACCTTCATATTCTGATTCATCCAGATCACTATCAGTTTCTGAGATTCTCTTTTCTAGACAAGCATTACCAATTTGTTGCTCTTCCATTTGGCCTAGCAACAGCTCCAAGAATCTTTTTAAAGGTTCTGGTTGCCCTACTATCTGTAATCAGAGAACAGGGTATTGCGGTGTTTCCTTATTTGGACGATATCTTGGTACTAGCTCAGTCTTTACATACTGCAGAATCTCACACGAATCAACTAGTGTTGTTTCTTTGGAAACATGGTTGGAGGATCAATTTACCAAAAAGTTTCTTGATTCCTCGGACAAGGGTCACCTTTTTAGGCTTCCAGATAGATTCAGTGTCCATGACTCTGTCTCTAACAGACAAGAGACGTTTAAGATTGGTCGCAGCATGTCGGCTCCTTCAGTCTCAGTCATTCCCTTCAGTGGCTATGTGCATGGAAGTTTTAGGTTTCATGACTGCAGCATCGGATGCAATCCCCTTTGCTCATTTTCACATGAGACCTCTACAGCTTTGTATGCTGAATCAATGGTGCAGGGATTATACAAAGATATCACAATTAATATCCTTGAATCCCAATGTATGACACTCTCTGACATGGTGGATAGATCACCATTGTTTGGTTCAAGGGGCTTCTTTTGTTCACCCAACCTGGACTGTGATCACAACAGATGCAAGTCTTTCAGGTTGGGGAGCTTTTTGGGGGTCTCTGACAGCACAAGGGGTTTGGAAATCTCAAGAGGCGAGATTAGCAATAAATATTTTAGAACTCTGTGCAATTCTCAGGGCTCTTCAGTTCTGGCCTCTACTAAAGAGAGAATCGTTCATTTATTTTCAGACAGACAATATCACAACTGTGGCTTATGTCAATCATCAGGGTGGGACTCACAGTCCCCAAGCTATGAAAGAAGTATCTCGGATACTTGCTTGGGTGGAATCCAGCTCCTGTCTAATCTCTGCGGTGCATATCCCAGGTGTAGACAATTGGGAGGCGGATTATCTCAGCTGCCAGACTTTACATCCAGGGGAGTGGTCTCTCCATCCAGATGTGTTTTTTCAGATTGTTCAGATGTGGGGGCTTCCAGAGATAGATCTCATGGCCTCTCATCTAAACAAGAAACTTCCCAGATACCTGTCCAGCACCAGGGATGTTCAGGCGGAAGCAGTGGATGTGCTGACACTTCCTTGGTGTTATCAGCCTGCTTACATCTTCCTGCCTCTAGTTCTCCTTCCAAGAGTGATTTCCAAAATCATCATGGAACAGTCTTTTGTGTTGCTGGTGGCTCCAGCATGGCCACACAGGTTTTGGTATGCGGATCTGGTTCGGATGTCCAGTTGCCCGCCTTGGCCACTTCCGTTACGGCCGGACCTACTATCTCAAGGTCCGTTTTTCCATCAGGATCTCAAATCATTAAATTTGAAGGTATGGAAATTGAACGCTTAGTTCTAAGTCATAGAGGTTTCTCTGATTCAGTGATTAATACTATGTTACAAGCTCGTAAATCTGTCTCTAGAAAGATTTATTATAGAGTTTGGAAGACTTACATTTCATGGTGTTCTTCTCATAATTTCTCCTGGCATTCTTTTAGAATTCCTATAATTTTGCAGTTTCTTCAGGATGGTTTGGATAAGGGTTTGTCTGCAAGTTCCTTGAAAGGACAAATCTCCGCTCTTTCTGTTTTATTTCACAGAAAAATTGCTATACTTCCTGATATACACTGTTTTGTACAGGCTTTAGTTCGTATTAAGCCTGTCATTAAGTCAATTTCTCCTCCTTGGAGTCTTAATTTGGTTCTGAGGGCTTTACAGGCTCCTCCATTTGAACCTATGCATTCTTTGGACATTAAACTACTTTCTTGGAAAGTGTTGTTCCTTTTGGCTATCTCTTCTGCTAGAAGAGTTTCTGAGCTATCTGCTCTTTCTTGTGAGTCTCCTTTTCTGATTTTTCATCAGGATAAGGCAGTTTTGCAGACTTCTTTTCAATTTTTACCTAAGGTTGTGAATTCTAACAACATTAGTAGAGAAATTGTTGTACCTTCTTTATGTCCTAATCCTAAGAATTCGTTGGAGAGATCCTTACATTCTTTGGATGCGGTAAGAGCTTTGAAATATTATGTGGAAGCTACTAAAAATTTCAGGAAGACTTCTAGTCTATTTGCTTTATTTTCTGGTCCTAGGAAAGGTCAGAAAGCTTCTGCTATTTCCTTGGCTTCTTGGTTGAAACTTTTGATTCATCAAGCTTATTTGGAGTTGGGTCAAACCCCACCTCAGAGGATTACAGCTCATTCTACTAGATCAGTCTCCACTTCGTGGGCTTTTAAGAATGAAGCTTCAGTTGATCAGATTTGCAAAGCAGCCACTTGGTCCTCTTTGCATACATTTACTAAATTCTACCATTTTGATGTATTTGCTTCTTCGGAAGCAGTTTTTGGTAGAAAAGTTGAAAATAATTTATTTTTGGGTTGTGGATTATTTTCTCAGCAGAATATGGCTTTTTTTTTGTTTAATTCCTTCCCTCTCTAGTGACTCTTGAGTGGAAGACTCCACATCTTGGGTATTGATATCCCATATGTCACTAGCTCATGGACTCTTGCCAATTACATGAAAGAAAACATAATTTATGTAAGAATTTACCTGATAAATTCATTTCTTTCATATTGGCAAGAGTCCATGAGGCCCACCCTTTTTATGGTGGTTATGATTTTTTGTATAAAGCACAATTATTTCCAAATTTCCTTTGTTGATACTTTCTACTCCTTTCTTTATCACCCCACTGCTTGGCTATTCGTTAAACTGAATTGTGGGTGTGGTGAGGGGTGTATTTATAGGCATTTTGAGGTTTGGGAAACTTTGCCCCTCCTGGTAGGATTGTATATCCCATATGTCACTAGCTCATGGACTCTTGCCAATATGAAAGAAATGAATTTATCAGGTAAATTCTTACATAAATTATGTTATATATATTTTACCAAAAGATCATCAGATATATAGAAACATGTATTTTAGAACAAATTTAACATTTTTTGGTATGTGAAGAACATTGGAATGTAAAATATTCATATTTCATGTTGGGTTTTGCACTTGAGTAAATGCGATCGGGTTTGTGTATGAATAAGGTTGTGTGTTTTTTTTTCCACTTTTCACATTCAATTGAAGTCTATGGGGAAATACTTTAACGCGTTTGCGATATGCAAAGTTCGGCTTTTTGCGCACAACGTGTTAGCGCTTGTGCAAAAACTTTTTACTTTAAACTTGTAATATGCTTGCTATTTGAGGCAAGCAAAAAGCTTGCTTCTAAAGACGTTAACGCATGAGCAGGAGCACTAATTTGAGCTCCACTCATAGTCTACCCCGCTATTAGCACTAAAATAAAGCAGTTATACGGCTAGATTTGGAGTTTTGTTGGTAAGGACCCGCGTAGCTAACGCCGGCTTTTTTCTGGCCGCACCATAAAAATAACTCTGGTATTGAGAGTCCACATAAAGGCTGCGTTAGGCTCCAAAAAAGGAGCGTAGAACATTTTTAACGCAACTTCAACTCTCGATACCAGAGTTGCTTACGGACGCGGCCAGCCTCAAAAACGTGCTTGTGCACGATTCCCCCATAGGAAACAATGGGGCTGTTTGAGCTGAAAAAAACCTAACACCTGCAAAAAAGCCGCGTTCAGCTCTTAACGCAGCCCCATTGTTTGCTATGTGTAAACACTTCCTACGTCTGCACCTAACACCCTAACATGTACCCCGAATCTAAACACCCCTAACCTTACACTTATTAACCCCTATTCTGCCGCCCCCGCTATCGCTGACCCCTGCATATTTTTTTTAACCCCTAATCTGCCGCTCCGTAAACCGCCGCTACTTATATTATCCCTATGTACACCTAATCTGCTGCCCCTAACACCGCCGACCCCTATATTATATTTACTAACCCCTAATCTGCTCCCCACAACGTCGCCTCCACCTGCCTACACTTATTAACCCCTAATCTGCCGACCGGACCTGAGCACTACTATAATAAAGTTATTAACCCCTAATCCGCCTCACTAACCCTATAATAAATAGTATTAACCCCTAATCTGCCCTCCCTAACATCGCTGACACCTAATTTCAAACAATAACCCCTAATCTGCCGACCGGAGCTCACCGCTATTCTAATAAATGTATTAACCCCTAAAGCTAAGTCTAACCCTAACACTAACACCCCCCTAAGTTAAATATAATTTTAATCTAACGAAATAAATTAACTCTTATTAAATAAATTATTCCTATTTAAAGCTAAATACTTACCTGTAAAATAAACCCTAATATAGCTACAATATAAATTATAATTACATTGTAGCTATTTTAGGATTAATATTTATTTTACAGGCAACTTTGTAATTATTTTAACCAGGTACAATAGCTATTAAATAGTTAAGAACTATTTAATAGTTACCTAGTTAAAATAATAACAAAATTACCTGTAAAATAAATCCTAACCTAAGTTACAATTAAACCTAACACTATACTATCATTAAATTAATTAAATAAAATACCTACAATTACCTACAATTAAACCTAACACTACACTATCAATACATTAATTAAATACAATATCTACAAATAACTACAATGAAATAAACTAACTAAAGTACAAAAAATAAAAAAGAACTAAGTTACAAAAAATAAAAAAATATTTACAAACATAAGAAAAATATTACAACAATTTTAAACTAATTACACCTACTCTAAGCCCCCTAATAAAATAACAAAACCCCCCAAAATAAAAAATGCCCTACCCTATTCTAAATTACTAAAGTTAAAAGCTCTTTTACCTTACCAGCCCTGAACAGGGCCCTTTGCGGGGCATGCCCCAAGAAGTTCAGCTCTTTTGCCTGTAAAAAAAAACATACAATATCCCCCCCCCAACATTACAACCCACCACCCACATACCCCTAATCTAACCCAAACCCCCCTTAAATAAACCTAACACTAAGCCCCTGAAGATCTTCCTACCTTGTCTTCACCATACCAGGTTCACCGATCGGTCCAGAAGAGCTCCTCCGATGTCCTGATCCAAGCCCAAGCGGGGGGCTGAAGATGTCCATGATCCGGTAGAAGTCTTCATCCAAGCGGGGCAGAAGAGGTCTTCCATCCGATTGAAGTCTTCATCCAAGCGGGGCAGAAGAGGTCTTCCATCCGATTGAAGTCTTCATCCAGGCGGCATCTTCTATTGACATCCATCTGGAGCGGAGCTGCAGCATCCTGAAGACCTCCGACGCGGAACATCCATCCTGGCCAACGACTGAACGACGAATGACGGTTCCTTTAAATGACGTCATCCAAGATGGCGTCCCTCGAATTCCGATTGGCTGATAGGATTCTATCAGCCAATCGGAATTAAGGTAGGAATATTCTGATTGGCTGATTCCATCAGCCAATCAGAATATTCCTACCTTAATTCCGATTGGCTGATAGAATCCTATCAGCCAATCGGAATTCGAGGGATGCCATCTTGGATGACGTCCCTTAAAGGAACCGTCATTCTTCAGTTGGACGTCGCCGGAAGAAGATGGGTCCACGGTGGAGGTCTTCAGGATGGAGCCGGTCGTCATCGGATGAAGATAGAAGATGCCGCTTGGATCAAGATGGTTGCCGGTCCGGATCGCCTCTTCTTCCCGGATAGGATGAAGACTTTGGAGCCTCTTCTGGACCTCTTCAGCCACCGGATGATGGATCGCCAGCCCCCGCTTGGGTTGGATGAAGATTTTGGAGCCAGGACGGATCGGTGATACCTGGTGAGGTGAAGCCAAGGTAGGATGATCTTCAGGGGCTTAGTGTTAGGTTTATTTAAGGGGGGTTTGGGTTAGATTAGGGCTATGTGGGTGGTGGGTTGTAATGTTGGGGGGGGGTATTGTATGTTTTTTTTTACAGGCAAAAGAGCTGAACTTCTTGGGGCATGCCCCGCAAAGGGCCCTGTTCAGGGCTGGTAAGGTAAAAGAGCTTTGAACTTTATTCATTTAGAATAGGGTAGGGCATTTTTTATTTTGGGGGTCTTTGTTATTTTATTAGGGGGCTTAGAGTAGGTGTAATTAGTTTAAAATTGTTGTAATATTTTTCTTATGTTTGTAGATATTTTTTTATTTTTTGTAACTTAGTTTTTTTTTATTTTTTGTACTTTAGTTATTTTATTTCATTGTAGTTATTTGTATTTAATTAATTTATTGATAGTGTAGTGTTAGGTTTAATTGTAGGTAATTGTAGGTATTTTATTTAATTAATTTAATGAGAGTATAGTGTTAGGTTTAATTGTAACTTAGGTTAGGATTTATTTTACAGGTAATGTTGTAATTATTTTAACTAGGTAACTATTAAATAGTTCTTAACTATTTAATAGCTATTGTACCTGGTTAAAATAAATACAAAGTTACCTGTAAAATAAATATTAATCCTAAAATAGCTACAATGTAATTATAATTTATATTGTAGCTATATTAGGATTTATTTTACAGGTAAGTATTTAGCTTTAAATAGGAATAATTTATTTAATAAGAGTTAATTAATTTCGTTAGATTAAAATTATATTTAACTTAGGGGGGTGTTAGTGTTAGGGTTAGACTTAGCTTTAGGGGTTAATACATTTATTAGAATAGCGGTGAGCTCCGGTCGGCAGATTAGGGGTTAATAATTGAAGTTAGGTGTCTGCGATGTTAGGGAGGGCAGATTAGGAGTTAATACTATTTATTATAGCGTTAGTGAGGCGGATTAGTGGTTAATAACTTTATTATAGTAGCGCTCAGGTCCGGTCGGCAGATTAGGGGTTAATAAGTGTAGGCAGATGGAGGCGACGTTGTGGGGAGCAGATTAGGGGTTAATAAATATAATATAGGGGTCGGCGGTGTTAGGGGCAGAAGATTAGGGGTACATAGATATAATGTAGGTGGCGGCGCTTTGCGGTCGGCAGATTAGGGGTTAATTATTGTAGGTAGCTGGCGGCGACATTGTGGGGGGCAGATTAGGGGTTAATAAATATAATACAGGGGTCGGCGGTGTTAGGGGCAGCAGATTAGGGGTACATAAGTATAACGTAGGTGGCGGTCGGCAGATTAGGGGTTAAAAAAATTTAATCGAGTGGCGGCGATGTGGGGGAACCTCTTTTTAGGGGTACATAGGTAGTTTATGGGTGTTAGTGTACTTTAGAGTACAGTAGTTAAGAGCTTTATGAACCGGCGTTAGCCCAGAAAGCTCTTAACTACTGACTTTTTTCTGCGGCTGGAGTTTTGTCGTTAGATTTCTAACGCTCACTTCAGACACGACTCTAAATACCGGAGTTAGAAAGATTCCATTGAAAAGATAGGATATGCAATTTAGGTAAGGGGATCTGCGGTATGGAAAATTCGCGGCTGAAAAATGAGACCCTTTTTTGAGTGACTCCAAATACCGGAGTTAGCCTAAAACCAGCGTTAGGAGCCTCTAACGCTGATTTTCATGGCTACCGCCAAACTCCAAATCTAGGCCATAGTTTTTCATGCTTTTAGGTAAAGGAGAAAAGTATAACTTTTTCCAGCCACATCATCCTTTAATAGAAATTAAAAATTGCTGCATATTTAACACAAAACAACAGTATGGGTTCTGCTTCCACTCATCTATCCATCAAACGACAAGGCAAGGTCACCTACCAGTGGGCCATTCATTACCACACATGTCCCCACCCTAATAACCCCTTGGGATCTTCCATTATATGGTACAACTCTAGATTTGTCATCATAATGGACTCTTAATTGCTATGTTTTATTTCAAGAGACTGACGTCCTAAATGTCTCATTCCAGAGGGACCTCTACACCATAAGGAACTACCCACCATGAACCCCTCCATCTCAAATGAGTTATCAATGCCAATAAGTTTAGCACTATTGGATTGGTGCAACTTTTTGTGCAGTGTGAAATATACACAAATATATGTGTTAGATTGGGTGCGCCTAGTAGTGAGTAACATTAATTGTTGTAGTGTATATCAATATTTAAAACTCATACGGTGTGTTAGTGAGTAAAATTTCTAGAATGGTGCTAAATGACACCTACTATGTCAAAAGTGACTATTGCAAATAGTGCTAAAAAGAATATATATACAGCAAAATGTATAGCAGAATATATATACACAGATGACACACCAATTATAATGCATATATTGATAAAGATTCTAATAAGTGTATAATGTGTGGCACTTATCAGTTCCTGTAAAATGTCCAGGTTCTCAGGAAAAAAGGAAAGAGATGTTCCCGTGTTCAAAGTAGATGGCTTTGATATCCCAATCGATGGTAACGGTGAACTGTGGCAGGCTGCTTCTTCTGGAAATAGTTGGAGTCCAATCCTGTGAGTCAATGATACAAAAAAGAAAGAAGGCGCCACAATAGTGCGGGGTCAATATTATCGGGAATTCCCCACTCAGATAGCCCGTACTTACAAGCTTCAAAGCACTGAACAAGTGCTATATGTGCATTCTGGGCTCTTACAGTCGCCCAGTCAACTGCTCAGCGATCAGCTGCTTCTCCACGAAGCCGTCAGTGTGATGCCGCTCACACAGATGTATCCGCTCCTGTCTATAGCCAGTTTAACACGAGATGCTTTACTTATCGACAGGTCTGAATCCACCTTGCAGTTAGAATGTGCGTATTTACCACATTTACTCTGCTACATGTGATTTACTAGGAAGTTGCTCTCACATTACTGTCCATTAAACACAGATTAGTTGACATAGAACTTCCACATATCTAATGCGCATCTCGTAAGTAAGTAAAGCATCTCATGTTAAACTGGCTATAGACAGGAGCGGATACATCTGTGTGAGCGGCATCACACTGACGGCTTCGTGGAGAAGCAGCTGATCGCTGAGCAGTTGACTGGGCGACTGTAAGAGCCCAGAATGCACATATAGCACTTGTACAGAGCTTTGAAGCTTGTAAGTATGGGCTATCTGAGTGGGGATTCCTGATAATATTTACCCCGCACTATTGTGGCGCCTTCTTTCTTTTTTGTATTTTTGTGCAGTGTGATTGCAGCACACAAGAATTCTGTAATTACTGCATAGTACACAACTGTCTGTCCATGTTTGAATAGAACTTTTAAAAGCTGGACACAAATGTAGTCAACTATGTTAAAAGTATTCCCTCCTCCACACATTAGCATGCAGAATTATCATTAGAGTTAGCATTTTTGGAATTCTATACATGACGCTGCTAAATGCACACATTGGTTTTACACTCACGTGGATCTCTATGTGCTACAAAATTAATGTACCTGGGAATTTGAAAGTTGCTTTTAAACACATTTGACTGATTATGTGTGTAATTCTAGACCTCATGTGGTTTCCCCATAATTTAGTTTTTACACTTACATGACTCCTTAAGAATTCAGCTTGCTTCCTGTGTGCACAGCTTTAACACTAATGTGTCTCAGTCTGCATTAAGCTTGTTTAATAATGTCACTCTGAGCATTTGGCTTCTACAGTTGCATGACTCTGCCCATTCATATGACTCCCTCCCTACATAAGTCTTACATGAACGCTGCTCTATGTGTGTCTCCCTGTGTATGCAGCTCTAGCTATGCATCTTCCTTTTTTAGTCAGATTTTACACGCATGTAACTACTAGTGTATATAGCTTTTTATGTTTGATCATATATTTGTAAGAAAATTTTGGAAAAATAAACCCTTAATCCAAATTTCATTTCCTAGTATTACGCATATACAGTAAATACATTTATACGTGTTTCAATAGACATCATTTGTACATCACTGTATCTATATTCACTTGCATTGTTGTATTTTAAGCATTCATGTATTGACATGCCAACATTTTAAAATGTGGTGGGCAGGAGCAGGAGCAGGGACAGGGCTTAAAAAACAAAAAGTAATATAAATAAAATTCTAAATAAAGTCATATAATTTAATACTCTTAGGCAGCAAATCAAACACAAGCTCAAACACACACACACACACACTAGATAGCATACACTTATACATGCAGATACACACACTACACAGCATACACTTATACATGTAGATACACACACACACACTACATAGCATACACTTATACATGCAGATACACACACTACATAGCATACACTTATACATGCATATACACACACACTGCACAGCATACATGTATACATGCAGATACACACACTACACAGCATACACTTATACATGCAGATACACACACTACATAGCATACACTTATACATGCAGATACACACACTACACAGCATACACTTATACATGTAGATACACACACACACACTACATAGCATACACTTATACATGCAGATACACACACTACATAGCATACACTTATACATGCATATACACACACACTACACAGCATACACTTATACATGCAGATACACACACTACATAGCATACACTTATACATGCAGATTAAACACACACATTTATACATACAGATACACACACACACACACACTACATAGCATACACTTATACATGCATATACACACACACTACATAGCATACACTTATACATGCATATACACACACACTACACAGCATACACTTATACATGCAGATACACACACTACATAGCATACACTTATACATGCAGATACACACACTACACAGCATACACTTATACATGTAGATACACACACACACACTACATGGCATACACTTATACATGCAGATACACACACTACATAGCATACACTTATACATGCATATACACACACACTACACAGCATACACTTATACATGCAGATACACACACTACATAGCATACACTTATACATGCATATACACACACACTACACAGCATACACTTATACATGCAGATACACGCACTACATAGCATACACTTATACATGCAGATACACACACTACATAGCATAAACTTATACATGCATACACACACACACACTACACAGCATACACTTATACATGCAGACACACACACAAACTACATAGCATACACGTATACATGTAGATACACACACGGGCATGCACACTACATAGCATACACTTTTACATGTAGATACACACACACACACACACACACACACACACTACATAGCATACACTTATACATGCAGATACACACTTATACATACAGATATAAGCACACTACATTGCTTACATTTATACATGCAGACACACACTACATAGCTTACACTTATGCATGCAGATACACACACTACATAGCATATACTTATACATGCAGATACACACACACACACTTATAGATACAGATAGACACACACACTACATTATATATGAAAGTACAAAAACACCAAACCTAAGCGCTACATTAATCAGCTTACCCAAATGAATGTCACTGCTGTTAGTTGATCCTCGATCCTCAGCATGTAACTTGTGATCTCTTCCCCGGCACAATGGAGAGTGGGTGGATGCAGGGAGACTTGAACTGCTGCAGCTGCTTAATCAGAGTGTCTGCAAACACTCCAGAGAAATGTAGTAATCTAAGAGAATTAAGAAAACAGTCCAAAGACACCTGCTCTTAAAAGTGTAATAGTTTTTAATATAATCCAAGATAAAAAAAACATCATAGTACAAAAATAAGAGTTAAAAAGTAACTCAGTGTGTACAGAGACACCTGTTTGCATTACTACATTATATATGGGTATCTGTAATTCATTGTATGGGGTCATGGGATTGGGAAGCACATTAGCTGGCAGTCTGAGGCTGCCACTGTTCATTACCCTGGTGTTAGCACTGCTCATCGTATAAAACTGAAGGCATGCTATTATTATCACCAGGGGGTTAGATGTCATCACTACAAGAGGTTCGAGGTCACCATTACCTGAGCTCAGAGGGTATACAACCTTCTTACTCCTGCTCACTCACTCACCATTCCTTTTCCACAGGGAATCTAACAGGTATCTAACCCTAGGAGAGAAAAGCCAGCTGCTTCTGAGTATGGGCCCAATATAATTTAAATGCATGGGGCAATGCGGGACAGATGGCTAGCAACCCAGGACAGCAGGACAGACCCCTAAAATCGGGACTGTCCCGCAAAAATCGGGACAGTTTGGGGGTATTGTAGTCATTATGCCATGCCCACTGTCATGATCATATTTATATATGTACACTGTATTCTAAAATGTGTTTCTCCTTAATTGTTCCAAATGACTTGTTATACCCACTGCAGAGTATTAAATACATGTCAGATTGTTCTTAATATTTATTTTAGTATTTCAAATAGCTGTTTTTTCCCATTAAAACCATCATCTAGTACATGCCCATAGTAATGGGCTGAGCCTGCAAGTAATGCAGACTTGCTAATGTTATTTATGTTAGGTATTCAAATGCTAATTTTGGATGGGTTAAATAAGCACAACCAGCTATTTCATGTAACATTGTAACATAGTAGATGAGGTTGAAAAAAGACCGAAGTCCATCGAGTTCAACCTATACAAATATAAAATACTTACAAAAAGCTCCAGTTAAGCTTAAATAATCAAAGTAAAAGGTGACCCATTTAATACTAGCAATCATATCCACATACAAAATCTATCTCTTCCTCATATGAGAGGTTAATCAGTGCTATTGGGGTCTATCTTCAGACTCGCCAGAAACAGCAGTTATGAAGCAGCGGTCTTAAGACCGCTTCTCCATAACCCTGTCCGCCTGCTCTGAGCAGGCGGACAGGGTTTTGGAGGCTCTGAGCAGGCGGACAGGAATCGCCGCAATTCAACCCGATCAAATTCGATCGGGTTGATTGACACCTCCCTGCTGGCGGCTGATTGGCCGCGAGTCAGCAGGGGGCGGCGTTGCACCAGCAGCTCTTGTGAGCTGCTGGTGCAATGCTGAATACGGAGAGTGTATTGCTCTCCGCATTCAGCGAGGTCTTGCGGACCTGATCTGCACTGTCGGATCAGGTCCGCAAGACCTTTCATAAATAGAGGCCATTGTCTTCTCTTTACATAGCTTTTCTAGGGAGAATATGTATATTACTCATATTTTCAGTGTAGATGGTGATACAACAGGCAAAAGTAGCTATTTCAAGTAACAAATGAAGGTAAAGGAGCCGTCTGCAAGCAATTAAATACATTCCAGTGGGTAAAATTGACCATTAGGAACATATTAAAAAGGAGAATAATTTAGCGTACAATGTCTCCTTTAGTGTTTGATTTAGTTATTGTGCTCTTCTACTTCTCTATATTGTTATTTTATAAATTGTTATACTGTGATCCAATCCTCTTTTCTGTTTAAATGTTTAGCTGTTATTTGTACCGAACAATACAATTCCCGTAACCTCAGAGCCCATTCTTCTTCATCTAATAAAGCTTTTATAAAGGTTTTGCACATCTCTGCTTTGGTCATTGTTTAAGTTACGCTACTGGCAGATTCTACTACTGTAATTCGTAAAAGTAAAAAAACTTCTCACTGTGTATTTAAATGACTTTACATGAATGAGAAGAAAGTTACATCACTTGTTGGCTGTTAACAACTCAGTTAATATCTATGCATTTATTAAACCTCTATTAAAGGGGCATGAAACCATTTTTGTTCCTTTCATGATTCAGTAAGAGGGGCCTATTTATCAAAGCATCAAGTATGTTGCATTCGCCGGCGTCAATACGCTCGCCAGACATCGCCAAACATCGCTGCCGCGGACCTGAATACAATCTCCTTATTTATCAACAAAGCCGTCAAAAACAAGCGAGTCAAGTACGGTGCGAAGAGCATCGGACTAGTGTTAGCTAAAAGTCATCGATGTCGCGGTTATTCAGCTTTTTCCCAACTTTATTTATACCATTTTATTACTGTCCATGAACAAGCATATTTCTCTAAAGCTAATATTTTATTTTTCATCTGTTAATGTCCAAGAAATAGCTACATTTATACCTCAACAAACAATATCTCATAGAAAGTTATTTTTAAATTGATTTGTTATACAAAAAAAATCTGTTATATGATACTTTCACATAAATGAAAGTGTATTTGTATTTCTAGAAGTCATGAAATGCTTTTATCTCATATTATTTTTTATAAATGATTATTAATGCTAGAATTTGTAAATATATCTATGCACATATATATATATATATATATATATATATATATATATATATATATATATTTGTGTGTGTGTATATTTTACATGTCCTAAATTCCTTTTTTGTTCTAAACAATGCTGTCTTTCATATTCCTGTGTTCACTATATGTATATAGTGTAAATTTATTATTATTCTGAGCAGGAATAATTGCGAATATAATGTAATCACGGTATCATATGTATTTATTTGCAATCAATGGATATTTTAAAAGCTGGGCCAGTTTTCTCTCTCTCTCTGTACCTGTGTAACCCCTCCTGATTGCAAGTTTTAAAAACCCCCCTTTTACAGGTGTTTTAAAATGGGCTGGCATATAAGATGACATTTCTTACTGAAAAATAAATTCAAGAGAAGGAAGAAATACACTGAAAATAGCATGAGAGTATAGAGGTGATTTTAATTTCTGCTGTATCTGAGGGGGATATCTATCAAGATGTCAACTTTGTTGAATTTGACAGCACCAATACGCTCGGCTAATATTGTGGCCGTGGAACTGAATACGATCTCCATATTTATAAAATGGCAAAAAGACGCGCACCAAGTACATGGCGATGAGCATCGGACTGTTGTTAACTAACAGTCATCGATCTCGCGTCTATTCGACTTTTCACCAACTTTATTTATACCCTGTCACTGAATCCTGCCACTATACTAAAATGTTTAACCCCTATCCCGCCGCTCCTAGACCCTGCCGCCACTAAATAAAGTTATTAACCCCTGTCCGGCCGCTCCCGGACCCCGCCGTCACTAAATAAAGTTATTAACCCCTATCCCGCCACTCTCGGACCCCGCCGCCACTAAATAAACATATTAACCCCTAAACCTCTGGCCACCCACATCACTACCACCAACTAAACCTAGTAACCAATAAAACGCCAGCCCCCCACATCGCCATAAACTAAATTAAGCTATTAAGCCCTAAACCTAACAACCTGCTAACTTTAAATAAAAATTACAACATCCCTATCTTCAAATAAATTTAAATTTGCCTGTAGAATTAAAATAAACAATTTTAAACTATTAATTAACCTACCCTAACTATTTTACTACACTTAAATTAAACTACCAATTAAATTAACTAAATTACATATTAAAAAAAACCTAACCCTACTCAAATTATTTAAATCTACTATTAAACATTATTAAAAATGACTAAATTACCCCAAAAAATAAACGCTAAGTTACATAAAATAAAAAACACTAAATTGCGGAAAAAAAACACATTATCAAAAATAAAAAAGAATTACACCCAATCTAATAGCTCTATCAAAATAAAAAATCCCCCCCAAAATAAAATAAAAACCCCTAGCTTACAATTAACTACCAATGGCCCTTAAAAGGGCCTTTTGTGGGACATTGCCCCAAAGAAATCATCTCTTTTAACTGTAAAAAAAAAATACAAACACCTCCTAACAGTAAAACCCACAACCCAACCTAAAAATAAAACCCACCCAAAAAAACTTTAAATAAACCTAACACTAACCCTCGACGATCCACTTACAGTTATTGAAGTCCCGCTTGAAGGATCCATCCAGCCATCAAGAAGTCTTCATCCGGCAAGAAGTCTTCATCCGGGCGGCCTCTTCCATCTCCATCCAGCCGGCGAAGTCTTCATTAATATGCTAAGTATGCTCCTTAACTTCTCCGCCACCTTTTAGGTGAGGGACTGAAATAATTCCGATCCAACAAGGATTATTGACTGCCCCTGCTAGCGGCCGATTGGCTGCTGGTGTGCAGGGGGCAACATTGCACAAGCATTTCACTAGTAATACTTGTGCAATGTTAAATGCCAACAGCGTATGCTGTTGGCATTTAGCGAGGTCTTGTGGACATGATTCACTATATTGCAGACATGACTCACCCAATTCATAAATCTACCCCAAAATGTCTGATAAAAAAACTTGTATTGCAAACTACACTATCACGGGACCACAATGTATATTTAAACCCACTGAGAAAGTCATACGGGTTATCTAAATGAAAAGGGTAAATTAGTAGAAAAAAAATATTTTCTATTGAAACTCTTAATGACAAAGAGCAGTTGAACAAGGTTGCTAAAAGACTTAATGCTTCTTATGAAAATTCTGAAAGCTTGTCGTCACACAATTATTTTGCTCTTCTATTAACAACTAATGTTGAGGAAACTGTGCAAATTCAAATGTAATGAACTAACCTACAATGCAAAAAAAGAAAGTTTGAAGCACTAGTTTAAAATGTTATTGCAGAGTAGTATGTGCTGCATTAACAATTCAATCTACTAAATCTAAGAGAACCATCACCTCATCTATCATTACAGCCACTATCACATGCCGAAGCTACAGTGATCTGAGCCTCTGAATAGTAATAAGAAGACAATGCTCCCAAAGACAGAAGTTGGCATGATGTGCACTCCACCAAAAATACTAGGGGGCCGAATTATCAAGCTCCAAATGGAGTTTGATGCCCCTATTTCCGCGCAAGCCTTCAAACTCACCAGAAACAGCAGTTATGAAGCAGCGTTCTAAAGACCTCTGCTCCTAAACTTGTCTGTCTGCTCTGAGGCTGCAGACATCAATCTGCCCAATCATATACGATCAGGCTGATTGATACCCCCTGCTAGTGGCCGATTGGCCGCAAATCAGCAGGGGGTGACATTGCACAAGCAGCTCGCAAGAACTGCTTGTGCAATGATAAATGCGGACAGCATAATTCTGTTAGCATTTATCGATGTTCGGCAGACATGATACGCTACATAGTATCATGTACATCTGCACTTTAATAAATTGGCTCCTATGTCTCGTGAATAATCTAGTTGTCTAGCAAAATCAGATGAACTGCAAAAAACAAGCAGCTCAAGTGTTAATGAACCAGCACAACTTCCTGGAAATGAGCAAGTCCTTTTTTTCAAAGATTTAAAAAAAAAATGGCAAACCTATACCACTAGGGCACGGAATCAAAGACTCGCCAAGGCTTCATCAGCATTATCAAACAATAGATTCCAGCTTCCATTTTTAAAAAAAGACGTTAAGGGATTATAACTAAGTTAAGGGAACATAACTAAGTAATAACTTAACACTTAACTTAACAGTTGAACTTCAATAACTTTGTCAATAAAACTCAACACATTAGGTGGGTGAAAGATCAGTGGGTCGTATTTATTAATACCAGCAATGGGAACTGGCAATGACAGGTAATAAAAACACGGGTGGTGGCAATCGGGGCCTACATAACTAACTATATATAACCCCTTCTAGAAAAATGGCCAAGGGACACTGCTGCAGACCACAAGGCGGAGATACTCAACGCAGCTTTGAAATGTAGAGGGTTCTCGGCCCGTTAATAACCAGCCAGAGCACGCCCAAGCATACTGAGCCTGTGGCGTCACCCTTCCAGCCTGCAGCCGTGATCCCGACCACCAGCCAGAGTAGGGTGCCAACGTTAGAAACTCCAAACCAGTGGGTCCAGCCTTGACTTGATGAACAGCATGTCAATAACTGGGGAGCTCAAGCTACCGTCCTTGGACTTAAGGAAGTAGTTTGAGTAACCCTCTTCCCACCTCAGACATCTAGTCTCATTTAGAGACACTAACATAGAACGATTGCCACCTTTTTTAACAAATATAACAATTACAAATCATAGCAATGCATAACAGGGGTGGAGGGTGGGGAAAGAGCTTCCAGGGATCCACAGGAACAAAGAGGAAGTGGACTCCCTGCATATCCCATATATAAGGTTGGTAAACCCCTCCCAACACAATGCAACATTGTAACAAATACACAGCAGCAGCACTCACTCAACCAGGCCTTAACCCTTAGCTATGCTCCAGGCTAATCGCCCTGCACTTTCTTAAGGGATTAAATGCCCTACATCTCCTGAGTGTCTGCTTGTAACATAACTAAGTAATAACTTAACACTTAACTTAACAGTTGAACTTCAATAACTTTGTCAATAAAACTCGACACATTAGGTAGGTAAAAGACCCGTGGGTCGTATTTATTAATACCAGCAATGGGAACTGGCAACGACAGGTAATAAAAACATGGGTGGCGGCAATCGGGGCCTACATAACTAACTATATATAACCCCTTTTAGAAAAATGGCCAAGGGACACTGCTGCAGACCACAAGGCAGTGATACTCAATGCAGCTTTGAAATGTAGGGGGTTCTTGGCCCGTTAATAACCAGCCAGAGCATGCCCAAGCATACCGAGCCTGTGGCATTACCCTGACTGCAATGACCGTCATTCAAACCTCCTTCCAGCCGCCACAAACGACAGACCTGCAAATTAAATGGTCCAGACTCTTGCCACCACCACTACACACTTAGGAGTAACGCCTGCCTGATGTTCTGAAGGGACAAATCTACTGCTGCCGGTTCTAAATGAACCACATCCTGCCTATATAAACCCTTATGGGCTGCTGAGATGTTCCCATGCTCTATAACAAAACCCTTGAGGTCCCCAACCTGCTTCCTCAGATCCCTATTTATCTTTTTTCTGACCTGGAAAGCCGCTTTATGACACACCATGTGCTTCCACCTCAATCTAGGGATCACATTCGACCACCCGATTCGCACACCTGGAAACCAGAGTCTGAACTGCAGCAGATCTGCCTGCATTGCCTGGATTAAATCCAATGTGGGGATGGCCCCCACGTCATTGCCGTCAGCATGTAAGATTAAAATGTGGGGGTTTTTCCACCTTCTTGCGGCATCCTGTAACAATGCAGGCAGATGTGCCCAGGACAAACCCCTGCGCCCTAGCCAATGCAACACAGCCTTAGACAATGGAAATCCCAGCTGCTGTCCTCCTGGCATGGCCGAAGCTCAAATTGAAGCCCAGTGCACGTATGAATGGCCGACGATCCACAGCCGTACAGGACCTGGACGTATGCCTGAAACAAAGAAACAAGAGTTAGCTTGCGCACTTACTGGACCTGACCACAATTTACCATGGCCAACCCCCCTTTTGTTTACCCATGCAAGCCCAATTCCCTTGCCCCTCCTTATCAACCTATACACTTATGCGTACAGAGGCCTGACATAAGATTTGTACTGTTGAGATCTCAAAGGAGCGAATACGATCCGAGGACCAACCCAGCTCTGCTGCCATCATCGCCGCCCCCACTCTGAATGAGTGGGGGGCACAACGCGACCAATCGAGACCCGCCCACTGCGCTACGTGACCTAACACGTTCCTGAACTGGTATCTGGTCAGAGGGTCTCCATTCTTATGTATAGGAAACCTGGAGAAATCTCCTGGCCACACTTCCAGGTATGAAGAGACCAGAAGTAATGGGCAACAGGTGACCCCTGGCTGCCCCAGCAGAGAAAGCCAGGCTCCCCGGCCCTCCTGGTCCGTCTTAGACATGGGAATAAAAAGAAGCACTGAATCATCCACCACCCTAACGTGATTGTGCATGACTCCCCCCGATACCGCCGTCTTGGTGTGTGGAACTAGCTCCCCCACTCTCAGTGCCCCGTGAAACACCAGCCCAAAGGCTGCCCCGAAGAGCTGAGCCTCAAAATGCGACCTCTGGCAGTACCGCCAGCAATTTAACCAGCCGTTCTTCTGTAATGGGTTCCCTAGCATCATGCCTCAGAACCTCCATTCAGCCCAACCCCCGAATTAACTGTTTCACTAGGAAGGAGCGTGACATCTTGAAATGCGTACAACCTGCAAAAGAAGGCTATGGCCGATAGCCTAGAGACCACTGCCCCCTTCTTTACTTGCTTACCTCTCAGGTCATTCAGCCACTGTAGAAGGAATCCCTGTTCACCTTCGCAAGAAGGAAAGTCACGGAGGTCACAGAAACGTACCCAGTCACTCCAATACCTCACGTAGGCTGACCAGGTGTTGGGTGCCAAAAAAGCCCGCAATACAGGGATCAGCCGCTGCAGTCCCTCACCATCTGCCACAGAAAGGGAGGGCAAGAAAGACCATTAGGAGCCACAGTCGGCACCGCCGCCCTGAACGCCTCCCACTAGAAGCAAGACAATGCGTCCGCCACTATGTTCTGCACCCCGGGGACATGATAAGCCCTGAAATCAATGTTCAACTGCAGACATCTCGACACCAGGTGCCGCAGGTAATGCTCCACCACAGGCAATAAAGCTGAAAGTCTGTTGATGGCAAAAACCACGCTGAGATTATCCATCCAGAAAATCACAGCCCTGTTGCTGAAAAGGTGCCCCCACAGCTCAACTGTCACTACAATGGGAAACAGTTATAAGAAGCAAAGGTTGCGTGTAAGCCGTAGTTCCGCCCACTCAGACAGCCACGGCTCCGCACTCCATGCTCCTTCAAAGTATGCACCGTATCCGGATGCTCCTGCCGCATCCGTAAACAGATGCAAAGACTGATTGGACACTTGGTCACCCCTCCTAATGCAGACACCATTAAAATCCTGTAGGAACTGTTCCCAGACCTTCAAATCCGCCATGAGATCTCCCATGATCCGGATGCGCGACAATGCTGTCCTGACATCCCCCCCAATCTCCGTTCTAACCTTTTGCTAAAGATCCTGCCCTACGGATGACTCTCCCAGCGAAGTTTAGACGACCCAGGAGCAACTGTAACTCCCTCAGGGAACATGATTGTGCTGTAGCCATGGCGCAAACCGACATCAACATTCTAGCCACCTTCTCTTTAGGAAGCCTGCATTCCATTGCCACAGAATCTATCTCTATGCCCAGAAATGTCAGGCACCTGCCAGGTCCCTCCGTTTTATCCTTGGCGACAGGAGCCCCAAACCTAGCCATCATAAACCTCATGACGTTCATCAAGGAGGCACATTCCCCTGAATTGGCAGACCCCACTAGAAGGAAATCATCCAAATAGTGTGCAAACTTGTCACTTCCTGCCTCTGAGGCAACCGCCCAGTGGAGGAAAGTACTAAATGCCTCAAAATAAGCACATGATATAGAACAGCCCATAGGCAGGCAACGGTCTAAATAGTAACCCCCTTCAAACCAGCACCCCATCAATCTGAAGGATGACGGGTGGATTGGTAGAAGACGGAAAGCGCTGACTCTATGTCCAATTTAGCCATCAAGGCTCAGGGCCCCCTTTCACTCACAATAGTCAGCACGTTGTCAAACGACTGGTAGTGGACCAAGCTCAAAACCTCCAGAATGGCGTCATTCACCAACTGCCCCTTCGGGTAGGATAGATGATGTATGAGCCAAAAATTACCCGTCTCCCTTTTGGGAATCACTCCTAGTGGAGACATTACCAAATCTTTAATTGGCAAGTGCTCAAAAGGGCCTGTTACCCTGCCTAGAGCTACTTCCTTACCCAGCTTTTCCCTGACCGCCTCCGGGAACTGAGAGGCCAACTTCAAGTTCCTCTTAACCTTGGACCCCAGCACCTGGCCCACTACCGGCATAGTAAAACCAAGGCGCAGACAGGCATCCAGCAATCTAGCAGCCACCCTGTTCGGGTACCTGCTCAACCACTTACCGATAATGGGGACCCTAAGAGGCGAAGCCACTCTTTCCCGCAGCGCTTCCTTTAGACCCAAACCGTTCAATTTGGGAGTCCTGTTACCTGGAGATATCAGCCCCAGGGTGTTGACCACTGCAGAACTTGCAGACGTGCTTGAACATGCAGGATGTGCCTCTTTCACAGGCCTTATCCTGGTAACGCCAGCACACTCCCTCTTGCCAATGTCGGAACCGCAGGGGCTGTCTGGGCCTCTGAGTAACTACTCCTGGGCCTGCTTGTGCCTCCCGTTCTGCATCGAGATGCTCCCAGAGGTGGAGATCCATGGTCCCAAAGTCCAACAATGCGTTACCCACCTTCTTTTTACAGTAGATCATGTCATACTCCTTCCAGGTTCCATCGGCAAATTTCCTACGTATTGCCTCTATCGTGTCAACATACTTAAACAATGCGGTACCCTGATCTGGGAACCTCTCCAGATAGCATGTGGCATATACCCGAAAACACTGATGCCATTCATCAAATGTGTCGGGCCATTTGAATTTTTTAGGGCCCGTCCCATCCTCCGCTATTTCTTTGAATTTCAATGCTTCCTCGGATAATTCAAACATGTTGATGTACCTACCATCCTGGATACACTTCACCATCTTTGACTTCAGGTGGGCGTGCAAGCTATGTACCTGACATGAGTATGTGTCCCCATGCACAGCCACTTTTCTATTCACAGCCTGTGGTGAGCCAACCTGTACCCCCGGGGATTGAGATGTCTGGGCCAAACCACTGACAGTACCCTCCCTGAGTTTACCCCTACTCATTTTCCTCAACATCCTGTACATCCTCCTATGGCCTTTTGTGTGCAAACCCAGGGACCCATCCAAATCAGACCAAGACCCAGACCCACTGGAACTAGAGGAGTCACACCTTCCCCGAGAAAAAACAAATTGGCACTCACCGGGTCACTGTCACTCATACCATACAGTAAACTGTGATCCTCATCCGTACTTGCAGCCTTCTCACATTCATAATCTTCCATAAATCTAACTGCCCTGCTGCACCCATGCCATCCTGGCAGGACTAACTGTCCCCCTGTCAGTGCCCTCCAGGCCTTTGCCTGGGCTAGCGCTAATACTAGCGTGCCCCTTCTCCTTTCGAAACTACCTGCCCTGACCTGACCGCTAAGGTTCTGCTGGGTGATACGGTACCCTGCAGGCCTCCTGCATGCGGTTCCAGACTAATAGCACCACTACCCAGGGCCGCAATTACGCGAGGCCCCTTAGGCCCTGCTCCACCCGCAGGGACTTTTCCTTGACCCCCGCCACGTGCGGGGCCTGCTTTTGCCTTACTACCGCCTGACTTAGGCCGCAAGCGCGAGGAAGGTGCCTAGCGGCTTCCCCTCTTTTATTGCCAGCTGTCGCCGAGGCCCTAGCGCGCACACCTTGCTGCGTGGCACCTGCCGAGCCCCCCGGGTGCACTTGCTGCCCTGCATCCTGAGTCACATTTTCCCCTTGTCTCAAGTCTGCCGCAACCCCCACTGGCCTAGAATGGGCCCCCCCAGCCTTCAGATGGCTAACATGCGTGCCCCCCTGAGCGGGTGTCCCCCCCCGTGGTACTCCCTTCTTACCACTGGAGCTGAGGGGGACGATCCGCTCTGCCTGACGACCAAGGATTGAGTGGAAGTGACATCACCGGAAGTGACGTTGCGACGCACAACGTCACTGGAAGGCGACGCGGCGGCCATCTTGGATGGGGTAGAAGATGAAGACCGGACGGCAAATCGGCCTCTAGAAGGGAGTGTCAATCAGCCCGATTGTATAGGATCAGGTGGATTGAAGACCGCAGCCTCAGAGGCAACAGACAATTATGGAGCAGCGGTCTTTAGACCACTGCTTCATAACTGCTGTTTCCGGCGAGCCTGAAGGCTCACACGGAAACAAGGGGAACAAGGGCTATTCGACCCTTGTTAAATCTATCCCCATAGTTCTCATCACACAGAACTATTACTGTGATATAATACAAATAAATGCGCTTATTATCTTTATTCTCCATTATTTGGGAGTGATTTATATTATTTCATATATCTGGAGCATTTGCTTCAAGGGTCCAGAATCAATTTTTAAAGAACTTTTATTAGAAAAAAATACATTTTAGGCTAGATTACTAGTGGCGCCCACACTAACTTGCGCTCATATTACTGGTTGAAGGAAAATTTTACTGCACGAGCACAAACTAAATTTGCACTCATCCAGTTAGTGCAACTGAAGTTCTCACGTAAAGGGTTAGGGCTGAATAAAAAGTTGCACCAAACACAACATAAATACATTAAGATAAGCAGTTACACTCATATACAAACTATCTAATAAAAAGTATAAATATAAATATTATAAAAAAAAATTATAAGAGTTAAAAGGTATATTGTATATGACAAAGTATTTGAATGGAAAGGGCTATACTGCATATATACATACATATGCATGTCTAAATATGTGTGTGTATGTATGTATATACTGTATACAGATATATATATGTGTGTATACATGTTTTTTATGTATTTACATTTGTATATATTTATATATGTTATGGGTAAAGTAAGAAATCAGGGTAATCCTAGGATTAACCGGGTAAAACTGACATTACCTAAGCAGCTTTGGGTAAAGCTCGATGTACTGTAATTCCGGCCCCATCTAGACTATTTCATCTGCCTCCGCCTGGGGAGTTCAAGAAAGGCGCCCACCTGTCCTCTGGCATTCACCCCATGTAAACCTTGTGGAATGAGGAATTAACCCCCCAGACGGAGGCAAAAAAGAAAGTAAAGATGGGGGAATTACAGTGCATGCTATATATGTTTGATGCGGTAACTCTGCACTCTGAGGGGATTTATGCTCTGCACTCTGAGGGGATTTATGATCATACATCAGGTTTTATCCACAGCCACTTGGTAATGTCCATTTTACCTATAATATAGGGGGTGACCCCTATATTATATTTATTAACCCCTAATCTGCCGCACCCAACGTCGCCGCCACCTACCTACAATTATTAACCCCTAATCTGCCGACCAGACCTCACCGCTACTATAATAAATGTATTAACCCCTAAAGCTAAGTCTAACCCTAAAACTAACACCCCCCTAAGTTAAATATAATTTTATTCTAATGAAATAAAATAATTCTTATTAAATAAATTATTCCTATTTAAAGCTAAATACTTACCTGTAAAATAAACCATAATATAGCTACAATATAAATAATAATTATATTGTAGCTATTTTAGGATTAATATTTATTTTACAGGCAACTTTGTATTTATTTTAACCAGGAACAATAGCTATTAAATAGTTAATAACTATTTAATAGCTACCTAGATAAAATAATTACAAAATTACCTGTAAAATAAATCCTAACCTAAGTTACAATTAAACCTAACACTATACTTTCAATAAATAAATTAACCCCTTAATGACAACTGACGTACCAGGTACGTCATGCAAAAACTAACAGTTAATGACAATGGACGTACCTGGTACGTCAGTTGTCTAACAGAGTGCTGGAAGTGATCACAAATGCTTCCAGCAGCTCTGAGGGTATTGCAGTGATGCCTCGATATGGAGGCATCCTGCAATACCACTTTACAAGCCTCCGATGCAGAGAGAGCCACTCTGTGGCCCTCTCTGCACCGGTAGCGATGGTGCCAGTGTCCGCCGGTGTGAGGGTGCGTGCGCGCGTGCACGATGTGCGTGCACGTGCACAAGGGTTGAGTGTGCACGTGAACGTGCATGGGCGCATGCACGGGAAACGCGTGCACGTGCGTGTGAGCGTGCACGCGCGCGCATTAGCCACACTGACACCAATGAATGAGGGCAGAAAGGGATTAAAAGGTAAAAAAATTTTTTTAAATATAAAAGGATCTGGGAGGGGGTGGGGGTATTGTGGGGGGCTGCTACACTACAGAAAAAGTTTTTAAGTTAAAAATAAAATAAAAATACTTTTTGGGGGATTTTTGGGGCCAAACTGGGTACTGGCAGACAAAATAAAGATCCCATTGAAAAGATAGGATACGCAATTGACGTAAGGGGATCTGCGGTATGGAAAAGTCGCGGCTGGAAAGTGAGCGTTAGACCCTTTCCTGACTGACTCTAAATACCAGCGGGCGGTAAAAACCAGCGTTAGGACCCCCTAACGCTGGTTTGGACGGCTAACGCAGAACTCTAAATATAGGCGTGTTTACCCCTTTTCTGTACCGATTGAGACCCACAGAACACATAGAGTTGCAGCCTCACTAGTGATAAAATGACAATCTCTAACGAATTACAGTTCGTTATTTTATCACTGGCCCTTACAAAAATGTACTACACATATTCTCTCCCAATTACTGCACACAGACACACTACAATCATTGGTTGGTTTGCCATAATTCTGTAGTTATTACATTAGTTTTCTGCAATGCATATTTTGCTTGGTGTAATAGACGACTGACAGATGTAGCTGTTGCCTTTTCACCTACAATTGACTACTGCCTCTTTATTATCCTTATTATAATTTGGATCTCACAATAGTGCTGTTGTCTTAATAAGAGTGCTGAGATAGGTGTGTTTATTCTAAGCTGTTTTGTACAACATTTTGTGGGGGTAAATGTGTGGACATAGTTTACTATTTGATTAATAACTCTATTATGTTAAGCATTTAATATTTTGAGCAGCATAATAGTTTCTGTTAATAAATTCTATTTTTTTTTAAAAAGTCACAAAGGTAAAATGAATGTGAAATATCTACATGCCTTCCCCAAACAATATAGATTAAATATTGTCAAGGTACCATGGGACATCTTTATAAAGAGATTTCTGTTAGTTAATACTATATAAAAATCTTTATCAAACTCCCCAGTAGGGAATCCCACAATTGTACGAAGCAAGAGCAGGCTTTATATATTATGTGACATACTGAAATGTTCAGATTTGATACACTTTCATGATCTAGGGCTATAATCCAAAGCATATGGAACAGGTTTAAAATGTACAAAGACCTCCGTGTTTACTTTTAGTTAATGCAAAAAGCAGAGGTGTCTGTAAGTGTCTTTTAATGGTGTTAGGGATCAAAATGGCATTATGCCTTCAATTATAATAATGTTTATTGGGAGAACCTTTAGACAACAAAGAGAGTTAATCTAAATATACAACTGTCTGGCAACATAAAACTACAAAAAAAAGCTGCATATTTTTCCAATGATTGTTATGTTCCATATGTTGTTCAGTTCATTTTTATGCAGATATCTGTGAGGGCTGTTTTTAACATTTGTAGGGAGCAGAACCTTAAACAAATTAAACTCTACACTTCTTTTTACAGATAAACCACTATTAATTGTTGTTGTATGTTTATATATGTATGGGTAATAACTTTTATCAGCCCAAATAGGGTCACTCTTAGCATTTGTGGAGCCTTGGGCAAGACAAATTTGTTGGCCCCCAGCCCAGCCAGCTCATTCCCCAGCATGATAGTGGGAGGCCCCTTAAAGGTGGAGTCAGGGATGGTAACATATATGATGTAAATGATATATATGATATGTAAATGATAGTGACATGTGACACGCACACACTACATATATGTGTGTGTGTGTATTGTTTTCATAGGTAAATAAATAAAATTAAAAAAGTTCTTTGGACAATTTTTGAAAAATAAATTCCGATAGCGAAGGGGATAAACTACATATCTACAAATGTTATCTTTATTTTTTTTTATTTCCTTCTAAAATTTAAATAAATAAATACATTTATATATGATTAAAGACTAAACATTGTAGTTTTTATGTTTCACTTCAAATAAAGAATTTCACTTTGGAGTGCTGCTATTTTATGACTTTTTAAACTCTTTTATACAGCAGGAAGGGGCACAAATACAGTATATTATATAATATTATATGCATATAGGTTTGTAGGATGATGTTCTATGATACATAGGACCTGATGATCCAATTTTCGCCAGATCAGAGCATAGCAGTCCCTGCGAGTGGCGAAATGTCTCCTATTGAAAGTAATGGAGCTTGCTAGAAAGGGAAACTTCACTCCGTAGAGCGTAGTTAGCAGTGAGCAGGTGGCGCACTTTAAAAATAAATCCTGCAGCCAATAAATTACATTACGCTGCTTTCTGCTAATAGCATCTTAGAACTGCCCATATTTTCGTATGCATGTGTTGTTCTATTAGGGTTATAAGTATTTCGCGTATTTTGTCACAACCTTGCCACCTTTAAGTTTGCGAGAAGAAACTGGAATCTGTAGTGCGAAAATCTTTACAGAATTCATTTACGCCAATGTTCAGCCTATTTTACAAAAAAACAACAATTAGGATTTGTATTTTGTACTTTTAAGTATGAATTCCTGTGTGTTTTTTGCGCATCCAGTGTACTTAAATTACAATTTACTCCATGCATATTTAATACAACTTATTTCTGTGTATTAGTTTTCTGCATATTTTGCTTGGTGTAATAGACGACTGACAGATGTAGCTGTTGCCTTTTCACCTACAATTGACTACTGCCTCTTTATTATCCTTATTAAAATTTGGATATAGCTAGATTACGAGTTTTGCGTTATGAGTGAAAAAGCATCGTTATGCTTCATAACGATGCTTTTTCTCTAGCGCCGCTATGACAAGTCTTGCAGGTATAGTTGTACTGCACACCTTTTTGACCGTCACTCAACGTCAGTACAGCACTTTTAAAAAATTCCTTTTCAATGAGACTTTCATAGCGTCGGAATTACAAGTTTGCCTGAGAGACCAAAAAGTGAGTAGTATACCCTATACTGACAAGATCCGTACCGTCATCTAAATTCAGTAGTTATGAGTTTTACGTTACAAATCTGTACCGTAAAATTCATAACTAAAGTGTTAAAAAGTACACTAACACCCATAAACTACCTAATAACCCCTAAACTGAGGCCCTCCCGCATCACAAATACTAAAATAAAATTATTAACCCCTAATCTGCCGTTCTGGACATCGCCACCGCTTAAAAAAATTATTAACCCCTATTCCGCCACTCCCCTACATCGTCGCCACTATAATAAACCTATTAACACCTAAACCGCCGCCCTCCCACATTGCAAACACTATTTAATTATTATTAACCCCTAATCTGCCGTCCGCCCACACCGCTGCTATAATAAACCTATTAACCCCTAAACCTAACCCTAAAGTAACCATAAGCCTTAATCTAACCCTAATGCTAACCTAACCCTAACACCCCCTAACTTAAATATAATTAAAATAAATCCAAATAAAACCTACAATTATTACCTAAATAACCTATTTAAAACTAAATACATACTTACCTGTAAAATAAAACCTAAACTAGCTACAATATTACTAATAGTTATAGTGTAGCTAGCGTAGGTGTTATTTTTATTTCACAAGTAAGTTTGTATTTATTTTAACTAGGTAGACTAGTTAGTAAATAGTTATTGTCTATTTACGAACTACCTAGTTAAAATAAATACAAAGTTACCTGTAAAATAAAACCTAACCTGCCTTACAATAAAACCTAACATTACAATAAAATAAAAAAATTAAATTAATCAAATACAATTATCTAAATTACAAAAAAAAATAAACACTAAATTACACAAAATAAAAAACAAAATTATCAAAAATAAAAACAAATTTTCCATTGCCCTGAAAAGGGCATTTGGATGGGCATTTAGCTCTTTTACATTGCCCAAAACCCTACTCTAAAAATAAAACCCACCCATAAACGTTTAAAAAAAACTAACACTAACCCTCGACGATCCAGTTACAGTTTTCGAAGACCGGACATCCATCCTCATCCAGGCGGCAGAAGTCTTCATCCAAGCGAGAAGAAGTCTTTATCCAAGCGGGAAGAAGTCTTCATCCAGATGGCATCTTCTATCTTCATCCATCCGGCGCGGAGCGGGTCCATCTTCAAGACATCCAGCGCAAAGCATCCTCTTCTTCCCATGGTCGCTGAAGAATGACGTTTCCCTTTAAGTGACGTCATCCAAGATGGCATCCCTTACATTCCGATTGGCTGATAAAATTCTATCAGCCAATAGGAATTAAAGGTGAAAAAATCCTATTGGCTGTTGCAATCAGCTTGGATAAAGACTTCTGCCGGCTTCGATGAGGACTTCTGCCCACTTGGATGAGGACTTCTGCCCGCTTGGATGAGGATGGATGTCCGGTCTTCGAAAACTGTAAGGGGATTGTCGGGGGTTAGTGTTAGTTTTGTTTTAAGGGTTTATTGGGTGGGTTTAATTTTTAGCTTAGGGTTTAGGCAATGTAAAAGAGCTAAATGCCCTATTAAGGGCAATACCCATCCAAATGCCCTTTTCAGGGCAATGGCTAGCTTAGGTTTATTTAGATAGGTTTTTATTTGGGGGTTTGGTTGGGTGGGGGGTGTTTGTATTTTTTTTTACAGGTAAAAGAGCTGATTTCTTTGGGGCAATGCACTGCAAAAGGCCCTTTTAAGGGCCATTGGCAGTTTAGTGTAGGCTAGGGTTTTTTTTATTTTGGGAGGGCTTTTTTATTTTGATAGGGCTATTAGATTAGGAGTATTTCGTTTTTATTTTTATAATTTCGTTTTTTATTTTGTGTAATTTAGTGTTTATTTTTTATTAATTTATTTTTTTATTTTATTGTAATGTTAGGTTTTAGTGTAAGGCAGGTTAGGTTTTATTTTACACATAACTTTGTATTTATTTTAACTAGGTAGTTATTAATTAGTTAATAACTATTTACTAACTAGTCTACCTAGTTAAAATAAATACAAACTTACCTGTGAAATAAAAATAAAACCTAAGCTAGCTACAATTTAACTATTAGTTATAGTGTAGCTAGCTTATGTTTTATTTTATAGGTAAGTATTTAGTTTTAAATAGGAATTATTTAGGTAATAATTGTAAGTTTTATTTAGATTTATTTTAATTATTAAGTTAGGGGGGTTAGGCTTAGGGTTAGGCTTAGGGTTACGTTAGGGTTAGGGTTGTGTTTAGAGTTATGTTAGGGTTAGGGTTATGGGTTAATATATTTATATAGTGTTAGTGATATGGGAGGCAAGAGGTTTAGTATAGTGGCAGCGATATCGGGAGCGGCAGATTAGGGGTTAATAGTTTTATTTAGGTGGCGGCGATGTTAGGGGCAGCAGATGGGTGTTTAGACTTAGTTTTTATGTTATGGTGTTAGACACTACTTTTTTTTCCCCCATAGACATCAATGGGGCTGCGTTACGAAGCTTTTGTTTCCGTGATCACAGGTGTTAGACTTTTTTTTTAGCTGACTCTCCCCATGAATGTCTATGGGGAAATGGTGCACAAGCACGTCAAAACATTGCTTGTATTTGGGTGAGGTATGGAGCTCAACGCAACCATATCGCCCGCCCAAGCCGGGTTTCACAAAACCTGTAATAGCAGCGCTATAGGGAGGTTAACTACCGCTGCTTTTTGGCGGTCGTTAATTTCCCTATAGCGCTGAAATCTCGTAATCTAACTGATATACATTTTAAATTTTTTGGTAAAATACGATTTTTGGTGAAGAATTTTGTTACGATTTTTTAGGCACCTTATTAATACTGTGTATTTTTTTGTGAATAGTTAAATTATTTCTTTTGTAAGATTTTTAAAATATTTATTTTTTTGTGCACTTTTGTAAGTATACTTTCCTGTAGTATATCAGTCTGATCCCGCTGACATGGTCAGTCCAGCCCCGAAACACCAGGCAATTCTCCTCTGAACAAGGAACATGACAACCCCAGACGATCGTTTCGGCCTCCTTTAGGCCTCGTCAGTGAAAATGCAGTATATGCCCTTAGTGAGACACCTTGTTTTCAGGCTTTAGATAATTTTACCAGGGAAATAGAAGTACTAGTGAGTACTCTTTAATAATCTCATCAGCCCAGAGATCTTTAGATTATCAGGCCCATAGTGTGAAGACATTGGGTTGTGGCAGAGGATGGAAATTTAAAGGGACACTAAAGTCAAATTAAAGGGATAGAAAGGTCAAAAAAGACATTTGCACAGGTGCATTTCAGATTAAAGCATTTTAATCCTGTGAAGGCCTGTGCACAAGTATTTAAACTCCAAACCTTCTCAGACAATCAATGGTGGATTGTATGACACAAATTATGTATTTAGAAGCAATACACATTGTGGGGTATATTTATCAAAGTGCGAGCGGACATGATACGATGTAGCATATCATGTTCGCTGCACATCAATAAATGCCGACAGCATACGCTTTCGGCAATTATCATTGCACAAGCAGTTCACCAGAACTGCTTGTGCCATACCGCCCTCTGCAGATTTGCGGCCAATCGGCCACTAGCAGGGGGTGTTAGTCAACCCAATCGTATTCGATCAGGTTGATTTCTGTCTGCCGCCTCTGAGCAGACGGACAAGTTATGGAGCAGCGGACTTTAGACAAGGGGCATCAAGCTCCATTCAGAGCTTGATAATTCGGCCCCCAAGTGTATATCAGTTCTGATGTGTTATTTTATATAAAGATAAACAGAAGAATTTATAAAATCATACACTTTTTGAGGATATATATATATATATATATATATATATATTGGATACAAAAGATTCAATAACTTTTTTGGTTGGAATTATACAGTTTTGAGGGTTGTATTGCTATTACTTGCCAAGGAATACACCATCAGTATTAGCAGTTTCAGTCATTTCTGAGATACTAGTACCGGTAATTCAGGAACATCTGTTTTTTTTACACTCAGGTTAAGAAAACAAGCAAACCCCTAATATAAACACTTTTAATATAAACAAACTTTTCTCAGGCTTTTCTAGGGAGGTTTCATAGGGCTTGGTGCTTTCTTCACAATTAAGAAGATTATATGCAGTCAATGCAGAAATAAAGCATGGTAAAAAAATTCTGATTTACTGTAAACCCACAATCAATCATACTAACGTATTGATGAAGATTATGCAGTGCGAAGCCAATGAAAAGCCACATGGTACCAGGTTTTCTACTGGATTTATAAGGTATCACAATAGCCTTGATTTCGAAAATACTATGGACATAACCAGAACATATTACAATATCCTACATTTATTTTAACCAGGGCATATTACAATATCCTACATTTATTTTAACCAGGGCATATTACAATATCCTACATTTATTTTAACCAGGGCATATTCTTTTAAGCCTCAAAGAGATAGATTATTTTTTTTCATTATTTAAATAGAGCATACAATTTTAAACAACTTTCCAATTTTCTTCTATTATCAGGTTTGATTTATTCTCTTGGTATCCTGTTTTTAAAGGAGAAGAAATGCAGTACTGGGAGCTAGCTGAACACATCAATTAAACTAATGACAAGAGGTATGTATGTGCAGCCACCAATCAGCAGCTAACCCCTACTAGTGTACTCCTGCTCCTGAGCCTACTTAGATTTGCTCTGTTTGAATCATGAAAGTTTAATGTTGTCCCTTAAAGAGAAATGAACCAAGAACAGAACCCTGAGGCACGTACCAATTTTGCCCAGTTTGAGGATTTCCCATGTACAGCAACTCTCTGCACTCTAGTTTTCAGTCTAAGTGCAAATATTTCCCTGCAAACCAATCTCTCTCAATTTGTGCAATCATGATAAGCATTTAGTATTGTGTTCTCAATAAAGCTCATTATACCTTGTCTTACTCATAACATTTAGCAGCTGACTTTAGGAGCAGGCACAGTCGTATAATGTAAGTGCACAGGGGATAAAGACTAATGCTCCATCTGCCTCGTGCACAATAATAGCTATAACTGAAACAGTGATATTTATTATTAATTCTGAGAACTGCTATTAAAAAAATAATACAAGTTTTTAAATTGTATGTCCCATTTGTGTAATACTATACTGGGTTTCTTTCTTTCATTGCTTTGCTTGTTACTCATGACTCATTCAAAGAAATTGCTATTGCTTTACTAAATGTCAATCCACTTATGCCTAATGATGTTTCTACTAATATTACTAACCAACAAACATACATCAGCAGCTATTCTCTAATTTAGTTCCTGATTGGCTGTAAAGCACAGTCCATTGTAAACAGCACAAAATGGAAGATGATTTTATGGGTATTAAGATGTTTTATTACATAATCATGAGACATCCCTCTGATAAAATATGCTTCTAAGCAGCTGCCTGTTTTGTCCAATGAGTAATAGAACACTGGACTTTCCTAATATTAAGATCAAATACTTTATTAATAAATATAACTTTAACTTCATGCTATTGAATTTTGACAGAGCTCCATATAAGCTAAAATATGATATATAAAGGTACCAGTTTATCTTTGCCTGGGGATCTAATCACCATTATTTAAATCAATGGTAAATCAATGACCAGAGATAAGCAGAATATGATATTCATGATCTAGCTTGTTTGAGTATTTTCGAACAGAGCAATTAAATACAGAAATCTGTGAAGCTTACCAACCCATTAATGCCTTTAAATCTATTACTAGATATAGGAAGACTGAGGAGATGGTTAGCTTGAAAACCTATATTGTGTGTTTTTGAAGCTTTTCAGAAGGTTTTCTCAGTTGTGTTCGCTATTAACAGCTTCCTATGTTTATTTTTTTAAGATATCAGTCAATTAGAGCAGGGAGGCAAAATATGCAACTAAGATTACCAGCATATTGTGCTACTGACTGAATGAAATGTAATTTGTCTGCAAAATTGTACAACAAAGCAGGTACCTTTCCTCACATCAAAACTACAGATCTGAAGGGAGTTTAGTAGATACATTTGAGGAACCCCTCTGAAGAAAAGTAAGATAAAGTTACAATTCAAACGGCTAGATTTAGAGTTGGGCGGTAGCCGTCAAAACCAGCGTTAGAGGCTCCTAACGCTGGTTTTTACCGCCCTCTGGTATTTGGAGTCAGTCAGGAAAGGGTCTAACGCTCACTTTGCAGCCGCGACTTTTCCATACCGCAGATCCCCTTACGTCAATTGCGTATCCTATCTTTTCAATGGGATCTTTCTAACGCCGGTATTTAGAGTCATGGCTGAAGTGAGCGTTAGAAATCTAACAACAAAACTCCAGCCGCAAAAAAAAGTCAGTAGTTAAGAGCTTTCTGGGCTAACGCCGGTTTATAAAGCGCTTAACTACTGTGCTCTAAAGTACACTAACACCCATAAACTACCTATGTACCCCTAAACCGAGGTCCCCCCACATCGCCGCCACTCTAATTAATTTTTTTAACCCCTAATCTGCCGTCCACACGCCGCCACAAGCTACGTTATACTTATGTACCCCTAATCTGCTGCCCCTAACACCGCCGACCCCTATATTATATTTATTAACCCCTAATCTGCCCCCCTCAACGTCGCCTCCACCTGCCTACACTTATTAACCCCTAATCTGCCGACCGGACCGCGCCGCTATTATAATAAAGTTATTAACCCCTAATCCGCCTCACTCCTGCCTCAATAACCCTATAATAAATAGTATTAACCCCTAATCTGCCCTCCCTAACATCGCCGACACCTAACTTCAAGCATTAACCCCTAATCTGCCGACCGGAGCTCACCGCTACTATAATAAATTTTTTAACCCCTAAAGCTAAGTCTAACCCTAACACTAACACCCCCCTAAGTTAAATATAATTTAAATCTAATGAAATAAATTAACTCTTATTAAATAAATTATTCCTATTTAAAGCTAAATACTTACCTGTAAAATAAACCCTAATATAGCTACAATATAAATTATAATTATATTGTAGCTATTTTAGGATTAATATTTATTTTACAGGCAACTTTGTAATGATTTTAACCAGGTGCAATAGCTATTAAATAGTTAATAACTATTTAAAAGTTAATAACTATTTAATAGTTTTCCTACCTTAATTCCGATTGGCTGATAGAATCCTATCAGTCAAACGGAATTTGAGGGACGCCATCTTGGATGACGTCCCCTAAAGGAACCGTCATTCGTCGGGAAGTCATCGGTGAAGATGGATGGATCCGAGCTGGAGGTCTTGAAGATCAGCCGGTCCTCATCGGATTGAAGAACATAGAAGATGCGGCTTGGAAGAAGATGTTTGCCGGTCCGGATGTCCTCTTCTGCCCGCTTGGATCAAGACTTCAGCTGGAGGATGGACGTCACTCTTCAGCCCCCGCTTGGGCTTGGATCAACACTTCGGAGGCTTGGATCAAGACTTCCGAGGACGGATCGGTGAACCTGGCATGGTGAAGATAAGGTAGGAAGATCTTCAGGGGCTTAGTGTTAGGTTTATTTAAGGGGGGTTTGGGTTAGATTAGGGGTATGTGGGTGGTGGGTTGTAATGTTGGGGGGGTATTGTATGATTTTTTTACAGGCAAAAGAGCTGAATTATTTGGGGCATGCCCAGCAAATGGCCCTTTTCAGGGCTGGTAAGGTAAAAGAGCTTTGAACTTTTTTAATTTAGAATAGGGTAGGGCATTTTTTATTTTGGGGGGCTTTGTTATTTTATTAGGGGGCGTAGAGTAGGTGTAATTAGTTTAAAATTGTTGTAATATTTTTCTAATGTTTGTAAATATTTTTTTATTTTTTGTAACTTAGTTCTTTTTTAATTTTTGTACTTTAGTTAGTTTATTTAATTGTAGTTATTTGTATGTATTTTAATAAATTAATTTATTGATAGTGTAGTGTTAGGTTTAATTGTAGGTAATTGTAGGTATTTTATTTAATTAATTTATTGATAGTGTAGTGTTAGGTTTAATTGTAACTTAGGTTAGGATTTATTTTACAGGTAATTTTGTAATTATTTTAACTATTTTAGCTATTAAATAGTTATTAACTATTTAAAAGCTATTGTACCTGATTAAAATAAATACAAAGTTGCCTGTAAAATAAATATTAATCCTAAAATAGCTACAATGTAATTATTATTTATATTGTAGCTATATTAGGGTTTATTTTACAGGTAAGTATTTAGCTTTAAATAGAAATAATTTATATAATAAGAGTTAATTTATTTAGTTAGATTTAAATTATATTTAACTTAGGGGGGTGTTAGTGTTAGGGTTAGACTTAGCTTTAGGGGTTAAAAAATGTATTAGAATAGCGGTGAGCTCCGGTTGGCAGATTAGGGGTTAATTATTGTAGGTAGCTGGTGGCGACGTTGTGGGGGGCAGATTAGGGGTTAATAAATATAATATAGGGGTCGGCAGTGTTAGGGCAGCAAATTAGGGGTACATAGGTATAATGTAGGTTACGACGGTATACGGAGCGGCAGATTAGGGGTTAAAAAAAATATGCAGGTGTCAACGATAGCGGGGGCGGCAGATTAGGGGTTAATAAGTGTAAGGTTAGGGGTGTTTAGACTCGGGGTACATGTTAGAGTGTTAGGTGCAGACGTAGGAAGTGTTTCCCCATAGTAAACAATGGGGCTGCGTTAGGAGCTGAACGCTGCTTTTTTGCAGGTGTTAGGTTTTTTTTCAACTCAAATGGCCCCATTGTTTTCTATTTTTTTCCATTTTTGAAGCTGGCCGTCCGTAAGCAACGCTGGTATTTAGAGTTGCAGTGGCGATAAATATGCTCTACGCTCCCTTTTTTGTAGCCTAACGCAGCCCTTCTGTGAACTCTAAATACCAGCGGTATTTAAAAGGTGCGGGGGAAAAAAAGCACGCGTAGCTAACGCACCCCTTTGGCCGCAGAACTCTAAATCTAGCCGTAAGTATGATAGAGAATAATTGTGCAAGACAAAAATGTGATAACTGGGATGTATAACAATGCTGAACTAGTCCTTACTATATACCATAAACCTTTTAACCCTTATAAACATTTTTATTAATATTTATATGAATACGTTTTTATCAAATAATGTATATATCAGTGTAACACTTTATTTTAATGTATTTAACTTGGGATTGGTGCACTTTTTTTTTTAAACTCTTACAGTGGGTATTGAAAATAATCTCCCCCCTTGAAAATAATCACATTTTGTTGCTTTGCAGCCTGAAATAAAGACAGGCACAGTTTTTGTTCATTCAGTTGTAATTACTCAGTGCAACTTATAACATCCAAGTGAAAGATATAACACAAACATACCAGGCAAATATAAAGAAAATTTAAAGCAGGATATTTATCAAAGCCTCAACTATGCTGCATTCACCGGCATCAATACGCTTGCCTAACATTGCGGCCGCGGACTTGAATACGATCTCCATATTTATAAAAAAAGCCGACAAAAAGCCGCGCACCAAGTATGGGGCGATGAGCATCAGACTATTTTTAACTAGCAGTCATTGATCTCGCTGCTATTCGGCTTTTTACCAACTTTATTTATACCCTGTCACTAAACGCCACCACTATACTAAAATGTTTAACCCCTATCCCGCCGCTCCCGGACCCCGCCGCCACTAAATAAAGTTATTAACCCCTATTCTGCCACTCCCTGACCCCGACACCACTAAAGTTATTAACCCCTAAAACTCTGGCCTACCACATCACTACCATTAACTAAACCTTTTAACCTCTAAACCGCCAGCCCCCCACATCGCCATAAACTAAATTAAGCTATTAACGCCTAAACCTAGCAATCCGCTAACTTTACATTAAAATTGCAACATCCCTATCTTATAATAAATTAAAACTTACCTGTAGAATTAAAACTCATCAGGGTTATGGAGCAGCGGTCTTTGTGATCACTGCTTCATAACTGCTGTTTCTGGCGAGCCTGCAGGCTCGCCAGAAACACGGGGCATCAAGCTCCTTTCGGAGCTTGATAGATAGGCCCCTAGGAATTTTGCAGATTTTTCCTTATTGGCCACCTAATAGGATTTTTTGTTTTTGTTCTTCAATCACTGTTTTTTTTTTACTAAAAAATATGTCTCTTGCTAATCCAGCATCAGTGTATTTCTTCCACTTTACTGGGGTTGAATTATTAATATAACTCCTATAACTATTCCTTACCTGATTAGATAGCTGTTTATCTTTAAGTTTACTCTTTTTCTTCCATCTACAAAGGAAGGCTTTTATTTCCCCTCTGAGAACAAACTTTGCAGTTTCCTACAATATTTCAGATTTATTTACATATGAGGCATTAAAGCCATAGAACTCTTGCCATTTTAATTGTAACAAATTCTTAAATTTAATGTTGGAGAACAAATATTGTGGGAAAAAGAAACGTGTCCCCTGCTTAAACTTATCAATGTTTACCTCTAAAGAAATGATAGCGTGGTCCGAAATTGCTATTTCCCCTATAGTTGCTCTCGTTTCCAGTCCTAGCATATTGTTTGAGACTAAAATTAGATCCATCCTGGAAAATTATTTAAACATCTTGGATTCAAAGATAAATTCCTGGCTATCTGGATATTGAAATCTCCATATATCTTTTAGTGACAAATTATGGCAGATGTTATATATTATCTTGGATTCAGTACTCCTCTTATATAATTGATAGGACTAAATTCTGGGGAGAATACAATGTTGAAATTGCCTGCCATTATCACATTTTCCCAACATGTGGGAATAATTTTAGACTTAACTTGTCCCAAAAACCCTTGTCTATACTATGTGGTCCATACACGTTGCAAATTACAAAATGGCTATTCTGTGTTACTAGCTCTACTATCTGAAATCTTCCATGCGGATCATTTTTGTGTGTTAAAATCTGATAGGAGAGTTGTTTATTAAATAAAATAGCAACTCCATGTTTCCTTCTATCATATGTTGTGGCTAAAATTTTGCCTAAGAATAAAGAAAGATATAAGTGCGCAAAATTAATGCTGAAGTAAACAGGGAAAAAGGGGGGATATCAGTTATTTGATTGTTAAAAAAACCAGGCTCGAAAAAAATATATCCAAAAAATAGAGCTAAAATAGCTCTAATTTCACTTCAAAGGCTAGTTATGTTTTCACACTTTTGGGGTGATGTTTTCTCTTTAAAAAAATTATATGAAATATGTGATTATAACCATGAAATAAAACACATGTGAGTGAAAGTTTTAAAATCACAATTTATAATTCTCAAAAAACACAGATTAAAAAAACAGATATTCCTCAATGTCGGCTCCTTGGCTTGGATAAGCACAGGAAACCGTCCTAAATGCATCTCACTGTATCCGCTCATTGATGATGTGTTCCGCGAATGGGATAAACTAATTAAAACCAGGGGTTATATCTCCTCACCCACTGCACCGGTTATTCCGGTATGCGAAAATCCCGACACTGGCATGGCAGATAGGAAACACGCCCCGGGGCCAGCTTATGCACTTTCTGCAGTGGCCATATCTAATGTCCTTAATCAAGACCGTCTCAAGCCACAAGCTGAATTGGCGGAATGGAATCCTCGGATGTTTTCCTCATGGTTTCGGGTTGCGCAGTTGACACATTTTGTCAACAAAGCACGGAACAGAGAACTTCTGTACAGACAGAAAACTCCTTTTGAGGGACTGTGTACCTCACTAACCTTTCCGCGCCACTTAATCTCTATACTATATAAAATACTAATTGAGGGGGATGGAGAAACTAGGCCCACATACGTAGCGGCATGGCACAGAGAATTGGGTGTTGAGTTTGACTCTTTGGCTTGGAAAGCAATTTTTAGTAAAGCGAAAAAAGCCTCGGTATCGATGCGTTTACAAGAAATGCATTTCAAATTCCTAAGTAGGTGGTACATGACTCCGCAGAGGCTGAGAAAGATATACCATCACCTGGACGGGGAGTGTTGGAGGGGCTGTGGAGAGGAGGGTTCGCTGTTACACTTATGGTGGCGGTGCCCCCTTGTGCAGCCCTTTTGGGAGGGAGTATTTGGGGAAGCCAGCAGGCTTCTGAAAATGATTTTGCTTCCCAATCCTAAGTACCTCATTTATCACGAAATTCCGAAGCTTGTTGAAGAAGCGAAACGGCACTTGTTCCTCTTGTTTTTGAATTGTGCAAAGGGACTTATCCCGAAACACTGGAAGTCCCTGCAGGCCCCGACTCTGGGGGAGTGGAAGACTGGGGTCAGGGACCTATTAAGCTTAGAACGGTTCCATTATATGAAATCTGGCAAAATGGAAACATATGAGTATATGATGTTGATCTGGGAAGGCAGAGGCGTATAAGATACAGACAATAATGGAAGAGCATATTGGATCTTGTGACAGCCTAGGAAAGGTGTCAAATATGCCGCCTTCCCTCTCCCTTCCTGTAATGGGGGTCTTCTCCCCCTCCTCCGTACACATTCCCCCCCTTTTTTTTTTTTTTTTTTTTTTCCCCCTTCTACCTCCCTCTATTACAGTCTATGGTCACTTTTCCCTCTCTTTCTCTTCTCTTTCTTCTCTTCCTTCTTTATTACCTGTAATGCTCTTGTCAGAATAACATGTGAACACTCGGACATGTTGCAAATGTTACACAGTACATGGATGCTTAGTATAAAGTATAATGGGCTATTATCTCAAATACCTAATTACCATTTGAAACGTTATTATAATAAATAATACATATAAAGCAATGTAAGATGTAACCATATTATGTCAATGTACTGTACTCACGTTGTAAAGTTATAACTGTTCATGCAATAAAGCTTTTAAAAAAAAAAACAGATATTCCTAACAAATAATTCAATATATATCTCTAATATTTATTATTTAAAATCAGATCTACTATGGACCGGTCCTCATTACTAAACCTATTACACAAAAAAATAATAAAGGCAATTAAAAAGTAGTAATTTGATACAAATGATCAGACAAATATACTAAAATAAAAAGTTGCTATTTGATATAGATGGAAACTCTGTAGACAGGCTCCCGAAATTGTATCCAAAATTGAAAATCCTTCACAGGCTTTCCATGAAACAGAGTATGCAATGGCGGTCTTCTGATTTCTCCCAATTTGTTTGGAATGGCGTCTAAGTGGAAGACAGAAATATCCGCTTGAGATAGATGTTTAGAATAATTCAAACAAACAAATATCGGTACTTACACATTAGTACCGAAAAATCAGCGCCGCGTCCGACTCTCCTCAGCAAAGGGATCCCGTTGTGTGCTGATTCTTACACAGTCTCCTCTCACAGCCTCGGTCGACAGACGACTAAACGGAATAACCCAGGGAGATGGTCAGAAAGGCGCCAAAGGAAACACCTGTAGAGGTGAACAGAAACCTGCAAAATAATTCTTTAAGTCCCAAATTCAACTGGTGACCAGTAAGTCCTGAAAGGTACAAAACAACATGAGCAACTGAGCAACGCGTTTCAAATCTTTTTCAAGCTCAGTTTGTGAGTCCCAAATGCCGGCTTTTTATACCCTCAAGCGCTTCTTAAATTCTTAAAGAGATAGCCGCTCCATTAGATTGTTCCATCTTAAAAGGTATACAAATTGTTCTTACATAAATGATACTGTTTTGATAGCTCTCTGTATTTATGGGTAATATCAATATTAAAAATGTTAAAAAAGGAGCACATTACAAGAAACCTTATTTAAGTTTAAATGATCCTAAATATATAACTAAAAATCAAAATACATGATACAAAAGACAGTATCTAACCTAATAAATACATACTACTATTCAAAAAATGTTTTTATATAAGTTTAAAAAATTATTATTTACATGTTCATAATCATATTTCATATTCTTGAAAACATGGCAGCCTCTTTCCCCAAAGCATGAAATCATAAAATACTACTTTCTACATTAAAAATACCTAATTAATACTTAAAAATATATTAAAAAAAAAAAATATATATATATATATATATATATATAAAACATATATATATATAATATATATAAAAAAACCTTCATAGCTAATTTACCATATAAAATGCACATAAATTATCCAAAAAATCAAGTTTCTATGAAAACTATAAAAGCACTATAAAAGATCTCCAATTCAGCTTATGTATTTAAAAATTATTACAAAAATTATTTCATAAGACTATTTCATAAAAACACCCAGATCAAAATCTAAATTTAAACCATCTGGGTGTAAAGTCTTTAAATCAAAAATCCATTTGGCCTCCAATCTTAAAAGCTCACCCCTTACATTGCCCCCTCTCCAGTTTGGCCTCACTTTGTCTATAATAGTATATTTAAAGTGGCTTAGATTTCCTCCTTTGCAAAACTTAAAATGTTTGGGGACTGGTAGATCTTGATTCCTAATATTGTTCATATTTTCAACTGCATTTAAATGCTCTCTAATTCTATCTTTTGCAGTCCTTTCGGACTCACCAATATATTGGGCCCCACATGAGCATTCTATCAGATAAATAATATTGGTATCTGTACACCTAAAACCCCCATTAATTTTATATTCTTTTTTAGTTCTTGTAGAAGTAAAACTTTTTCTTTTATTAGCATGTTGACAAGATTTGCATTTTAAACATGGGTAAAATCCATTAAGGCTATTCCCTCTTAAATCTAAATCCATATTATTATTAGTGGTTTTCTTCCTCCTCATATCTGTGGGGGCTAAAATATTCCTCAAATTCTTATTCTTTTTATATACAAATTGAGGTCTCTTTGATAAAACAGGACCTAGAACTTCATCCTCTAATAAAATGGGCCAATGTTTGTATAGGATTTTCTCAATGTTATGAACTTCGCTATTATATTTAGTAATAAAAGGAATAAAAACACCCTTATTTTCTAAAATTTTATCTTTCTTTTTAGGTTTTACAATTAATAAATTATCTCTACTTGTTTCTAGGGCCTCTTTCTTGGATTGGTTAATAAGATCGGTACTATATCCTCTTTCCAAAAATTTATTTTCCAAAATTTCTGACTGACACAAAAAATCTTCCTCTTCTTGGCAGTTTTTCCTTATTCTTTTAAATTGATTCATTGGGATATTTGTTTTCCATGTATTGTGATGACAACTAGTAGCATGGATATAGCTATTAGCATCCACGTCTTTAAAATTAGTTTTACTAATAAAATTACCCTCTTTTACTCTAATTTCCAAGTCTAAAAATATATTTTTTTCTCTACTTATTTCATAAGTGAACTTTAAGTTTTTCTCATTACTGTTCATCCTTGAGAAGAACCATTCCAAATCCTCTACTGACCCTCGCCAAATAATTATAATATCATCTATGTAACGTTTAAAAAGGACCAGATTTGCCCCCAGATCTGTAGAGTCTAAAAAGATCCGCTCCCATAAACCCATGAATAGGTTTGCATAACTGGGGGCAAATCTGGTCCCCATGGCTGTTCCACATCGTTGTAAATAAAATTTTCCTTCATAGTAAAAATAATTATGATTAAGAATAAAATTTATTCCATCCAAAATAAACTGTTCAAGGTTAGAATCTAAATCTAAATAAAACTTTACTGCCTCTAGACCTTCATCATGCCTAATGCTAGTATATAAGGCAGAGACGTCACAAGTGGCCATAAGCATATCATCCTCCCAAGATAGATTTTTAAAAATCCTAAGAACATCTGTAGAATCTTTAAGAAAACTAGTTAGATTCCTTACATAACTCTGTAAATAATAATCTATATATTGGGACAAATTGGAAGTGATTGAATCAATACCTAAAATAATAGGCCTACCTGGTGGATCTAATACTGACTTATTTGCCTACCCACTTAATTTTTAATTTAAGGGTTTCCTGAAATTTAATATGGGTCTCCTGGATGAGGGCAATATCTGGTCTCTGTTTCCCAAGTTGTTTCACTATTAGCTTCCTCTTAATTGGAGATGTGATACCCCCCACATTCCAGGATGGATATATACCTTCATTGTTTCACCTAATTGATCCACTAAACCTAAAAGTTATAAAAATAAAATCAAGGTATTTGCATTTTGCCACAGTTTTTTTGCATTTTTATTAAAATTAAAAGCCACTCTTCCTTTTTGTACATGGTATGGCAATACCCTCCCAAACCCAATTAGTTTGAATTTTACAAATTTCTAGCACTTTAAGATAAGTTTCCTTAAAAAAAACAAAAGTCTCATAAACCTCTTCCAAAATCCATCCATTATACAGAAAGCTATTTTTATCCAAGATACAAAAAAAAAAAAAGAGACAGGATAAAACTTATAGGGCTCGATTTCTAAAGCCCTTCACCTTGCTACAACTGCAGGTTCTCACAAGAGAACTTGCAGTCAGTATTTATCAAGCAGCAGCATTTATCCTAGCCTCTTCTCCTCCTCTTTCAATCTCCCTGGTCTCGTCCGCGTGTGATTGTGCGCGGGCATGGGGCGGTGTTGCACACAAGCGCAAAATAGTGCTCGAGTTGAATACTGAATACTGTTGAATGAAGATAGTAGTTAACCCAGCGCTTGGTTTATCACTACCTAAAAGTTCCTAAAAAGGGGTACCTAGCAACCCCAGAAGAAGTAATTCAAATAGAGTGTGGTTAGGAGCACCCAAAAGAAGGCTGCGGTAGATAGGGTATATATAGAATGTTTTTAGTCATATCAGAGAACGTTACAAGGAAAAAATGTGTACTTGAAAAATCAAAAAAACGTAAAAAAAAAGGGATAAAATGTGTCAAAATGTGACAAAAGGAAAAAGGGGAATTGGTATCCAAAATCTGCGTAAAAATTAATGTGTAAAAAATTTGTGTCAAAATTAAAATTCCAGTAGAAAAAAATGAATAAATAATACAAATAAAAGTTCCAGTGGACAAGTAAGTTAATCCTATTTGGGAAAAACCTGATTATTTCGAAGGAGATCCTCCTATGTGCAGTGTTCTAAAAATCTGAAAGCAATGAAAAGTACAATAGTGCAATAACACTGAGGATTATTTGCATATAAAAGAAATAGGCCTACCATATACTGTCAACACGTTTTGGCCTTATCATAGGCCTTTATCAAGACTAAAGGCCTATGATAAGGCTAAATAAGTGAAATTTAGTAAAATAGTGATTTAAATACAACTACATGTATATATTATTGGGTTTTTTATTTATTTATTTTATTATAAGAAAAGTGTAGTGTATACTAGCCATTTTGTATCATAATGTTTATAATACCAGAAGTATTACAACTACTTTATATGGAACCTGCAATACTTTACAACCTCTACTGTAACAGAGGCAATATAACTTTCTTTACAATATATTAATCACACATTCCTAACATATCCATCAGGTAAGAAACTAAAAGATCCACCTAGTCACTTCTAAGAACTTATAGAACAATTAAGACAGATTTTCCTGAGATCTATTGCATCTTTTAACCGTCCTGCATTTAGCTTCTATTCTGCAACATACCTTCTAATTGATAGCATTTAACTGTTAAGGTTTTTTCCCTGTTGTGTTTGCCATGTGCTGCTGGCAGTCATTTTACTCACCTCTCTTCCTGACTATGGTGCATTGTGGGGGATGCTGCTCATTTCCTGCACTTCTTTTTATGGCCAGACTGATGTGCATCATCCATGTGAGACAGGATGCAGTTTAAGAATTGTGATGTCATCACTTATTATTTAAAGGGCCTCAGTTTAGTATGCTTTGCCTTTGCGTTGTCTCAGACCTGTTTGTGAGAGTTCCTGTGTATTATCTGGCTGCCTGACGTACTTCCTGGTTCCTGATCCCTGGCTTGTTCCTGACTCTGCTGTTTTCCTTGTTCCTAATTCCGGCTCGTCTGACTATTCGCTTTGGCTCCTGACTCGGCTCGTCTGACTACCAGCTCTGGTTTTGACTCCTGGCTTGTTATTTGACTTGTGGACTTTTTATTATTTTTTGCTATTAATAAACCTGTGATTTCAAATTACCCTGAATTTGTGGCCTCCTTTCGAAGGGTATTTGATGTTCCGGCTCGCTCCTCCTCTGCTGCTAAATGACTCATGTCCATTCAGCAAGGTACAAGATCTGTTGCTCAGTATGCTATTGAGTTCCGTAAGCTTGCCGCAGAGGTAGGTTGGAACAATGAAGCCCTTGTTGCCGCCTTCTTTCATGGGCTCTCTGATGCGAATAAAGACGAAGTTGCTGCCAGAGATTTACCAGAGGATCTTGAAGCATTGGTGTCTTTTTTGATCCTAATTGACATCGGACTCAGAGAGAGGCCCTCTTTCAAGGAGCGCTTGCGGAAGCCTCCTGTTCCGTTATCTCCTACGTGTTCATTCAAACCCATGCCTCCCTCTCCTCCCATGCCTCCTGGTCCCGAGTCACCAGGTACTGCTGAGCCGATGCAGCTGGGATTCATGCATCTCTCGGCAGCAGAGAGGGCCTTTAGGAGGAGGGAGGGGCTCTGCCCCTATTGTGGGTTACAGGGCAACCTTTTGAAGTATTGTCCTACACGGCCGGGAAACAATCACACTTAAGGTTCTGTCGGGGGCAGACCTTGGGTGGTTTATCCTCATCCCCGGAACTGCTTAAGGAGAAATCTTTGGTCATGGTTGTCCATTCCTGGGTGGACTCCTCCATAGTCACTCAGGCTCTTGTTGACTCCGGTGCTGTGGGCTATTTCATTGACAGTGCTTTTGTATCAAAGCACTCCATTACTGTTTTGCCTTGGTCCGTTCCGCTTGCTATTGAGGCCATTGATGGCAGGCCCCTTCAGCCCGCTCTTGTTACTCACCAAACTGCTCCATTGTCCATGGCTATTGGGGCTCTCCATTTTGAAACCCTCCAGTTCCAGGTGATAAACTCTCTGCATTTTGTGGTTGTTCTGGGTTATCCCTGGCTCCAAAAGCACAATCCCAGTCTCGACTGGCGCAGGTCCGAAATTTTGTCGTGGTCCCCGCAATCTATTTCCACTAGTCTTCGGAAACCAGTTAAAGTCTTGTGCACTTCTTTGGTATCTCAATTGCCAGAGGAGTACTGAGAGTTCCTAGACGTGTTTGACAAGGTGCGTGCCGGTACATTGCCTCCTCACCAGTCTTACGATTGTGCCTTAGACCTGCAACCCAGAGCCATTCCTCCTCGGGGCCGGGTGTACCCTCTGTCTGTTGCAGAGAATTGGGCTATGGGGGAGTATGTTGCCGATGCTCTAATGCAGGGGCTGGCTTCTTCTTTGTGAAGAAAAAGGGTGGCGAGTTAAGACCATGTATTGATTATAGGGGTCTTAATCATCTTACCATTAAGAATGCTTACCCTATTCCGCTTATTACGGAACTCTTTGATGGCCTCAAGAGAGCTATGGTCTTTACTAAACTTGATTTGAAGGGAGCGTACAATCTCATTAGGATTAAGGAGGGCCACGAATGGAAAACAACATTTAACAGCAGGAGCGGGCATTATGAGTATCTTGTAATGCCCTTTGGCATATGTAATGCTCCTGCTGTTTTTCAGGAATTTATTAATGATGTCCTACAAGATATGTTGCAACAGTGTGATGTGGTGTACTTAGACGACATCCTCATACACTCACCCACACTTGAGGCTCATCGTTCTGATGTTACACAGGTTCTTTAGAGACTACGTGAGAACGGACTGTTTTGTAAACTCGAGAAATGTGAGTTCCATCAGACTCAAGTAACTTTCCTAGGTTATGTTATTTCCGTTGAAGGGTTCTTCATAGATCTTGACAAGTTATCTACAGTTCTGCAGTGGCCTCGCCCAGTTGGTCTTCGATCTATTCAAAGTTTTTTGGGGTTCGCCAATTACTATAGAAAGTTTATTAAAAACTTTTCTTCCTTGGTCAAACCTATCACTGACATGACTCGTAAAGAGAATGATCCACTCCATTGGTCACCTACTGCCATTAAGGCCTTTAATAGTCTTAAGACTGCCTTTGCTGCCGCTCCAGTTCTGGCTCATCCTAACCCTGTCCTGCCTTTCGTTCTTGAGGTCGATGCATCTGAGACTGGAGTAGGTGCCCTCTTGTCTTAACATCCTACGCCTGACGGTTCCTTGCATCCGTGTGGTTTCTTCTCTAAGAAATTGTCTCCAGCAGAGTGCAATTATGAAATTGGCAACAGGAAATTACTGGCCATAATTTTGGCACTCAAGGAATGGAGGCATCTTCTCGAGGATACTAGCGTGCCAGTGCTCATTCTTACTGACCATAAGAATTTAACTTATCTATCTTAAGCAAAACGTTTGTCGCCCCGACAGGCCAGATGGGAGCTATTTTTGTCTCGGTTTAATTATGTGGTCTCCTACCTGCCTGGTAGTAAGAATGTTAGGGCTGATGCCCTCTCTCAAAATTTTTGCCTCTGTCCAAGGAGGAGTCTGTACCTACTCCTGTTATACCTCCTGACCATATTTTTGCTACAATATGTACTAATTTGACTCCCTTGGGGGAGGAGATCCTGGCTGCAAAAACCAATGCACCTCCTGAGAAACCTAGTGGTAAGTTCCTGAGAATCTTCAAACTAAACTTTTGCACACTTACCACTATCCTAAAGCCGCAGGTCACCCAGGTAAGAACCTAATGATTTGGTCTGTCACTTAACCATTCTGGTGGCCAGGTCTTCATTCTGATGTTGCTGCGTATGTTGCCTCCTGCTCAGATTGTGCACAGAATAAAGGTGTGATTATCTTTGCACTTCTCGTCTCAGTCTTATTCCTGGCATCCTGACATTAACATAATCTTCTGTTTCACAATCCCAGTCTAAACAAGGCAAAACTATATATTTTCCACTGGATAATACTGTCTCTTTAAATTCTACTATTCCAAAGCATGGCAGCTTTAATCCTCTAACCACGCCTCAGCCAGTAATGACATATCATTGTAATTCTTCACCTTTAAAGTCTCTCTTTATAGTCAATATATTCAGGTCAGAAACACTTATCCATATAGCAAGATATGTTGAAGGGACAATCTACGATAGAATTTTTATTGTTTAAAAAGATAGATAATCCTTATATTAGCCATTCCCCAGTTATGCATAACCAACACAGTTATATTAATATACTTTTAGGCTCTGTGATTACCTTGTATCTAAACATCTTCTGACAGCCCCTGATCACATGACTGTGACTATTTATTATCTATTGACTTGCATTTATTACTTTGTTGGGCGTAAACACAAGGTTATCTATATTGCCCAAATTAACTAGCAGTCTCCTGTTGTGAAAAATATAAAAAGCATCTGATAAGACGCTGTCTATAGTGGCTTATAAACAGGCAGAAATTTAGAGGTTTAAATGTTATAAAGTATAATAATATATCAGTGTCAGTTATGCAAAGCTGGGGAATGGGTAGTAAAGGCATTATCTATCTTTTTAAACAATAACAATTTTAGTGTAGACTGTCCCTTTAATTACTGAACATCCACCTGGTCTCCTCTGAAAACTTATTGAACATCAAAAACAGTCCTTATGGTTTTACTGGGTCTTTAAGTAGATCTTATCCATCATATGGGCTCGATTTATCCTTGCATTTATCATATTTTTATCCCTTAAAAACGTGAAAAAAGAGACCCTGCAGTCCATATTTTTGAAGCAGTGGTCATAAGACCTCTTAGGTGGCAAATATCAATTTTGACAGCTCCTGCCCGCGCGTGAGTGGCTGTGCGCAGGCCCGGGGTGGCGTTGCAAAATTGCGTTCTTGTGCAATGCTGAATTCTGGCAGCAGAATTCAGCCTGCCAGAGGTGAGCTGCGGCAGACAGGGGCATGTATATACGCCGCTGTCTTCCATAGCATTATAAATAGACCCCATAGAGGACTAAAAGTTCTCCTGCAAATGCCTTCATTAAAGTTCTCCATAGTGTCAGTATATTTATGAAAATCTTAGTAGTGCTATCCAAATAATATATCAGTTTATGTTAGGGTTAAAACGCAATACAAATAATAATTTTCCTTAAAAATAGAAACCCTTAACCAACATGCACCTACTAGACAATACCATTAATATAAATATCTGAATTCTTTTATTTAGTTAATATCCATAAACATATTGAAATATATTTGCAATAAAAGAAATATGAAATAAATTTATATGCGCTTGAAAACCGACTATTAAGATATGCTATCCTTCTTACAAAACCCAGAAAAATATACCTTCACAATTCAGCCTTATTTACAAATCTTTTATTTATTTAACACAATGGGACTAAAAACCTTTAACATCCAAGCAATACAATTCTAAACAGTGTTTATAAAACAATAGGATAATATATATATTCTGCTATTTAACTGTAATTTATCCTAATACAATATTGACTTAAAACACCGGAACTTTCATAGATTAATCACTTAGTCTACCAGATACAAATTTAAACAATACCTAGGCTTATAAAATATTAACTTGAAATACAAATTGTTTCTTTAAATCTTTTAAACTGTACTTTATCACATGTAATTAGCAGCCCTTTTCTTATACTCTATATACAGGGAGTGCAGAATTATTAGGCAAATGAGTATTTTGACCACATCATCCTCTTTATGCATGTTGTCTTACTCCAAGCTGTATAGGCTCGAAAGCCTACTACCAATTAAGCATATTAGGTGATGTGCATCTCTGTAATGAGAAGGGGTGTGGTCTAATGACATCAACACCCTATATCAGGTGTGCATAATTATTAGGCAACTTCCTTTCCTTTGGCAAAATGGGTCAAAAGAAGGACTTGACAGGCTCAGAAAAGTCAAAAATAGTGAGATATCTTGCAGAGGGATGCAGCACTCTTAAAATTGCAAAGCTTCTGAAGCGTGATCATCGAACAATCAAGCATTTCATTCAAAATAGTCAACAGGGTCGCAAGAAGCGTGTGGGAAAACCAAGGCGCAAAATAACTGCCCATGAACTAAGAAAAGTCAAGCGTGCAGCTGCCAAGATGCCACTTGCCAACAGTTTGGCCATATTTCAGAGCTGCAACATCACTGGAGTGCCCAAAAGCACAAGGTGTGCAATACTCAGAGACATGGCCAAGGTAAGAAAGGCTGAAAGACGACCACCACTGAACAAGACACACAAGCTGAAACATCAAGACTGGGCCAAGAAATATCTCAAGACTGATTTTTCTAAGGTTTTTTGGACTGATGAAATGAGAGTGAGTTTTGATGGGCCAGATGGATGGGCCCGTGGCTGGATTGGTAAAGGGCAGAGAGCTCCAGTCCGACTCAGACGCCAGCAAGGTGGAGGTGGAGTACTGGTTTGGGCTGTTATCATCAAAGATGAGCTTGTGGGGCCTTTTCGGGTTGAGGATGGAGTCAAGCTCAACTCCCAGTCCTGCCAGTTTCTGGAAGACACCTTCTTCAAGCAGTGGTACAGGAAGAAGTCTGCATCCTTCAAGAAAAACATGATTTTCATGCAGGACAATGCTCCATCACACGCGTCCAAGTACTCCACAGCGTGGCTGGCAAGAAAGGGTATAAAAGAAGAAAATCTAATGACATGGCCTCCTTGTTCACCTGATCTGAACCCCATTGAGAACCTGTGGTCCATCATCAAATGTGAGATTTACAAGGAGGGAAAACAGTACACCTCTCTGAACAGTGTCTGGGAGGTTGTGGTTGCTGCTGCACGCAATGTTGATGGTGAACAGATCAAAACACTGACAGAATCCATGGATGGCAGGCTTTTGAGTGTCCTTGCAAAGAAAGGTGGCTATATTGGTCACTGATTTGTTTTTGTTTTGTTTTTGAATGTCAGAAATGTATATTTGTGAATGTTGAGATGTTATATTGGTTTCACTGGTAAAAATAAATAATTGAAATGGGTATATATTTGTTTTTTGTTAAGTTGCCTAATAATTATGCACAGTAATAGTCACCTGCACACACAGATATCCCCCTAAAATAGCTATAACTAAAAACAAACTAAAAACTACTTCCAAAACTATTCAGCTTTGATATTAATGAGTTTTTTGGGTTCATTGAGAACATGGTTGTTGTTCAATAATAAATTTAATCCTCAAAAATACAATTTGCCTAATAATTCTGCACTCCCTGTATACGTTACCAAAATGATATCCAGCTTCAAGATTTTTCACACCTCATATAAAATAAGTGTAATTGCAATGGAATAGGAGAAGTATGGCCCACTTTGTTTTTATAGTTTGACTGTGTTCCACGCAAACAGCTTCAGTCAGTTACAAAACTCAGCAGACAGTTTTTTTTCCCTGCATAGCACTATATAGTGTAATCATTGGTGTGAAATATGGGTGGCCCTTCTAAACCTTGTCCCTCTATTGGATAATCTGAATATCCCATTTCCAACAGCCAAAAAGCTTTCTGGCTGTAGTTCTCTCATGGCAACACCAGGTGGCAGCATTACAATTAGACAGCACAAACAAATGCAGCATGACAAAAAAAAAAATACAGCTATACATTTAAACATCTTTCTTTAAAATGTATAATAACTACCATAATTTTCTTCATATTAATAAGTTTGCAATACCAATCGCAGCTGGGTAATATCATATTACCTCTCTGGTCATTTTGATATGAGATATGTGTCTAACATTATTTATATTGTATTATATTAGTTTATACTGCCAATTATTCTGAAATTAATGGCATTTATATATTCTAATATGTTTTCTTTCACTTAATATAATATGTTCTATATCTCCGACAATTTCTGCATATATGAATTGATGCCTGCAATAGAAATGGAAACAATTATCAGAAATGGTTTAAGCATTTCATATGTCTATGGTCCATATGAAATAAAATTAAGTATTATTAATCATTTACTTTTAGGTCCACAAACATCTATTTATATTTTTAAAAACACAGAGGTTATTAAACATTTTTGACTGACTAAAACAGTTACCTCCCAGTTTAGCAAATACCCATGTAATAATAGAGGATTAGATAATTTCCCAAATTTCTATATTTAATACATTCTGGGGCATGCATTCAAAGAGAGAGAAAAAAAATGTTTCAGAGTCACACCTCAGCATCTGTCTTTTGTTTCCCAAGGCCTTCATTGCCCCACATGGGTTGTAAAAGTCTTAATACAGCATATCTCTTGTTTAGCCAGCAGTGCAGATGTGTATTTGATGTTTAACTAACACCTATGTGCATAAAAGCTGTTTCTCTATGATTTTGATCAGTTCCAAAAGGGTATTTCAGACATTTCGTCTCCATATATTTTGTGTGGTGTTACCTATCTGACAATCTATCCTCTTAATTTGCCTTTTATGACTCATCCTGTCTCAAGCCACAAACTCTGTTTTCTTTCAAAAATACTTCCCCAACATTCCTCTAAGTGACTGTATTAAATTGGGGTAGACCAAATGTCTTAGAGTCATAAAACTCTGCATATAGTCAAATGAGCATGGTCACTGAGTTAGATCCTTTTGGAAAATGTCTGGGTATTTTACACAGCAGGGGTCGTGCTTCAAAAGGCTATGCTGATTTCCAATCCTGATAAACGTGCATTTACCTAGCCAAAATAAGCTTGTAGGGGGTTTTGAGTTAAATCCTGACATCAGAATTTCTATTCTATAGCACATCTGATAAAATAGACGGCTTCATATATACACACATCCTTTTTTATATTATTTTCATTTACGTATATATATTAGTATATATATATATATATATATATATATATATATATATATATATATATATATATTATGTCATTGACCTTTAACCTGAAATAATTCCCCCTTTCAAATTCAAATATATGTAGGACACATGTGTTTGAATTGGATCAAAGTCAGTGGTACTCGGTGAGGATGTTGGCCATATACAACACATATAGTCTCTTATGCAGAAAGTTTGTTATTTTGAGCCTTCATGTTTATCAGTTAGGCATCTTTAAACCACATATGTCTTTAGTTCATTTGGGGATATGACACTACATTCTTGATTGATATGGACCCATTTATCTATGAAACTTTCATTTTTGGGGATCCTTATTTTATAGGCCACTGGAGATATTTTGTCAGTAATGACAAAAGGACCTTTCTATGAGGGAAGAAATTTCTTCTGCCTAACCTGATCTCTTCCAAAGTTATAAAGTTAAACTTTATCATTTATTTCATATTCCTTTTTGGATGTTTTGAGATCATAATAGGTTTTGGTGGCGGTTGCGGCTCTTTCTAAATTCCTTTGAGCAAATGCAAAGGTATATTGCAGGTGTTTTCTTAGGTTCTCCACATACAGGGAGTGCAGAATTATTAGGCAAATGAGTATTTTGACCACATCATGTTGTCTTACTCCAAGCTGTATAGGCTCGAAAGCCTACTACCAATTAAGCATATTAGGTGATGTGCATCTCTGTAATGAGAAGGGGTGTGGTCTAATGACATCAACACCCTATATCAGGTGTGCATAATTATTAGGCAACTTCCTTTCCTTTGGCAAAATGGGTCAAAAGAAGGAATTGACAGGCTCAGAAAAGTCAAAAATAGTGAGATATCTTGCAGAGCGATGCAGCACTCTTAAAATTGCAAAGCTTCTGAAGCGTGATCATCGAACAATCAAGCGTTTCATTCAAAATAGTCAACAGGGTCGCAAGAAGCGTGTGGAAAATCCAAGGTGCAAAATAACTGCCCATGAACTGAGAAAAGTCAAGCGTGCAGCTGCCAAGATGCCACTTGCCACCAGTTTGGCCATATTTCAGAGCTGCAACATCACTGGAGTGCCCAAAAGCACAAGGTGTGCAATACTCAGAGACATGGCCAAGGTAAGATAGGCTGAAAGACGACCACCACTGAACAAGACACACAAGCTGAAACGTCAAGACTGGGCCAAGAAATATCTCAAGACTGATTTTTCTAAGGTTTTATGGACTGATGAAATGAGAGTGAGTCTTGATGGGCCAGATGGATGGGCCCGTGGCTGGATTGGTAAAGGGCAGAGAGCTCCAGTCCGACTCAGACGCCAGCAAGGTGGAGGTGGAGTACTGGTTTGGGCTGGTATCATCAAAGATGAGCTTGTGGGGCCTTTTCGGGTTGAGGATGGAGTCAAGCTCAACTCCCAGTCCTACTGCCAGTTTCTGGAAGACACCTTCTTCAAGCAGTGGTACAGGAAGAAGTCTGCATCCTTCAAGAAAAACATGATTTTCATGCAGGACAATGCTCCATCACACACGTCCAAGTACTCCAAAGCGTGGCTGGCAAGAAAGGGTATAAAAGAAGAAAATCTAATGACATGGCCTCCTTGTTCACCTGATCTGAACCCCATTGAAAACCTGTGGTCCATCATCAAATGTGAGATTTACAAGGAGGCTGTGGTTGCTGCTGCACGCAATGTTGATGGTGAACAGATTAAAAAACTGACAGAATCCATGGATGGCAGGCTTTTGAGTGTCCTTGCAAAGAAAGGTGGCTATATTGGTGACTGATTTGTTTTTGTTTTGTTTTTGAATGTCAGAAATGTTATATTTGTGAATGTTGAGATGTTATATTGGTTTTACTGGTAAAAATAAATAATTGAAATGGGTATATATTTGTTTTTTGTTAAGTTGCCTAATAATTATGCACAGTAATAGTCACCTGCACACACAGATATCCCCCTAAAATAGCTATAACTAAAAACAAACTAAAAACTACTTCCAAAACTATTCAGCTTTGATATTAATGAGTTTTTTGGGTTCATTGAGAACATGGTTGTTGTTCAATAATAAAATTAATCCTCAAAAATACAACTTGCCTAATAATTCTGCACTCCCTGTATTGATGTGTATAGGCAGCGTTTAACAAGTTTTGGTCTGATGTACGGTACAGCAGATGCTGAGGTAGAACCATTCTTCTACCAGTCATCAGTTCAAAAGGTGACATCTTGGTAGCACTACTTGGAGTTGCTCTTAATGCCATTAAGACTAGAGGTAGTTTTACATCCCAGTCTTTACCCGTTTCACTCACAAACTTTTTGAGGATTTTAACAATGGACTGGTTGTAACGCTCTACACCACCACTTGAGGCAGCTCTATAAGCAATATGGAGCTTTCTTTTAACCCCTAGCATTTTCCACATTTTGGTCATCACTTCGCTAGTGAAGTGGGTCCCCCGATCTGATTCGATTCTTTGGGGCAAACCAAATCTGGAAAATACATGGTTGATGAGCAATGCTGCACATGTTTCAGCACTATTGTTAGGTGCACTAATGCACTCTACCCATTTAGTGAACAGGCATGTCACGGTTAACATGTATTTGTTACCTCTTGATGATCTTGTTACTGGGCCAATAAAATCAATTTGTATATCTGACCATGGCATTACCATCCCCCTTTTCTGCAATGGCGCTCTATGCGTTGGTGCAGTGGGTTGGAACTGTGGGCAGATTAAACACCCTTGACAGTAGGTTTGAACATCTTTCAACATGTGTGGCCAAAAAGCGTAATCACGCAATATTTCATACGTGAGTTTGGCACCGCGATGACCAGATGTGGGAGCATCATGGGCATGTTGAAGCATTAGACCTCTGAACTTGGTGGGTACTACCCACTGCTGGATGCCAGTTTTGGAGGTTCTAATTAACAAACCATCCTGTAACTTGAATTGTGATTTAGATTTTATTAAGATTCTAAGATCTTCTTTGCCAATATAATCATCTTTTGAGATGGGGTTGCTTTCAGGATCTTCTATGTGTTTATAGAAGATGCCTACAATGGGGTCTTCTTTTTGACTAGTGATCAGGTCCTCACTAGGAGAATCCTGACTCCATTGTACCAAGTTAGGCTCACTCTGTTGTTTTGCCTGGTTTCTGGTAATGGCTTCTACCTGAATTGCACCCATTAAGTGGTCAATATTAAGGAGTTCTCCAGTTATGGCTCCTTGTTTGGCTAATGAATCCGCAAGGTCATTGCCTTCCTTATCAGGACCTAAAACTATGGAATGACCCTTGGTCTTTTTCCAGTGTATGGTTAAATCATTGGATACTACCAGATTATCAATCTCGCAGAACAACTTGCCATGCTTGACTGGTTTGTTATTGCTTTTCTGCATGCCATTCCTTTTCCAAGTTGGCAGGTATTCAACAAAACTGTCACGCACATAATTTGAGTCAGTTATGATCACAAATTCATGAATACCATGTTCAATAGCCATTTCAATAGTTTTGAAAACAGCAGTTAGTTCTACAACCTGACTGGATCTGGGTCCAATGTTGAAACCTATAGATATATTTGGGAATCCATTTGCCCCAGTTACACCAATGCCAGCGACTAATCTGCGCTCATTATCAATAGTGGCATGGTAAGAACAACCATCAACATACACCCAAGGTAATGTTTGACAATGGTCCTCAATGTACATTTTATATGGGGAAAGCAATTATTCCTCCAGAAAATCATCTTCTGATAATTCTTCCCCAGGATCTCTAGCAGTACAGTCATGGAGCTCAGCAAGCCCTTGTGCGACTGGATTCTTTTTATTCTGCTTGTAGCAAATTTCTAAGGGCCAGCCTTGTAAAGAAAGAGTCCACGCTGTTATGCGGCTATTAGACAAATTCCCATCTCTTACTCTCTCGCTTTTCAAATATAGCAAAGGCTGGTGGGCCGTTTCTACAATAATTTTCTCGCCCTGTATATAGCTGCGGAAATTTTGTAGAGCCCATACAGTAGATAAGAGGGCTTTTTCGCAATCGCTAAATTTTATTTCTACTGGGGATAGATTTTTCCTTGCATAAGCAATGGCTTTGTTCAAATTATCATGCTTTTGGTATAAAACAGCACTCATGCTTATATCTGTGTAACCTGTCTCTAAGAAGAAAGGTTTACCACCTTCAGGGTACGCTAAGCAAGGTGCTTGAGTGAGTTTTCTCTTCAGCTCTCTGATGGCTGTATCTTGAGACTCACTCCAGTGCCATTTCACATCCTTCTTTAGAAGAAGTAGTAGTGTTTTAGCTAATTCCGCATAATTATCAATGAATTTGCGAGAATCATTTGTCATACCCAGGAATGATCTCAATTCCTTTAAGTTAGTTGGGTTTTTAGAATTTACTATAGCTTCCACCTTTTTCTTTTGGGGATTTAATCCTTCAGAGGTAACTTCATGTCCCAAGAAGTTTACACGAGTGCGGCACCATTGAGCTTTTTGTAGGGATAATTTGACACCTGCCCTTTTAAGTTGGCTGAGGACGTGTTTAAGCTCTGCGATGTGTTTTTCAAAGTCTGTGCTTTTGATTAAAACATCATCAACATAAGATAAGGTCCCCCTTTCCAGTGCATCAGACATAGCCTTATGCATGAATACAGCAAATTCATGTCCAGAATTTATGTATCCAAAAGGAAGTCTTTGAAATGCATATTGAACCTTTTGGAAAGAGAATGCTAGCTTATATTGGTCCTCTTCATGTACCTTTATGGTCCAGTATCCCTGTGCACAATCAATGGCAGTGAATATTTTGGATCCCTGCATTTGTGCTAGGCACTGGTCAATGTATGGTACAGGCCAGCCAGACATGTATACTCGTTTGTTTAGCTATCTTAAGTCGGCACACAAACGCCATTGTCCATTGGGCTTAAGGACACCTAGAATAGGATTATTATAAGAGCTGTGCACCTGTCTGATAATACCTCTTTCTTCCAAATTCCTTATGATCTCTGCAAGAGAATCATATGAGGCTAAGGGAAGTCTGTATTATTTGACAAATACAGGTGGCGCATCGGGATCTGTTTGTATTCTTGCAATGTGCAAGTCTGTAGTACCACAGTCATAAGAATCCTTAGCGAAAATATCCTTGTATTCCATTAGGAGTTCTTGCAGCTGTTGGCGTTCGTCATCGCTGGAACAGCCATTAGCTAAGGATATTTGCTCTTCGACTATTTGCTGAAATCCTGGAAAATTTTCAGGCTGTCCTATCTCATAGGCTTCTTCCAACCTAGAGGTGAGATCCCCTTGATTATAGTTTGCATTGCTCCCATGACTCTGGGTATTGGGGTAATCTTGCTGTTTGATTGGCTGATCAAACACTAGAGAGGCTTCTTCAATTTTACAGATGCCTTCCTCTGAGCTGAAGGGATAAATAGACTGAATATTAAATAGACCCTCTGGCATAGATGCAAAGGATTGTTCTATTAATTGTTCTTCAGTTAAGTATCCTTCAGGTATTAGCCCAATTACATTATTCTGGAATCCAAAAGTGTAATAACTTGATTCCAGTGCATATCCTATGGTAGTTCCCTTGGATAATGTTATATCCTGTGGGGTCATGTTATGCAAAACAATATGTATTGGAACAGTTCCAATATTCAGCATAGGAGTGTAAGTCACTGTGACACCCAGATTTTGTATTCTATGGGAGAGGCAAATCAGTGTTTCAGAAGTTTTTAATTTCTGACCTCTCTTTACCTGTAAGGGTAAAAGAAATTTGTCAGCCCCAGCAGGAATTATAACATCGCTAGATACCTGCATATTCACAGCATATGGCAATTGCTGGTTTGATTTCAGGGCTGCATTTTCATCCTGAAATACTTCAGGGTCCCCCTTTAACCTGCTCCAGAGGCAAGAATTAATCAAATCTATTTGTATGGCATATCTATGTAAAATATCATTGCCAATGTATATCTGGCTATGGGGAGTATTTAAAACTAAAAACAGGTGCTTCACTGACTTATTACCAATAGAGATAGATAATAAGCACTTAGCTGTGATGTTATAGCTTTCAGACCTGTCATCCAGGCCGTTGACACAGTGGTCTTGGGGAGAAAGATATTTAATCACTTTGGGTTCAGCTATTTGTGCTAATAAACCTTCGCTTATATAGCTAGCTTCCTGTTTTAAGTTTATTTTAGCATATTTGGTTTTACCAAGGTCATGTACTTGTATAGGGATAAATAGATCCTCTTTAACTCTCTCAATCCCTGTGAGGTATTGAGCGTGGCCTCCCCCCTTAGGGATTTTATGATCCCCCTTGTGGAGTGATATGGTTAATACATCGCCATCTAGGGAAATATTCGCTATCTTTCCAGGCGAAATTTTAAAAGTATTACCATCAGAGCCACTAAAAGGAGTCTGATCATCTATTTGTAGAATAGTGATTTCAGGTACAGAGTTATTCCTGAAATGAATCTCCACAGCATCTGGTTTCTCTTCCACCACGTGACAGCTATGTCAGGTGCGAGATATACCAGATTTTTCATAATTGATAGGCCGTTTAACTTGTGACCAAATTACATTATTTATGCAATCAATTATGGTGCTTAATCGCTTCAGAAGATCACTACCAATAATTAAATGATCAGTTGGCAGATCCACTATAATGACAGGGTGTCTTATGACCCTGTTCCCCAATTTAAATTTTAACCAGGCAGTACCGTAGACTTTTAGGGAGTCACCCCCAACACCTATTAGAGAACCGTCAAATTCTCTTATTTTAGGTTTGTGGGGTGTTAGCTCATTTAGCTGTGTGTAGTACCTGTGGGATAAGATAGTTGCCTGTGAACCAGTGTCAATTAATCCCATGATAGGGTTGGAGACTGAATCTTGCAGCTCAACTAATACATAATATCTTCCTGCATTTTCTACCATTTCACACATAAAATTGGCATTCTCACACATCTGTGGGCTTCGCCACGTGTTACCTGAATTCGCCACGTTTTCCTGTGCAGAGGAAGCTTCATACCTACCTGTTTCCTCTATGACAGGGTCGGCTGGATTCTTGTGTACTGCATCTGTGGAGATAAGGTTAAGAGAGTGCTGCAAAGGAAGAGATTTGTTAGTTTTTCCCAGATGAGGTTGCCTGTCATCACAGCTAAATGGTCCGTTTCCGGTCTGTGGGGAGAGAACATGATTAGTATCATTGATATTTATTATTACATTTTGTATATCTCTCCCCTCACCCTCAGGTGATGCTGCAGTATTTATGACTGTGCCTGTGGTCCACTGCTGACCACTGGCTGTACCCCTAAAAAAGTATTGTTCAGTTGCTGAGCCGTAGATTTTTGACTCATATTAGCGATTTGTTCGCTCAACCGATTTAACTGGGTAAACAGCATATCTACCTGATTGTACAAGTTACCTCTACCCCTGGGTCTATCTCCTGGTGCCCCATTGTAATGATTCCTGGACCATTGGGTTCCCTCAGAATCAGGGTCGCTATTTCTATTCTGGCGTGGTTGCCCCTGGGGTTCAGCTTGTTCAGCATTAGTACTTTGGGGAGCATTATATACCTGGGGTGTCTGGTTACCCTGAGAATATCTTCGCCGTCTATTGTATCTACCCTTGCGTGGATACCAATTATTTGGTGAGTATTCTCTTTGTGAGTAATTATTCACCTGATTATGTCCCCCACTTTGGTTATAGTCTCCCTGCGCCTCAACCTGTGTAGGGGGAGGGGCAGAATTAAACCTCTGTGGAGATGGCCTGTTTTGACTGGCCACCTCTGCATAAGTTCTCTTTTTAGACTCCAAATTGAGGGGGCTAGTTGACACCCTAGTTTCTGCCACGATTTTGGGTTTTGACTCCTTTTTAACCCCTGCTCACTGGACTGCTGAATAGAGTATAACTTCATACTCTCTTTGATCAGCCATTCCAATGAGCAGTCCTCATCAAAATCTCTAGCTAAGTTGATTTTGATGGGTGTAGGCAGTGCTTCAAAAAATAAATTTACAAATTCTGAGCCATCAAATTTGGGATTATCTTCAGCCATACTGTACGCATTTTTCAATACAGAAAGGAATTTGATTGGACTCTGATTCGCACGACACTTTAAACCATATACCGCTATTTTCGCGGCAGTTTTAGTGCGATATTGCCCAAATTCTTTTCTGCATTGTTGTTTTACCCCATTACAGGAATGAATATTCATATCCTTTAGTGAAGCAAAGAATTTGTGGTGCTTACTGTCAAATACCCAAGGCAGAAATTAAATTTTCAATTTCTCACTTGTAACATTCATTATAGCTAACACATTTTCAAAAGCCTGTAAATGATCAATTACAGATGTTGTTCCCTTATTGGAGAATATAGGTACTGTGCGTTGTACGAAGGTGATTATTTTATGGGAATCGTATACTTTATTAGAATTATTTTGAGATTCTCTGTTAGAGTTTCCCTCCCCCGCACCAGCTGCGCTACAGCAGTCCTCTAGATTTACATCATGAGGTGACTGCCTATTTGGGAAATCTACTTGTGACCCATTAGGGGTCATTTGTCTATACTGTTCCATATGTTTTTGTACCTCGTCCCTGACGCGTTCGCTAAAGGAGTTAGCATTATCTGCATTATTCTCACTGTTAATATAAGGGTTTTCATTATGGCGATATGACCTTTTTAAATCGCTTAATTCTCTCTGGCTTTGCGCAAGCTGTTTATTTAAATCTTGTATCTGCGTGATTAAGTCCATATTATGCTTATCTAAGGTGGCTAGGTTTTGGGCAAATTCATCCATTTTATTTTTGGCTATTTTTAAACCCTCTTCGCGTCTGCGCGAGGAACGAATACTATTTTCTAGCTCCTGTATTTGCAATTGTTTGTCTGTGACACAAAACGACATTTCGTCAATAATGCATATTAAGAGGGGCCAAGATTTTAGTATTAGTTCTTCTCGCTTTTTGGGAGCTTTGCATTGATTAATCATTAATAATTCCTGGAAGAATTCATTCTCTTCATTCCACATATTATTATTAACGGTAATATTTTTAGCCCTAGTTTCAAGCATATCCATAAAATCATTTAATTCACCCGCAATATTAAACTTCCCTTTAAGGTAACTTAAGATATCTAGGACCTGAACTTTAGTAATAGGTATGGTTATGGGACCATTTTCATCGCTATGTATAGAATTAAATGTGTCACTTCTGGCTACAGACATTATTATATTGGTTTAGTATTCAGTTAAATTAAAACGCTAATACAATTTTTTTCCAATAAAAAGAGAGAAGAAAAAAATTTTATATTTAAAAAAAATATATATTAATTTTGAAATATGAAAAAGTTAATATTTCGAAATATGAGAAGTTAATATTTTTGATAAACTTTGAAAATATGAAAAATTAATATTTTTGATAAATTTTTAAATATTAAAAATTAATATTTTTATTAATTTTTCAAAAATTAATCTTTAATAATATTTCAAGATATTAATGTCAATCTCGAAATATGAAAATTAATATTTCAACTTTTCAAAAATTATATCTTCAAAATATTAATATCGAAATATGATTTTTTTTTCTCTTTTATAATAATTTCTGTTTACTACAAATATATTATATCAAATATGATTAATATTATTAAATCTCAGAACAGTGCCTCCAATTATTATGTCAGTATATTTATGAAAATCTTAGTAGTGCTATCCAAATAATATATCAGTTTATGGCAGGGTTAAAACGCAATACAAATAATAATTTTCCTTAAAAATAGAAACCCTTAACCAACATGCACCTACTAGATTATACAATTAATATAAATATCTAAATTCTTTAATTTAGTTAATATCCATAAACATATTGAAATATATTTGAAATAAAAGAAATATGAAATAAAATTATATGCGCTTGAAAACCGACTATTAAGATATGCTATCCTTCTTACAAAACCCAGAAAAATATACCTTCACAATTCAGCCTTATTTACAAATCTTTTATTTATTTAACACAATGGGACTAAAAACCTTTAACATCCAAGCAATACAATTCTAAACAGTGTTTATAAAACAATAGGATAATATATATATTCTGCTATTTAACTGTAATTTATCCTAATACAATATTGACTTAAAACACTGGAACTTTCATAGATAAATCACTTAGTCTACCAGATACAAATTTAAACAATACCTAGGCTTATAAAATATTAACTTGAAATACAAATTGTTTCTTTAAATCTTTTAACTATACTTTAAACTGTAGTGACTTTAAAATATCACATGTAATTAGCAGCCCTTTTCTTATACTCTATATATACGTTACCAAAATGATATCCAGCTTCAAGATTTTTCACACCTCATATAAAATAAGTGTAATTGCAATGGAATAGGAGAAGTATGGCCCACTTTGTTTTTATAGTTTGACTGTGTTCCACGCAAACAGCTTCAGTCAGTTACAAAACTCAGCAGACAGTTTTTTTTTTCCTGCATAGCACTATATAGTGTAATCATTGGTGTGAAATATGGGTGGCCCTTCGAAACCTTGTCCCTCTATTGGATAATCTGAATATCCCATTTCCAACAGCCAAAAAGCTTTCTGGCTGTAGTTCTCTCATGGCAACACCGGGTGGCAGCATTACAATTAGACAGCACAAACAAATGCAGCATGACAAAAAAAAAATACAGCTATACATTTAAACATCTTTCTTTAAAATGTATAATAACTACCATAATTTTCTTCATATTAATAAGTTTGCAATACCAATCGCAGCTGGGTAATATCGTATTACATCTCTGGTCATTTTGATATGAGATATGTGTCTAACATTATTTATATTGTATTATATTAGTTTATACTGCCAATTATTCTGAAATTAATGGCATTTATATATTCTAATATGTTTTCTTTCACTTAATATGTTCTATATCTCCGACAATTTCTGCATATATGAATTGATGCCTGCAATAGAAATGGAAACAATTATCAGAAATGGTTTAAGCATTTCATATGTCTATGGTCCACCTGAAATAAAATTAAGTATTATTAATCATTTACTTTTAGGTCCACAAACATCTATTTATATTTTTAAAAACACAGAGGTTATTAAACATTTTTGACTGACTAAAACAGTTACCTCCCAGCTTAGCAAATACCCATATAATAATAGAGGATTAGACAATTTCCCAAATTTCTATATTTAATACATTCTGGGGCATGCATTCAAAGAGAGAGAAAAAAAAAATGTTTCAGAGTCACACCTCAGCATCTGTCTTTTGTTTCCCAAGGCCTTCATTGCCCCACATGGGATCAATCCACGAGTAGTTGTAAAAGTCTTAATACAGCATATCTCTTGTTTAGCCAGCAGTGCAGATGTGTATTTGATGTTTAACTAACACCTATGTGCATAAAAGCTGTTCCTCTATGATTTTGATCAGTTCCAAAAGGGTATTTCAGACATTTCGTCTCCATATATTTTGTGTGGTGTTACCTATCTGACAATCTATCCTCTTAATTTGCCTTTTATGACTCATCCTGTCTCAAGCCACAAACTCTGTTTTCTTTCAAAATTACTTCCCCAACATTCCTCTAAGTGACTGTATTAAATTGGGGTAGACCAAATGTCTTAGAGTCATAAAACTCTGCATATAGTCACATGAGCATGGTCACTGAGTTAGTTCCTTTTGGAAAATGTCTGGGTATTTTACACAGCAGGGGTCGTGCCTCAAAAGGCTATGCTGATTTCCAATCCTGATAAACGTGCATTTACATTGCCAAAATCAGCTTGTAGGGGGTTTTGAGTTAAATCCTGACATCAGAATTTCTATTCTATAGCACATCTGATAAAATAGACGGCTTCATATATACACACATCCTTTTTTTATATTATTTTCATTTACGTATATATATTAGTGTATATATATATATATATATATATATATATATATATATTATGTCATTGACCTTTACCCTGACAATAGCTACCATTGAGAACAGATTTAGAAACCTATTTATCTAAAAGTTGTAGAAACAATATTACAAAAAAGGGCTCTACAAGATCAAAAATAATAATGCACAATAATAATGTTTATTGGAGGGTAGTAGTAATTTATATTGGAATACAAAATTAATATGTATTGGGGTGATAAAAATATGTAATGGAGAGCAAAAATAATATATAAACAGCACAAAATATATATCTATTGGGGCATAAAAATAATATATAAAATAAGTGTTAAAATAGAAGTACAAAAACAATGAAAATGTAGATCTATTTTCTTCCATGACATTTTGTTGAAGATGGGTGTTAACAAAGCTACTAGGGGGGCTGTATAAATATTTCTATTGGTTTATATATGACTTACATGGTGAATAGTTGCATATTATAATGATAAATAAGGCGCAGATACTAATCCGACTAGAGAAATGTACCTTTAGATCTCCTCAGCTCTCCTATGGAGAAGCGCAAAAAAACAACAATTTTTTTTGGATAAATTTGAACGCACAAATGGACTTCTCTAAAGGAGAATGGTTTGTCAGATAGCCAAGGGGAAATCTGAAGATGGCACAAAAACATAAAAATTAATTATAATGATAATGTGCAACAGTGTACAACTTTAGTGAAACAAATTGAAATCCTGATTGTCATACGTGAATATTAATACATATGCATTGAAACTAACATTTAACGTGGAAAATAATAATTGATTAATTTTAAAAACGTAAACAAATAAATCTGTGTTGATATTAGTTGAAGTCCACACAATAAAAAACTTTGATGAGAGAAGATCCAAAAGTGTAGAGACAGAATCAAATGGACAGCGGTAATTCCTCCTTGTTGACATTTGTGGAGTAGCTGCTTTGTATTGACGTGATAGTGAAACCAAAGGTGCGGTTAACAAAAGTTTAGTCCAGTGTTGCTGTTTGGACACAGTGATAAGGCTTGCTCCGCTTGGGTAACAAGATGGGATCAAACACCACTAGAAATCAGAGAAAAGAAAATGGGCACCTCATAGTGAAATCCGTTGTGAATAATGGGAAACAAGAAGTGAAAATATACTCACAATGGACGTGGCACTTGTATAAAAAAAAGTGCTATATAGGCGGGCTAACACTTGCAGTGGTCAGCTCACTGGTCACCCTTGTGATGATGAGTGGTCTCTCCGTGAGAACTTTGCAGTAAGTCCCAGATCTATAGAGGGGAGCCAAAAACTGTATGCTGGTTGAACGGCCGCGATCGGCATAGAATGCAGGTTTTTTGTTTTTGTACACTTTGGCTATAAGTCAGGCTGAATCTCTCAGCAAGTAATAAAGGCTTAGGCTGTGTTTAAATAAAAACAAACTTTAATCTTGCAACACGTTTTTCGACCTAGTTGCTGGTCGTTTCATCAGGCATAATAATGTTAACATACGGGTAAAGGCTTAAATACCCTAACATACAATTCTATTGGTCAAATAGTTTTTTCGAAGTATCCAATCAGAGACCAGAACCTGCATTCACAACATTAGAAAAAATTCTGTTTAGTCGATTCTACTAAAACATTCAAACATTTGAGAAGCACTTCAAAAAGTACATACGTAATTGCATAAAATATAGCGACTATTTTTAAAAAGGTAGCGACTTTTTCTAAACACAGTTTTACAATAATATATTTTTAAAATAATATTTTTTTTAAAAACCATGCTGAGATCTCAGTATCTTTACACTGACAGATCCCTAGCCAACTTATTAGAAAAAAATTATATGTATATATAAATAGAAGCATATGTTTCTATGCATAAATGACTGTATACAAAGGAGAACGAAGAGACCTTGTAACTTGTCAATAGGTTTCCTAATGTAATATTTAGACCCCCTACTTGCTGATGTAAACATACACTGTGTACATTTTATACTACTTATTTTCAAATCTAGCTGTGTTCAGAATTAAGCAATCACATTCAAAATCATGTTAAAGAGAATGTAAATTTTGATGCTAAAGTGCCCAGTTTTTCAAACTTCGATTAAAAACAGGGGCACTTTAATTCATCAAAATTTACATTTCACTCCTGTTGTGACAAAAAACTTACCTGTTAAACTTCACAGCAGCTCCAGCTTCCTCCACCCGTTTCAAAACCTCTTCCTGGGTCTAAAATGAGGCATCTGGCTTCCTCCAATCACAGCGTTGAATCAGACATTGATTCCCCCGGGGGGAAAGCTATGATTGGAGGATGACCTATCAATCATTTTTGACATCAAAAATTGCTTGTGAGACCGGAGGAAACTGAAACTGCTGTGAAGTTTAAAAGGTAAGTATTTTTTCACAACAGGAGTGAAATGTAAATTTTGATGAATTAAAGTGCCCATGTTTTGATTCGAAGTTTTAAAAACCGGGCACTTTAGCATCAAAATTTATATTCACTTTAAATAGGAGTCAGTACACACCTGTCATCATTTAAAGTGCCTCTGATTAACCCCAAATAAAGTTCAGCTGTTCTAGTAGGTTTTTCCTGACATTTTGTTAGTCACATCCTACAGCAAAAGCCATGGTCCGCAGAGAGCTTCTAAAGCATCAGAGGGATCTCATTTTTAAAAGGTATCAGTCAGGAGAAGGGTACAAAAGAATTTCCAAGGCATTAGAAATACCATGGAACACAGTGAAGACAGTCATCATCAAGTGAAGAAAATATGGTGCAACAGTGACATTACCAAGAACTGGATGTCCCTCCAAAATTGATGAAAAGACGAGAAAAAAACTGGTCTGGGAGGCTGCCAAGAGGCCTACAGCAGGAATATCTGGCAAGTACTAGCTGTGTGGTACATGTGACAACAATCGCCCGTATTCTTCATATGTCTGGGCTATGGGGTAGAGTGGCAAGACGGAAGCCTTTTCTTACAAATAAAAACATCCAAGCCCAGCTAAATTTTGCAAAAACACATCTGAAGTTTCCCAAAAGCATGTTGCAAAAGGTGTTCTGGTCTGATGAAACCAAAGTTGAACTTTTTGGCCATAATTCCAAAAGATATGTTTGGTGCAAAAACAACACTGCACTGCATATCACCAAAAGAACACCATACCCACAGTGAAGCATGGTGGTGTCAGCATCGTGCTTTGAGGCTGTTTTTCTTCAGCTGGAACTGGGGCCTTAGTCAAGGTAGAGGGAATAATGAACAGTTCCAAATACCAGACAATATTGGCACAAAACCTTCAGGCTTCTGCTAGAAAGCTGAACATGAAGAGGAACTTCATCTTTCAGCATGACAACGACCCAAAGTATACATCCAAATCAACAAAGGAATGGCTTCACCAGAAGGAGATTAAAGTTTTGGGATGGCCCAGCCAGAGCCCAGACCTGAATCCAATTCAAAATCTGTGGGGTGATCTGAAGGGGGCTGTGCACAGGAGATGCCCTCGCATTCTGACAGATTTAGATTGTTTTTGCAAAGAAGAGTGGGCAAATTTTGCCCAGTCAAGATGTGCCATGCTGAAAAACTCATGCCCAAAAAGACTAAGTGCTGTAATAAAATCAAAAGGTGCTTCAATAAAGTATTAGTTTAAGGGTGTTCACACTTATGCAACCATATTATTTTATTTTTTTATTTATATTTCCCTCTACCTAAAAGATTTCAGTTTGTTTTTCAATTCAGTTGTATAGTTTATAGGTCACACTAAAGGGGGAAAAAGTTCTGAAATGATTTATCTTTGTCTCATTTTGTTTACATCACAGAAACCTGACATTTTAACAGGGGTGTGTAGACTTTTTATGTATGTGATAATTTACTTAACTTTATGAAAAAAATGGGGGGGAGAGGGAAAGGGAAAATGTGAAGATTAAAAAGCTGACAAAAGTATGACTCTTTAAGTGATAAATAACATGATTAATAAAAATTCAGAGAGCATAGGTATACACACATGTATGTGTATAAACTGAGAAATGTTATATTGTGACATTTTGACTATATATACCAATCTAAATTTTTTCAAATAGAATAGTGGCACAATTTTAGAGAATAAGTTGTACACATCCTGCAAAAAAGGCAAATAATATTGGGAGAACTAAAAATCGTAAAGTTGTTGATAAGGGGGAGACCATGCAAGATGGTATTAAGTCAGTTAAACAAAAGCTGCTAAATCTACATTGGCATTGAGACCTTGAGGATACACAGTTTTTAATTTATAGATCCAGAAAGTCTCACATAGTCTAAGCCTTATTAATCTATTGTAATCATTGGATCTAGGAACAAAGTCTATAGGTAAAAATGTGTATATGTTATAATTTCCAGTGTGCAAAAAGGCAATGGTTTGAAACACTGTGTTTAACTTTGCCATTTTTGCAATTGCGAAAATGCTCACTCCATCTAGTATGGGCCTTTCTAGAGGTGTGGCCCACATACTGAAGGCCACACATACACTCAATGAGATACACAATGTAACTGGAATCGCAATTGTAAAAACCTAGAATCTCAAATTTTTCCCCTGTTGTATTTGACTTAAAAGTTTTACTCCTATGATTAATATGCATGCATTTGTTGAAGCCTCTCTTATTACATTTATATATACCATTTAATCCAAAGGGGTTGTTTTTGTTCTTAGAAAATATAATCTTTGAGTTAGTAACTGTATTTTTGTGTTTGACCCTTTTGCTTAAAGCCAATTTTCTTCTTAAAGTGGGGGCTCTTTTGTATACTATCCTAGGTCTGTTGTCAGTAATATTCTTCAGAATTGGATCTCTTTTGCTTAGATGCCAATGTCTATTTAAAATATTCTCTATTTTTCTATGATTGCCTTTGTATTGTGATAAACATGGCGTTTGTATAAAGATTTGCACTCTTTTGCATTTTCCTTTTTCTTAACAAATAATGACTCATGATCCAACTTTCTTGCTTTATTCAAGGCTTCTTCTAGAAGTTGTATAGGATAGCTTTTGTCAATGAATCTCTGAAAGACTACTTGACTTTGTTCCTCGAAAGTTACCGAATCAGAACAATTTTTTCTTATCCTTCTAACCTGGCTAAAAGGGATGTTTCTTAACCAACTTTTTGGTGGCTACTTGAAAACTCAAGGTAACTGTTACTATCTACAGTCTTGAAGAATGTTTTAGATTCTACTTCTTTTTTCTGGTTCCAACTCAGAACTAGGTCCAAAAATTCAATAGTGTCTTTTTGGATATTAGCTGTCTAAAGGAGAGCTGAGGAGAACACATAGGAGAATTACATAGAGAATTCACCTTCTGTTTGATAAATTGAGCCCTATAGGTTTAGTTTGTATTCAGCAATATCCTTTCTTATCAGCAGCATCTAAATATGACACATTAACACAAAGAGTCCTCGATTTCACAGTCCCAGTATAAACAAGTTGATGCTGTGTCTCTTCCACTGAATAATAATATCTCTTTAGATTCTGCTGTTCCAAAACAAAGTGACTTCAATCGTCTGTCATCTGTTAATAACAGATCAATATAAGGGACATGAAACCCCAAAAAAATTATTATATAGTTTTAAACAACTTTCCAATTTACTTCTATTATCGAATTTTGCTTCATTCTCTTTGTATACTTGGTTGAAGGAACCGAGTGAGCCAATGACAAGAGGAATATATGTGCAGCCACCGCCTAGGGAATGTGAAAGTGGTGAGGCGATGTCTTGTCTCTCTACCGACTACTTTTGTGCAAAGAGTGTGTAGCACGTTGGTCATTCCTTGGCTCCTCCCACAGGAAATCCTGAAATTATATAATGAATCTTATTAATCACTGAGATATATATAAACATTTAATAGTGTTGAAACTAGTAGGTGTTACTGCTTTTGCAGCAGAACCTAAAAAGGAACTTCTCTGTGTATCAGCTGGCTGATACAAGTTTACATTAAAGCAATAGAATGATTCGATCAGTTTAATATTTGTGGAGTTAAAAAAAAACAAAAAAACAAGTTTGTTAAAGGGACATGAAACCCAAAACTTCTCTTTCATGGTTCAGATAGAACATTCAGTTTTAAATAACTATCCAATTTACTTTTGTTATCAAACATACTTCATTCTTTTGGTATCCTTTTTTGGAGGAGCAGCAATGAACTACAGGAAGGTAGCTGAACACATCATGGTGAGCAATGACAAGAGGCAAATCTGTGCTAGCTCCCAATAGTGCATTGCTGCTCCTGACCCTACTTTAACAAAGGATAGCAAGAGAACAAAGCAAGTCAGGTAATAGAAGCAAAATGGAAAGTCTTTTAAAATTACATGCTCTTTCTGAATCATGACAGTTTAAACTGACTTTGCTGTCCCTTTAATGTCTAATACTGGCTGCAGTCATATTACAATCACATCAAAATATGAGATTGTGCAGAGTAGATTTTTCAGTAGACACCTGATTAGTGTTTCCATAACAACGCTAGAAAACAAGTTTTACATATGTTTTAGAGAAAAAGAATGTAGGCTCCTAATGACTAAATCCAGATGTTATGTTCAAAAAATCAGTTTAAAGCAAGGGGTCAAGTACAAGATGAGAAGTTCTAATGCATACCCCAATGTTGGGCAAGACTGCTAGATTATAAGTGGCACTATATTGTTAGCCCCGGTCATAACCAATATTGTGAACACACTAACTTAAGCGCGTATTACAAGTTAAAAATAAATGTGTTCACTCAAGTGCAAACTTAATTAGTGAGCGTCAGGTTTGTGCAAGTGAAGAAAGTGGAAGAGTTACAAAAAAATGTGCACCAAACAAAACATAAAAACATTAAAATAAAGTGTTACACTCATATACACAAATTCTGATAAAAAAAATATATTTTTTAAAGAGCTAAAAGGTATATGGCATATGACAAAGTGCTTGAATGGAAATAGCTATATTGTTGTCAGGGTTTCACCCTGCTATCGTTTTTATATTTGCTGCTGGCTGCCATTTTTACTCACCTGTCTTTCTCTTTGCCTGTTGCTGAGTGTGTTACGCTGCTCACTAACCTAGGCACCCTCTTATGGCCAAACTGCAGAACATCATTAGTGAGACATATTTTGCAGTCCCAGAATTATGATGTCATCATTCCCTATTTAAGTGCCTGAGTTCAGTCTGCCTTTGCCCTTGTGTTGTCTCAGACTTCTTTGTAAAATCCTGTGCTCCTGCTCCTGTGTTTAACCTGGCTTGTTTGATGTCCCTTCTAGTTCCTGATCCCTGGCTTGTTCCTGACTCGGCTGTTCACAGTTCATGTTTGCAAATACAGGCCTCAGCTCCTAAGTGCACACAGTTATACTCTGTCCTGCCTTGCGGTCATAGTAGAGCTGGATACCTCTGTCTCCTGGATCGCCTAGGTGATACTGGACTACAGCGCCCTTATCTTTCGTTTTGTCTTCCTCCGGCGTATCCCTCTGCTCTCAGTGTTCCTCTGTGAGTGACATCATCAGAGGTTGTCAGGGATTATCTGATCATGGTAGATTTTCCAATCATGTAATAACCAATGCTATAGGAAACCTGAGCTGGCTGGTCAAGGTAAGATGCAAACAATGGAGGAAGTCAGGTTTCCTTAAAAGTCATATACTTTATTGGACAAACATTAAAATATCCAAATGGAGAGTAAAGTTGCATACATTAATCACAGAGTGGCATATACCAAATGGCTTATGAGTTTCGGCTTGCTGCCGTAATCATAGCCTGACTGGTTATGCTTAAAGCACACTATTTAAAATCACAAGTCCTTGCTAATAGGTTAAAACAAACACACCTCTCTGTATCACACCTGTCTCATATTAGATACTCTCACAGCCCCTAATGCAGCATTGTCTAAAGAATATAAGCATTACAGATTAGGGTCCAATGGCATTTCTTAGCATATTAACATATATAGCTAAACGGAAAATCCTGATAAAGGATAAGGATTAACGATATGTACTAATAAAAAAAAATGAAACTGAAAATGGAAGTAATGGAACAAAAACGGAACACAAGCTCTACTAGATACATAATAGTAACAATGTATCTATACACTCGTCATCTATCCTAATATCAAAATATACGTATAAACATTGTTTCTGTGCATAAAACCCTAGATACAGTAGGTATAATAAAGAATAAATGGGATACTGATAGTTCATATGAATGAATCCCACTATTAGTGGAGCGAACACATATACAGTATAACTCAAAATCAGGGAACTCAGGCCATCTATTCCAGTATATGTCCATTCCAAATAGAGCAGGAACGATGGCACTATGAGTTGGACTATGGGGTGGGTTCCATAACCAGTCTACTAGTTATCTATTCCCAAAAATTATTATATCATAACTGGAATTTAGGCCAATGGTTCCCTGGTTTTTAGTTTTAATATCCAGTAGACCCCCCTTTTTGCCAACAATTGGTCCAGATCACCTCACCTTCTAGGTTTGACCACCTTCTCAATAGCACACCATTTAAAGGTGTCCAGTCTGCTATTGTGTTTTTCAGCAAAATGCTGTACCAAAGGGGTAGATGATCTGCCAATTGTGATGGTGGACATGTGTTCCCAAATATGGGATTTCATATCTCTGGAAGTGAGACCCACATATTGGACCTCACATTTGTCACAAAGAATGAAATATATAACATATGTAGAGGTGCAATTAAGGCAAGTATCCATATTAAATGACTCCCCTATTACACTGCATGTAAATGTTTAAGTGGTGATGACATAATCACAGGGTTAACAAATAGTTGCAACGTTTTGGGCATAGCTCAGTCCTTCCTCATGCATGAGGAAGGGCTGAGCTAGGCCTGAAGCGTTGCAGATATTTTTTGACCCATGTTGTAATATTAATAAAGGTCTTTTATTATTGGAAGTGCTGGAGGACTTGTTGCTTTACATATGATTTGAGACTTCCTCAAGACAAAAACATCTAAGAGAAAATTTAAAGCTACTAATAGTTTTCTTTCCTTTTGTCAGAATAGAGAACAGAAAACTGCTCCCTCCCCTAAAGCCTCTGGCTCTAATTGGAGACCATCTCCAAATTGGAATAAATCCAAACCACATAAGAAACCAAAATCCAGCCCTTAAGTCAGCATGAAGGTGTGGCCCCCAATCCAGTTCTTCTGGTGGGGAGCAGACTAAGACTATTTCAAGATTATTTGGAAGACTCTGTGGATTCAGAACATAATTTCTCAGGTGTATCAAATTGGATTCAGAATAAGACCTCCCATGGGAAGATTCTCTCTCATCCTTCTTCCAAAACACCCAGTAAAGGCCCAAGCATTTCTGAAATGTGTTTCAGATCTAGAACTCTTGGGAGTAATTGTTCCAGTTCCTCTACAGGAACAGGGGTTGGGGTTTTATTCAAATCTTTTCATGGTACCAAAGAAGGAAAATTCTTTCAGACTAATTTTGGATCTGAAAACTTTAAATCAAACCAAGTTTCAAGATGGTGACTATGAGGACTATTCTGCCTTTTGTTCAGCAAGGTCACTTTATGTCCACAATAGACTTACATGATGCTTACCTTCACATCCCATCCACCCAGATCATTTTAAATTTCTGAGATTCTCTTTTCTAGACAAGCATTACCAAATTATCGCTCTTCAGCTACAACCATGGAATATCCCTGTTCAGCCCCCTAGGAGAGGTGGTAAAACTCATTTTACAATAAGAAAAATGACCCTCTTATAATTTTGTATTAAGAACACGAATTTCACAGCTTTTTTCTTTGCATGTGCAGTGTATTTTTATAAAAATTTCTTCTGTGCGTCTTAAATAGTTTTTTCCTGCATAATTTTAATTCAAATTTTATTTTTTTCATTAAAATACAATTTTTGGTATTCGTAGTTATTATTAGACAAACATTTCTCATGATAAAAACTGCCTTTACAGAATAAAGACAGGGGCTTCGAAGTAGGGGTAACAAGACTGCAAAACAATGAAAATGTTGAAAACAAAATGAGTTTTAAATTGTGCAAACTTTACAATGTATTGCTTAATTTCTTATACATATATAAAAAGATGGTAAATGTCCCCTAAACATAAATCAAACTTTAATGTTCTGCCTTTCAGCTTCTTTAGCCACATAGATTTGGTGAACAATATGCATTAGTTTTAATTAAAAAAACATCTTCTTTAGTAAATTACATTTATTGTAAAGCTTAAAGGGTCAGTCAAGTCCAAAAAAACGTTCAGGATTTAAATAGGGAATGTAATTTTAAACAACTTTCCAATTTACTTTTATCACTAATTTTGCTTTGCTTGGTATTCTTAGTTGAAAGCTAATTCTAGTCGGTTCATATGATAATTTTTTAGACCTTGAAGACTGCCTCTAATCTGAATACATTTTTGACCACTAGAGGGCATTAGTTCATGTGTTTCATATAGATAACATTGAGTTCATGCACATGAAGTTACCCTGGAGTGAGCACTGATTGGTTAAAATGCAAGTCTGTCAAAAGAACTGAAATAAGGGGACAGTTTGCAGAGGCTTAGATACAAGGTAATCATAGAGGTAAAAAGTGTATTTCTATAACAGTGTTGGTTATGTAAAACTGGGGAATGGGTAATAAAGGGGTTATCTTTCTTTTTAAACAACAAAAATTCTGGTGTTGACTGTCCCTTTAATATTATATTCTTACTTATATAGTTACTTGTGTTTGATGGATATCAAATCAGTCTCGACAATACATACTTGGGTTCCTTCAAAAAAATTATACACAGTTTATCTTCATGCGTCATGCATTTGTATTTCTCCCTAAATATCCTGCTGTTCAATGTCATTATTTAATTGTGCCAATATCCAGTGAATTCTTTTTCTACTAGGTCACTTTTTTCTAAGACAAGAGGAACTTTGCACCTCTCTACACATCAGCCAAAATATTCCAGGCAAAAATCACTTCAGTAAAAATAACTAAAACTGCTAACTGCTACCATTTGTAAATTCTTTGAGGAAAGATTAGGGCTCATTTTAATTACCAACATCTGCTATTTGTTCTTTTTCATGGTGTCAGTCATAGTTACATCTCTCACGACATTTATTGTTTATAAAATGAATAAACAAACAAAGAAGAACTTTTCTGTATTTTTATTATTAAAATGTAAATATAAAACCCCAAATAGATTTGTAATTACTTAAATAGACAACGTAGGAGTTACAAGCTTGGTCACAGTGAAAAAATACCAAGCCCAGAGGAGATCATAGTACTTTAAAGGGAGAGTCAAGTCAAAATTAAACTTTCATGATTCAGCTAGGGTATGCAATTTCAACAACTTTACAATTCACTTTTATCGTCAAATGTGCTTTGTTCCTTTGGTAATTCTTAGTTGAAAGCTAAACCTAGGTAGGTTCATATGCTAATTTGTAAGTCCTTGAAGGCCGCCTCCCATGGAGTTACTTGTGAGTTGGCACTAATTAGCTAAAGTGCAAGTCTGTCAAAAGAACTGAAATAAGCAGCCTGCAGAGGCTTAGATACAAGGTAATCACAGAGCTAAAAAGTATATTAATATAACTGTTGGTTATGCAAAACTGAGGAATGGGTAATAAATTGATTATTTTTTAAATAATAACAATTCTGGAGTAGATTGGCCCTTTAATTAGAATCTTCCATGCATGAAAAAGGCAACAAGGGAGTGCAGAATTATTATACAGAAAATCTTAATAAAGCTAAGAAAAAGTGAGAAATATATAAGAATATTAATCAGTGTAATGGAGTCAGCAAATTCCACAATATGTTGAGGGATTTCCCAGGGTGTACTCAAGCTAGACAGCATACAAAGTTGTCAACCATTTTTAGGTCACATCATAGACCAATGTATTGTAATGAATTCACTTCCTGGATAGATCGGTGCAGCTTTAGGAGATATAAGAGACCATGTGAACAATAATTCATAGTTCTGGCTTAAAGGGATATGAAATCCATTTTTTTTCATAATTCAAATAGAGCATACAATTTTAAACAACATTACAATTCACTTCTATTATGACATTTGGTTCATTCTCTCGGCATCATTTGTTGAAAGAGCACTACTGGGAGCTAGCTGAACACATCTGGTGACTCAATGACAAGAGGCATTCATGTGAAGCCACCAATCAGCATCTAGTACCCAGTAGTGCATTGCTGCTCCTGAGACTACCCAGGTATGACCCCACATTGTCAAGTTGCCATCCCACCCCACCCACAAAAAACATACCTCATACTTTCTGTATGGAATTGAAAGGCCGCAGCTCCTTTATAAACATGACAAATAAATATAAATAACATTAACTTTTCAAACCAATCACAGTGCTTGCCCCCAATATTCACTTCCACAAGCCCCGCCCACTCAGGGGAGGGGCTACCACCATTAACCCAACACCCTGCTGATGAAACAGGAAGTACCATCCACATCATTACAGGCATAAGCCTCTACCAACCAGAGCAAGCACCCCACCACCACTCACCCCCCGGGTGAGGACCACCACCCAGAGCCAAGGCCTTTTCAATCCCTTTCTTCAATGTGAAATTAAATAGGTGTAAACCCACCTCATTCAGGTGAACCCCATCCTTCAAGTAGAAGCACTTCCCCGATTCTCCCTCAAATTCTACATGCCTCAAACCCACACCCCCAAACCTTCTTACATATCCGCTCACCATCCTGTTAATCTTCCGTCTGGAAGCCTCCAACCTCCCTGAATCCCAAGCTGACTTCCACACCAAACGGCTCTCAATCTCAGACCACACTATGCTCAAACCAGGTAAGAGCTGCCTTAAGTGGTCCATCCCCCTCTTGATGTCGTCCACCAATTCCTTCTGGGACATAAATCCCAGGTCATTCCAACCCACATGTACAACCAGAATTTGAGGGGGAGAAAACAGTCTGGCATGCTCCACCACCTTTCCCACCCACTGACCCCACTTCATCCCCACACCCAAACCACTTCAACATGACTTGCTCCATAGGCAGCCCCAATTGAGTTCCATCTTCCTTCACCGTGGCAGCCTTCCTAGCCCAATACACGTATGAATGTCCGATCACCCAGCATCTCACCCGGACCTGCCAAGAAAATAAAGCCGTGTAAGCAGCCACCCCCTTTTTAATTACACCCTCATCCCCGGCCTAACATACCCGCAGAACCTCTCAGACCGCCATCTACCAATCCTCTTAATCACTGCCACAACTCAGCAGCCTCAGTCGCCGCCCCAATTCTAAATGAATGGGACCCAAACTCCATACCCCCCAATTCTAATGCCCCAATGCCTTCAGGAATACCGATACAAATTGAAATCGTGACAATACAGACCCATCCTCATGCACCAAAAATGGGCCACTTCTCCCCGGGCGGAGGCTGAGGTAATGTCAGACAGATGCAACCGAGCAACACCGCCCACCCATTTCTCTCAAGCTGATCAAACATCCTCTCCCCGCCTTGTCAGTCTTAGACCTCCTCAACCACACCTCTACTTTCCCTTCCTTTAAGACCACCTCATCCCTGTGGATGCCCCCCTCATCCTTCCTATTCCATCCCACCAACTCTGATATCCTGAACGCCCCCAAAAAGGCCAAAATAACCGCTGTCTTAAACAGTATCTCTTCAAACCCAGAAAAACACAAACCTTTCAAACAACTCGTAACCTTTTCCAAAATAGCAAACGTCACCGGCCTTCTGCCGTCCTTCCGCCCTTTTCCCCGACACAAACCTCTAACCGCCATCCTGACCACAAACACCTTTGTTAACTCCTCCAACCCTAACAGCTGGAATAAAAAGGCTAATGCCGCCACCCTTTTCCTTACCTCAGAGGGCGACAGCCCTTCCTCCCCCCATCTCGTTACCCATGACAACAAAACCCCCAGCTGAATTCTCCCATCCCTCATCAAATGTCTTCCCTCCTCCAACTCACACCATTTTCTCCAGACGTGGGCGTACACCCTCCACGTGGCATGAGCCAGGGCTCCCTTAATCAGACTGATCACCCCTGGTCACCCAAACTTCACAGGTCCCTCGGGCAGGCTGCCCCCTCCTCGTCTGCTTCTGGCGCTGCCAGGCAGAACTGATCCCACTGGAAACGGGACAAAGAGTCAGCGATAACATTCAGCTTGCCCGGAACATGAATAGCTCTGAAAGATACATTGTTGCGTAGGCATTCCAACACAAACACTCTCAATAACCTCACCACCGGTGGAGAATTGGCCGTAAGCCTGTTAATAGCCATGACTACCCCCAAATTGTCTGAGTGAAAACCGACCCTCTTGTCCCTCAAAATGTGTGACCACACTTGTAGCACGACAAACAGAGGGAAAAACTCTAAGAACGTGAGGTTCTTCATCAAACCGGCTTCCCCCCAGTTAGGAGTCCACACCTCAGCGCACCACCTACCCTGCAAGTATGCCCCGAACCATTGGGCTCCTGAAGCATCCGTGAATAAATGAGTAGAAACAATGGTAGATGGTGCTGGTCTCTGGAAAATGTGGATTTCTCTGATAATAAAGAGAAAAAGACTTGTTGTATGTGTTAAAGCCCAGTAAATATGGTGCAGTATACTCACTCCTTAAGTTGCATAATGTCCACTTGTTAGGAGTGTCTCCCTCAGATGTCCTTTCTTGGTGTTTGAGTGAGATTTCAATAAAGCTGGGAGTAGAATGAAAACTCCATAAACAGTGTGTAAAATTGATGCTAAAAAATAAATAGTAACTTACTTCATCAATATTAGGTTTCTAGCTGTCACAGCAAAAGAAGGAAAAATCTTCCAATATAGTATTTTAAAAGTATATTTATTAGCTCTACGCGTTTAAACGTCTGTTAATGTCTTTGTCAAGAGCAATTTTTAAAAACAAGTTAACAATTGAAAAGTTTCAATCAAACTTTTCAATTGTTAACTTGTTTTTAAAAATTGCTCTTGACAAAGACGTTAACAGACGTTGAAACGCGTAGAGCTAATAAATATACTTTTAAAATAATATATGGGAAGATTTTTCCTTCTTTTTCTGTGACAGCCGGAAACCTAATATTGATGAAGTAAGTTACTACTTATTTTTTATCATCAATTTTACACACTGTATGAGTGAGATTTCAATAAAGCTGGGAGTAGAATGAAAACTCCATAAACACCAAGAAAGGACATCTGAGGGAGACACTCCTAACAAGTGGACATTATGCAACTTAAGGAGTGAGTATAATGCACCATATTTACTGGACTTTAACACATACAACAAGCCTTTTTCTCTTTATTATCAGAGAAATCCACATTTTCCAGAGACCAGATCCATCTACCATTCTTTGTATTTCACGGTCCCTGGGGAGAGATTGAAAGAAGGCAGCTGTTATTTCCTACAAAAGGAGAGTATTAGTTCTAAGTCCATTTGTGACAGATATTTGTTTATTACCATCTGACATATTCTGTACACATTTATTTTCTGTACCCATGAATAAACACAAGCTTTCGTCAGACCAACCTTCCTTTGAACTCGTCTAGAAACGTTAGCCACACTCGCAGGTCATCCTTCAGTTCCATCGTCAGCCTGATATGGTGCCTTGGCTCAGACACCCCAACCATTGCCAAAGACAGCCGACGGCAGAATACCCTGCCGATTGGAATTATCCAACAGGCAAAATTGAGCTTACCCAGCAATGATTGAAGCTGCCACAACGTGACCTTCTTGGAGGCTAACGCCTCCCCCATCACCTTCTGAAGGTCCACCAGCTTGTCCTCCAGGAGTCTGCACTCTATACGGATGGTGTCCAGCTGGATACCCAGGAAACTCAATGAAGACAGCGGACCCTCTGACTTATCCGCTGCGACCGGGATCCCAAAGTCATGCGTCTCCTCCCCAAATACTTCTACCAAATACTCACAATCTCCGGAACCCGCCGCTCCAACGAATAAGAAGTCATCCAAATAGTGTACTACTGATGATTTCCCAGACATCCGCCTAACCACCCATTCCACAAAGGAGCTAAACTTTTCAAAGTACAAGCAGGAGATGGAACAAGCCATCGGGAGGCATAAGTCCACAAAGAATGAACCCTCAAAGCAACATCCCAGCAAATGATGGCACCGTGGGTGGACCGGCAAGAGCCGGAAAGCCAATTCCACGTCCACCGTGGCTAACAATGCCCAGGCCCCGCCACCCGAACCAGTGACACAGCTTTATCAAATGAAGCATAGTTCACTGAAACCAATTACGGATCAATGCCATTGTTAACAGACAACCCCTTAGGGTGTGAAAGATGATAGATCATCCAAAACTGTCCTGTACCCTTCTTGGGCACCATCCCCAGTGGAGAAATCCGCAGTCCCATCAGCGGCGGCTCTTCAAATGGCCCTGCCATCCTTCCCAACCCAACTTCCTTGAACAACGTCTCCCTTACCACCGAGGGAAATTCCCTAGCCAATTTCAAATTGCCCCCAAAAACCTCCACCCCTTGTTCTTTAAACGGAATAATAAAACCTGAACTAAACCCCGTCAACAATTTGTTGTCTGCCACGTGCCCTCGCCTACTGGTGTAATCCCTTAACCATGGCACCATCCTTTCTACCCTCACTGGGGTTCGTGCTCGCATTACCCACCTCTCCTGGCTTGCCCCCTGCCTGGCTTTCTTGAAACATTTTGTGAAGGAATGGATCCTTCCGCACCCTGAGCACTCATGCTTGTACTTGCACGATGCCCCAAATCGGCACTGCCCTTCGTTAAACTGGAAGTAGAGGCCCTTGAGGATAACTGTTGATGTGTTTCCGCTAGCTCCCCCGCTTCCCGTTCCTGGACTTGCCCACCGAAAGGACTGACCCCCCCGCAGAGGCGTCATAATCTCTAACCAAATACTCATGTCCCTATCGTCCCACCGCATCTCTGCCCTCACTGCCATCCGCTGCTTGAACCTCTCGTCGTACCGCCACCAGGCCATCCCACCATATGTTCTATATGCATTCGCAATCTCGTCGTAATAACAAAATAAGGAAGACCCTTGCTCCAGAAACTTCTCACTTACCACACTCGCCAGTATGCAAAAGGCCCTCGACCAGTTCCCAAATGTCTTGGGCAGCTTCCTACAACAGTTTTTCCTCTCCTCCTCCTTTTTCCCCTTCTCCTTATCATCTTCCTTCACCTCCAGCACGTGATCCAAGGGAAACAGCGACAGGATCTCCAAAAATTCCCTCTTCGAGATTTCCTCGTCTCACTAGGGAGGTGGATCCCCAATGGAGCCACCAAACATAAGCAGGGCCTACTTAAGGCATCCTCCGGCATCTTCAATGTCTCTCCTCCAGTGCTCACAGCACTTCCCGTCACCACTGCACCCCCACTCTGCTGCAGGGGGGGGACAGACTGTACCTCTCCTCCTGCCTGGGCCCATGCTGCTGCTGGTGACCCCCCCCCCCAGGCCCTTTGACTTCTCCAACGTGGCAATTAACCTATCAGGTTCCTTGGTTATTTGAATCACAACTGCAGAGTCTAAATAAATTATATTTGTTTCACAACTGAAGTACAGGCTATTATATCAGCATAGACTGTTTTACTCAGGGTGATTTTTATAAGGAAGGGCAGTAAGTCTTTATATGGTTATATATTATTGTTATACCATATAAATATTTAGAGACTGAAAGTAAGTATTAGTATTAATAACAACTTTTGACATGAGTTGTGCTCAAACCCAAATGAGAGAGATAGTGTTCATTGTAATAAGCACTGAAGCATGAGAGATATGAGACACACAGACTGCAGCTGCTGACAGGGGCGTGACCTGCTGCGAGACACAGCACACAGAATAATGCTTGCAGCGTGGATATCTGAACACAGACCAGTGAGTGTAATAGGTGCTGTGAGACACGCTGAGTTGTAAGGAGCTGTATGGCACGCTGTGATGAATGAAGCTGTGTGACGTCACGTAAAGTCCGTTACTGTCCGGTATGAGAATGAATCAAAGAAAGTTCATAGAATTAAATGAAACATACGTTGCAAAACATAGTAATATCTGAGAGACAAAGTCAATTTAGATAAGTTCAAGAGAAAACATGAAATTTGTAATTAGCCGTTACTTAAGGCATCCAAGGTAAATTAGATTTGATACAAATACCGTAGCGGTAGTAGGTAGAATCCTCCTGTTGGAAATTAAGTAGCAATTCCTGTAGAGATGTGGAGTTGAAATAAATTAATACTTCTTGGAACAGCAAACTTCAGGATGAATGAGACTAGTTGTTATTAGTCCCTTTATGAGACCAAACTGCAGCTGGTATTTGTAATCCCAAATGATAAAGTAGTAGAAGTAAATCTTCTTTTGATAAGTATATAGCTTATTAGAAACAGAGCACTGGTTTCAGCAAACAATACTCAACAACTAAGCACTTGTTTGGGGCGGGGTGATGCCTTAAGTACAGGTGAGGAAGGTGAGTTGAGGCAAAAAGTAAAAGCAGGACTGGAATCCTTACAGATCCCCCCCCCCTCAAGCAAGCCGACCACGGGTTGAAATTTAGGTCTACTTGGATAGCGTCTATGGAAACGAGCAATAAGCTTCGGAGCATTAATGTGTGCATGAGGTTCCCAAGTGTCATCCTCTGGGGCGAACCCTTTCCATCGGACCAGATACTGTAATTCTCCATTATAATGTCTTGAGTCCAAAAGATCATAAACTTCATAGACATCAGTGCCCAATTGAATAGGGGAAGGGGGTAGAAGAGGTACATCAGACTTATCTCCCAAGTAGGGTTTCAATAATGATACATGGAAAGTTGGGTGGATGGGTAAAGAATCAGGTAGGTCAAGCCGGACGGCATTTTCATTGATGATGTGTAGAATTCTGAATGGGCCAAGGAACAACCCAGCCAATTTTTTACTTGGTAAGTGCATTTTAATGTTTTTGGAAGATAACCAAACATAGTCCCCTATGGAATATTTCGGAGAAGCTCTACGACGTAAATCATAAAATTTCTTCTGAGAAGCCTGAGCTTGTTTGATGTTATCACGTAAGTGTAGGAAATTTTCAGCTATGTTTTGTGTTAACACATCAACAGATGGTGAGTCATGTGTAGAGGTCGTTTGGATAGTGAATCTTGGATTAAAACCATAATTGGCGAAAAAGGGAGAGTAATTTGTAGTGCTGTTAATGGTATTATTATAGGCAAATTCAGCCATAGAGAGAAAAGAAGTCCATTTATTTTGATGATATGAGCAATAGCAACGTAGATATTGCTCAAGCCACTGATTGAGTCTCTCAGTTTGGCCGTTAGTCTGAGGGTGGAAGGCTGTGCTTAACCTTTGATCGATTTGGAGTGCTTTAGTGAGTGCTTTCCAGAAGAGTGAGGTGAATTGGGTTCCTCTATCAGTAGTTAAAATGGAGGGTAACCCGTGGTATCGTACAATGTGGTTTAGAAATAAGTATGCTGTTTCAATGGAAGTGGGTAACTTGTGATAAGGAATAAAATGTGCCATTTTAGTAAAATGATCTGTAACAACTAAAATGGTAGTTTGTCCAGAACTAGGTGGTAAATCAACTATAAAATCCATTCCCAAATGAGACCAAGGAGATTCCGGTACTTCCAGAGGAATTAAATAGCCATAGGGAGGTCTCCTTTCTGGTTTTGATACTGTACAGGTTGTACAATGTTGTATATATTCCTTTATACTGGTTTTCATCGATGGCCACCAGTAACTTCTGGAGATGAGCTCATGTGTACGTTTGATACCTGGATGACCAATTAGTGGAGGGTCATGATGATCTTTGATTATTTTCTGTCTGAAACGTTCTGGAATATATAGTTTAGAACCATGAAAGTAAAAACCATTCTGGAGGCTTAGGCTATCTAGTAGGGTTTGGTCTTCTGAAGATAGATCAGATTGGTATTCCTTATCCTGTTGAGATAGGATAGCAAGGAAGCGAATAGGGGGAAGAATGCTAGTAGGAGAGTCTTCTTGTACAGATCTTGAATCTCGTCGAGAGAGTGCATCTGCCTTCCCATTTTTTGATCCCGGCCTGTACATGATTTGAAAATTGAAATGACTAAAGTAGAGACTCCATCTCACTTGACGTCCAGATAAAGTTTTGTTATTTTGTAGATATTCCAAATTCCGGTGATCCGTGTAAATCACTATAGGTAGGGAGGTACCTTCAAGAAGATGTCTCCAGAATTCAAAGGCTCTTTTAATGGCTAAAAGTTCCTTGTCCCCAATGGAATAATTGATCTCTGCTGAAGTCATAACTTTTGAATAGAACCCAACTGGGTGTAGTGGTTCTGTAGGAGACTGTCTTTGGGAGAGGACAGCGCCAAGAGCATAATCTGAAGAATCCACCTCTAGGGTATATTGAAGGTTTGGATCAGGATATTTCAGAATGGGAGCAGATGAAAAGGAATTCTTCAGGAAGCTGAACGCATCATCCTGTTCTTTAGTCCACTGGAAAGAGCAATTAGCACTAGTTAATTTAGTCAGAGGTTTCGCAATTTTTGAGAAATTGCGAATGAACTTTCTGTAATAGTTACTAAAGCCAAGAAACTTTTGTAGTTCTTTCTGTGTTGAAGGTGTGGGCCATGATTTTACTGCTTCCACTTTGTTATCTTGCATTTGAATCCCATTTGGGCTGATGGAGTAACCCAGGAACTCTATTTTGTTGGTGTGGAAAATACATTTTTCCAATTTGGCGTAGAGCCGATGGACTTGGAGTCTTGCTAAAACCCAACTAACATGTTTGATATGTTCTTCTAGATTTGTGGAATAGATTAGAATGTCATCTAGGTAGACAACAACACATGTGTCAAGGAGATCATGGAAAATGTCATTAATAAAGAACTGGAAAGTTGCGGGTGCGTTAGTTAAGCCGAAGGGCATAACTAGATATTCAAACAACCCATACCTAGTTCTAAAAGCGGTAAGCCACTCATCCCCCTCTCGGATACGCACTAAATTGTACGCCCCTCTCAAATCTAATTTAGTAAAAATCTGAGCATGCCTGAGTCTTTCTATGAGTTCAGGAATGAGGGGGAGAGGGTATCGTTTTTTTATGGTTATTTTGTTCAATTGTCTGAAGTCAATGATAGGCCGAAGAGATTGGTCTTTGTTCCGCACAAAAAACATTCCTACACCAGCAGGAGAAACCGAAGGACGGATAAACCCTTTCTTTAGATTTTCATCTAGGTAAGTCTTTAGATGATCCAGTTCTGGTTGACAAAGTGGGTATAAATGTCCAATAGGTGGTGTGGTTCCAGGTTTCAGTTCAATAGGGCAGTCATAGATTCTGTGTGGGGGAAGGGTATGTGCTTCCTTCTTACTGAAGACTTCAGAGAACTGCTTGTACATTTCTGGTATCAGAGTTTCTGATGTGGAGGATAAACTGTGAAAAAAGGTTCTATGGCAAGTCTGTTGACAGAAATCAGAATTTAATTGAACATTTAAGGATTTCCAATTAATATCAGGTTCGTGTAGCTGTAACCAAGCTAGCCCAAGTACTATTGGGAATAATGGAGAAGTGATTACATCAAAAGTGAGATGTTCATGATGTGTTTTTAATGTGGTGACAGAGAGCGGGATGGTGTGATGTGTAATCGGCCCTGATGATATCTCAGAGCCATCAACCACACGAAGGAAAATAGGAGACAACTTTTTTATCAATGGTATTTTATTTTTTGAAACCAGAGAACTGTCAATGTAGTTTCCTTGTGCTCCTGTATCCAAGATGGCTGGAATGGTCAATTGCTTATTTGCCCACTGTAGAGAAAGAAGTAAAGAACAATGAAGAGGGTTGTTATGCTTTGACTGGAGAGAAAGATTGGTATGGTACTTACTCTTCTTGTTCTGTGGCAAAGAGGGGCAATCCTTTAAAGTATGAGATGAGGATGCGCAATACATGCAGAGGCCTCTAGTCTTCCATCTGATGCGTTCTTCAGGAGTTAGAGGTCCTCTAATAAAACTTATATCCATTGCTTCAGCACCAGTTGAACCAGTATGAGGACTGTTAGAAGTGGGATGGTTTAGAACCTTATCCTTCTTGTAAACTATTTCAGGGTATTGACGTTCAAATCTTCTTTCACGTAATCTCCTATCAATTTGCCTGCTGAGCTTCATAAAGCCTTCCAATGTTTCAGGTAACTCAGTTCGGGCTAATTCATCTTTTACTGCGTCAGAGAGTCCAAGCCTGAACTGGTTTTTTAAAGCAATGGCGTTCCATTGAGAGTCAATAGAATATTGCTTGAATTCTGTTATGTAACATTCAACAGGTTTGATACCTTGTTTTAGGTTCCTCATCTTTTTCTCAGCAGTATACTGTAGGTTAGAATCATAGTATAATTCATCCATGATATCCAGAAAAGATGAAAAAGATGAGAGAACAGCATTATTTGTCTCAAAGAGAGTGTCTGCCCAAATGCGAGGTTCACCTCTTAAATAGCTTATCATTGTGAGGACTTTAACCCTATCATTTGGGTATGTTCTAGGTTTAAGGGTGAAATTAAGCAGACAAGCATTTTTAAATTGACGGTATAAATTGCTATCTCCATTGAAAAAATCTGGAGGTGCAATAAATGGTTCTGACAGATTGTCAGGAAGGCTCTGTTTAGTAGAGACAGTGTCTTTTATTACTTTTCTTAAAGTTTCATTTTCTAATTGTAACTCTCTAAAGGCTTGACTAAGTTGGTCAACTCTTTGTGTTAAATTATAAACAATTTGAGGAAGCTCTGCTGGATCCATTATTTATGGCTTAGTTGTTATATCAGGTTCCTTGGTTATTTGAATCACAACTGCAGAGTCTAAATAAATTATATTTGTTTCACAACTGAAGTACAGGCTATTATATCAGCATAGACTGTTTTACTCAGGGTGATTTTTATAAGGAAGGGCAGTAAGTCTTTATATGGTTATATATTATTGTTCTACCATATAAATATTTAGAGACTGAAAGTAAGTATTAGTATTAATAACAACTTTTGACATTAGTTGTGCTCAAACCCAAATGAGAGAGATAGTGTTCATTGTAATAAGCACTGAAGCATGAGAGATGTGAGACACACAGACTGCAGCTGCTGACAGGGGCGTGACCTGCTGCGAGACACAGCACACAGAATAATGCTTGCAGCGTGGATATCTGAACACAGACCAGTGAGTGTAATAGGTGCTGTGAGACACGCTGAGTTGTAAGGAGCTGTATGGCACGCTGTGATGAATGAAGCTGTGTGACGTCACGTAAAGTCCGTTACTGTCCGGTATGAGAATGAATCAAAGAAAGTTCATAGAATTAAATGAAACATACGTTGCAAAACATAGTAATATCTGAGAGACAAAGTCAATTTAGATAAGTTCAAGAGAAAACATGAAATTTGTAATTAGCCGTTACTTAAGGCATCCAAGGTAAATTAGATTTGATACAAATACCGTAGCGGTAGTAGGTAGAATCCTCCTGTTGGAAATTAAGTAACAATTCCTGTAGAGATGTGGAGTTGAAATAACTTAATACTTCTTTGAATAGCAAACTTCAGGATGAATGAGACTAGTTGTTATTAGTCCCTTTATGAGACCAAACTGCAGCTGGTATTTGTAATCCCAAATGATAAAGTAGTAGAAGTAAATCTTCTTTTGATAAGTATATAGCTTATTAGAAACAGAGCACTGGTTTCAGCAAACAATACTCAACAACTAAGCACTTGTTTGGGGCGGGGTGATGCCTTAAGTACAGGTGAGGAAGGTGAGTTGAGGCAAAAAGTAAAAGCAGGACTGGAATCCTTACATAACCTCTTTAGCCCCGACAACAACACCTCTCTTTCACCAGTCAAACCATCATTCACCCTAAGAAGTAGCTCAGTTGTCTCACCTGTCGACTGCACCGCTGTTGCAGGTCCCTCTCTCCTTTCTGTGTCTGTGACTCCCCTGTCTGGACTGCTGCTCCTATCCTATCTGGGACCCTCCTGTCACCTGGCCACTTCTCCTCTGCCTGCCTCCAGGAGGCGTCTAACTGGACCTCTCCTAGCAGGGGACCTCCCTCTGCTGTATCTGCTCCTGTCCCTGGACCTGTCAACCCTGGCCCATGTTGGTGACACCACCTCGGTTCCTCCAGTCCTCCTGTTCAATGGCGACCTGGACCTCTTGCGCCCTCTAAATGAGTCCCGTCTCCTCAGGGGGGTAGTATCCCTCCCCGTCCCAGGTCCGGAGCTTGCAGCCTGTGAGGAAGAGGCACCAATCAAATCCATCCCTCTTTGCCACTCCGCCCCCTCTCCCTCCTCCCGCCCCCTTCCCTGTCTCCCATCCCCTCCCTGCTGCGGGGACAACAACCTCAAAAGCTGCGCCAAAGTAGACATACCCCCTACCTGGCCAGCTGTTACAGCTCCTGTTGATGTGCCTTCCATTGGATCCTCGTCCTCCCCAAAGTCACCGCTAGCTTCCAGCTCTAGTGGTGGCTCCGTCCACAGCTCTGGATCCTCCACCGCTTCCTCATCCCTGGCTTCACCAGCAACCTCTCCCTCGGCTGTAATGGCACTTTCCTCTGCAAGGCACAAAAACAACTATCAACACTCCTGCCTCACCTCCTCTTCCCTTGTACCCTTGTCCATCAGGCCCCCTACCCCCCAGGTATTACCCTTTTCGTGACTCCACCTATTCTATAGCATTTTTTTATTTTTATATATATATATATACCCCCCATCCCCCCATTTCTCTATGTGCCCCTGTCCCACCCCCCTTCACCACCCACACCCCCTGGGCAGGTACCCTGCTCTGCCCACTGGTTCAACTGACCCCTTACCCCTGCCCCCTACTCTCCTCCACACTGGGATTCCCCTTGCTCTGTAACCCCCCTTGTAATGCCAGACCCCTTTTCCTCTACTTATCCCTCCTTTTCCCCCCATCAGCACATGCCCTCACTGCCTGTCTATTTCCTTCCGTTTATGCAGTCTCTACACCAGGCCAAACTCCTATTTTCCCTTTTTGCTCCCTTTCCTTTGCTTTCCCTACCTCTTTTTTTTTTTTTTTTTTAACTATAGCATCCCCTACCGGGTTGTTTCCCCCTGTGCCCCCCCTTTCAAACCCCACCACCCGCCCTGCCTGTCATCCCTCAGGCTCATCCGCTCCCACTGCAGCATCACCCCCCCTGCCTGTTATCCCTCGGGCTCATCCTCTCCCACTGCAGCACCCAAACCATCCCCTGCTGCCCCACGGTGACATCCCACTTACCGCTCCTACCTCCCCGCCGACCGGCGTCTCCAGCTCCACCCTTTAAGCCCCGCCCCTCCCGTTGCCGTCCTCCCGGCTTCCGCCGTTGTAGGCCCCCATACCCTAGCCTCTTACCTGCCACTGGCATCCGTGCCCCAGATCGACGAGTCCTCCGTCTCCCTCTGGCTACTTTGGGCCCCGGCTGAGGCCGCCTAGCCATTACGTCATCCGCCTCCTCTGTATTAGGCCGCAAGCCCATCCCAGGCCTGGCCGTGACCTCCTGTCCTGCTGTACCCTGCGTTCCAGCCTGCTCACCACCGGTAGGTCCCCTGCTTCCCCTCCTAGGCCTACCGGTGCCAAGGCCCGGATTCAGATGTTCTGGAGGCCTCAACCTCCTTGCCGGTCATCTACCCCTTCTATCAGCAGGCTCACTGGGACTGGGAACCTCCATCTCCACTGCTGGGGCTGCCTCCCCAGCCGTGCTTAACCGCTCCCTTATCCAGCTGACTCCCTTCTGCCTGGCCACCTGCATCAGTTCTGCCAACAAGGCCTCCATCTCAGGTAAGGAAAAACAAAATTCTCCCACCCCACTGCTCCTGATAAAATGCCTGCTGCCACTTCCTGTTGAGGGTTTATAAACCCTCTTACTCAGCCCAACCCCTTGTCCTTTCTCTCACCCCATGCCCTGATTCCTAGTGGGGTTACATAACCCTTTCTTCCAGTCTCCTCCTTCAGGGTTATTACTTTCTTTTCAATAATGGATTACCCAAGAGAATTAAACAAATTAGATAATAAAAGTCAATTGGAAAGTTGTTTAAAATGGCATTCTCTGTCTGAAAAACTGTGGGTTTCATGTCCCTTTAAATATTATTTTACCTCATTTCAAAAGGTTATTAGGATCTTGGTTTTGGTTTAGTAGCTAAAGATCAACATTAAAATCTTTAAGTATTTGCTCAACAATAACCTCTTTCAAATAACAAGTATTAAACCATAATCCTCATATCTTGCTTTCATAAGAAATGTTTTATAAATAATGTCAGTGTGTACAAGTAGAAGCCCACTTCTTTGTATTTTATGTACCCCTTCTACTTTTAAATGCAAAGCTTGTGCACAGAGTGAACTGAGATTTTGCACAATGTTATTGCTGTATGCAACTGCCCATTTTGTACTAAAATTTTACAAATAAACTAATATGAGAAGTATTAGTTTAGAAAATGAACAGATTTTATGTGGGTGAAATAATGGGTTTACTATTTTGTTAAAATTTGATTCAGCTTATTTTAACCAATTGCCTTTACTGGTTCTGCCACTAAGAGAAATGTAAAAGTTATGTCTATTTAAGGAATCATATAAAGTAATGTAGGCAGGAGGAAAAATGTACTTAAAGGGACACAGTGATATACAATTTGTTTCAACCTAATCTATTTTAATTGCTTGCTACACTAACTGCAGATTTTTAAAAATATATGTGAAATTGTTTCATCAAGTTTATGTTTATATTGAAATGGGTGATTTTGCTCATCAAAACCATCACTTATTGTTCTCAGGTATATGACCATTTAAATGGTCTGGCCTTACAGAAAAAGCAAAATAGTCAGGATTTTAAATGTTAATTAAGCAATTTAATACTCTCCATCAGGTAAAATGAATGATTGGAAATACTTAAAGGGACACTGAACCCAATTTTTTTCTTTCATGATTCAGATAGAGCATGCAATTTTAAGCAACTTTCTAATTTACTCCTATTATCAATTTTTCTTCGTTCACTTGCTATCTTTATTTGAAAAAGAAGGCATCTAATCTTTTTTGGTTGAGGACTCTGGACAGCACTTTTTTATTGGTGGATGAATTTATCCACCAATCAGCAAGAACAACCCAGGATGTTTATCAAAAATGGGCCGACATCTAAACTTACATTCTTGCATTTCAAATAAATATATCAAGAGAATGAAGAAAATTTGATAATAGAAGTAAATTAGAAAGTTGCTTAAAATTTCATGCTCTATCTGAATCACAAAAGAAAAAAATTGGGTTCAGTGTCCCTTTAATTAGTAATGTTTCAGTTAATAATGGAGTCCAATGTCATCTAATAAATGGCTAAACCAATCTATTAAATGGGTTGTGATGACTAAGATTTTGAGAAATTGTTACTGGGTCACGTTAAGCCATCCAATACCCTTATCAAGACTAGAATTTAGATCAAAGTCAGATGTAGGTATATATGGTAGTAGATCATTGGCATATAAAAAAAACTATGGGAACAACTGAATGGAGTAAGAAATAATTTACATAATTCATTCTGAAATAAATCATACTTTTAGATTAATGGGACATGAAACCCCAAATTTCAGAAAAATTGCTCAAGTTTTATACTTTCCAATTTACTTCTGTTATCAAATGTATTTAGTTCCCTTGGTAGGTAGACTTAGGAGCATGCATGTGTTTCAAGCACTATATAGCAGCAGTTGTACAAGAATACTTTTAACAATGTTCTACATTTGCAACAGCGCTAAAGGCAGCATTGTTTGCTGTTGTGTAGTGCACCAGTTAATAGAACACTACATACCTAGGTATACTCTTCAACAAAAAATACCATGAGTACAAAACAAATGTTGGTAATAGAAGTAAACCAGAATTAAAGTGCACACTCTGAATCATAAAATAAAAATTTTGGGATTCATGTCCAAATGACAGTGGATAAAACCTGTTTATATAATGTTATATTACCAAATATTTACATCTTTGGTGTTAAGAAATTTACCATGAGTACTTCAGTTATTAACCTCTTAAGGACATATGACGGAATTTTTCCGTCATAAAACAATTGAGCAAACTGAAAGCTGTGTCCTTAAAGGGTTAAGCTTGTAAGGCTGTTGCTTCTGTGTTTTACTGTTTCTCTGACATGGTATTATTAATTGGGGCATTGTGTTCATGTAATATGAGAGCTTTTGATAATTGTTTTCTTTAGATTTGGAGCATACCTGATTGAATAAAACAGATGAAGAGGCCGATTTATCAATGTAGCGGATCATGTCCGCCGGACATACGCTGTCGGCATTTATCATTGCACAAGCCAATCGGCCGCTAGCAGGGGATGTCAATCAACCCGATCGTATGAGATCGGTCAGATTGACGTCCGCCGCCTCAGAGGCAGCGGACGAGTTAAGGAGCAGCAGTCTTAAGACCCCTGCTTATTAACTCTTGATTCTGGCCAGCCTGAAGGCTCGCGCGGAAACAGAGCGATTAGGGGCTATTTGGCCGTTGTTAAATCAGCCCCAAAGAGACAAATATTCATTAGTTGAAAAACAAGAGTTTTTTTTAGATTTTCAGCAGTTTAACATTCTTCTTTGGAGCTTCAGCTGCTCAGTACTAGTTTGACAATCTATGTAAAGTATCACTTACTTTTGTGCACAAACAATAGGGAATCATCAATACCCCACAATTGTCTTAATCATTTTTAGCCATTTGAAATTTTAAATTATGCTCCATAAAAAAACTTTGCAGTGTACATTCATTATATTTCAATCACTTTGACTGTAATTTGTTTATGCTGCAGACTCCAAATAAGACAAATCATGAAGAGAGTTTGATCACTGAAATACAATTACAGCAAAATATGTCTTGTTCCTATTTTTTTAGGGGCAGTGTGTCCCTCCTTTTTTATTTATTTTTTCAGGACAGTCCTGAATTTAGTCAGTCTGTCACGGATTGTCCTGAATTTGCCTGAATTGGTTTTCTGTCCCTTGTTCCAGTGTGTAAATGACAAGAACCATTCCCAGTGACAACAGGAAGTAGCACATTACTTGCTCTTTGCCTTGTGGAGAATAGCTGGCATGAAGCTGGTGGAGGAGGACAGAATGAGTCTGCTCCACTTTTTACTGGTTGTGAGCTTCCATTTGATTTTACTAACCAGCAGGGTGACAGAGCTGGGACAATCCCTAGTGGCTGTAGAATGAGGCAGGATAGCTCTCATATTGGTAATCAATGCCAATGCATATCTGTTTCTGCTATACAGGGACCATCTGTACCAGACACTGTGTGTGCGGAGCTAGGAAAGTACTATATTTATATACTATATCAGGGCATAGTGGTTAGCAAAACCTATCTGCTACTGCTGCTATACAGATATCATCTGTGCTAGGCTGAGTGTGCAGAGCTGGGGTAGTTCTATTCCTGGATACTATATCAGGGTATAGTGGTTATCAACACCTGTTTGCTGCTGCTATATAGAGATTATCTGTGCTAGATACAGTGTGTGCAGAGCTGGAGTTTGTTATATGTTAAAGGGTTTTACAAAATGCATAGCCACAGTTTATAATACTAGGTTTTGGGTGGGAGTACTTATAACTACAGCATGGTTTGGCATACAGAGGCAAGTGACGTGTTTGTGCTGAAGCATTTACACCTACAGTATGTGCTGATATACAGAGGCAAGTGACGTGTTTGTGCTGAAGCATTTACACCTACAGTATGTGCTGATATACAGAGGCAAGTGACGTGTTTGTGCTGAAGCATTTACACCTACAGTATGTGCTGATATACAGAGGCAAGTGACGTGTGTTTGTGCTGAAGCATTTACACCTACAGTATGTGCTGATATACAGAGGCAAGTGACGTGTTTGTGCTGAAGCATTTACACCTACAGTATGTGCTGATATACAGAGGCAAGTGACGTGTGTTTGTGCTGAAGCATTTACACCTACAGTATGTGCTGATATACAGAGGCAAGTGACGTGTGTTTGTGCTGAAGCATTTACACCTACAGTATGTGCTGATATACAGAGGCAAGTGACATGTGTTTGTGCTGAAGCATTTACACCTACAGTATGTGCTGATATACAGAGGCAAGTGACGTGTGTTTGTGCTGAAGCATTTACACCTACAGTATGTGCTGATATACAGAGGCAAGTGATATGTGTTTGTGCTGAAGCATTTACACCTACAGTATGTGCTTATATACAGAGGCAAGTGACATGTGTTTGTGCTGAAGCATTTACACCTACAGTATGTGCTGATATACAGAGGCAAGTGATATGTGTTTGTGCTGAAGCATTTACACCTACAGTATGTGCTGATATACAGAGGCAAGTGACGTGTTTGTGCTGAAGCATTTACACCTACAGTATGTGCTGATATACAGAGGCAAGTGACGTGTTTATACTGAAGCATTTACACCTACAGTATGTGCTGATATACAGAGGCAAGTGACGTGTTTGTGCTGAAGCATGTACACCTACAGTATGTGCTGATATACAGAGGCAAGTGATATGTGTTTGTGCTGAAGCATTTACACCTACAGTATGTGCTGATATACAGAGGCAAGTGACGTGTTTGTGCTGAAGCATTTACACCTACAGTATGTGCTGATATACAGAGGCAAGTGATATGTGTTTGTGCTGAAGCATTTACACCTACCCAGACTACCTCATTAACAATGCTAAACTGGCAGATTCTAATTAAGTTTTTAAACGGTTTTATACTGGATTTTTATATCAGTATCTGTGCATATTCTTCTTTACAGAAGTGTTTATTACATGCAGTTCTATGAAAATTAGTGTATACTGTTTCTTTAACACTTTCAGAAAATGTTCACACTTGTCTAGTATGTAAATTAACTGAAAGTCTAGAAGAAAATCTTCTAATTACAAGGTGCTCTATGTTGATTTAACTGAATTGACTTAGATAACCAAGGTACAATGGCAAATTAAAAGTATGTTTATTAGTATATAGTGATGATTAATGTTAAAAAGCTGTGATTTAGAGATATATAAACATTTAAGAATATAATCTGTTCTACAGGATCATTTAAATGTAAAATATCAACCAACATCTTCCCACAAACATGAGACAAGCATAGGAAATAATGTATAAAAAACATTAATTGAGAAAGCAGATTTCCCTGCAGTTAAGTGAATTCTGAAATATCATTTTATAGGGAGTAAATAACTGCCAAGTCACACTATGTGCTTCTTGGCATTGACATAAAGCAACTCTCCAGTTTACACTGAAAAGCAGCCAACATCCTTGTTATGGGGTATTATTCAGATTACTAAGAGTTTGAAGAACACCTATGTATATCTGAGCAAGAAACTGTACTGAGCTTGAGTGGTCGTACTTGTAACCTAACTCACATGGTCAATAAAGCTAGGTAGTTAAAGGGATATACAAATTGTGCCATTGTTTGTATATAGTCATGTGTTTAAACCCTGCAAAATATGTTATATGAAATGTATTCATGAGGCTAAGACATGGCAAAAAAATGTTTTAAAACTGTAGAAGGATTTTTGCTTGTGAAAGTGCAACACACTAAGATCTGGATTTGCACAAATCTTAGTGTGCTGCACTTTCACAAGAAGAAATCTGGCTTTGAATATATATATATATATATATATATATATATATACAGGGAGTGCAGAATTATTAGGCAAATGAGTATTTTGACCACATCATCCTCTTTATGCATGTTGTCTTACTCCAAGCTGTATAGGCTCGAAAGCCTACTACCAATTAAGCATATTAGGTGATGTGCATCTCTGTAATGAGAAGGGGTGTGGTCTAATGACATTAACACCCTATATCAGGTGTGCATAATTATTAGGCAACTTCCTTTCCTTTGGCAAAATGGGTCAAAAGAAGGACTTGACAGGCTCAGAAAAGTAAAAAATAGTGAGATATCTTGCAGAGGGATGCAGCACTCTTAAAATTGCAAAGCTTCTGAAGCGTGATCATCGAACAATCAAGCGTTTCATTCAAAATAGTCAACAGGGTCGCAAGAAGCGTGTGGAAAAACCAAGGCGCAAAATAACTGCCCATGAACTGAGAAAAGTCAAGCGTGCAGCTGCCAAGATGCCACTTGCCACCAGTTTGGCCATATTTCAGAGCTGCAACATCACTGGAGTGCCCAAAAGCACAAGGTGTGCAATACTCAGAGACATGGCCAAGGTAAGAAAGGCTGAAAGACGACCACCACTGAACAAGACACACAAGCTGAAACGTCAAGACTGGGCCAAGAAATATCTCAAGACTGATTTTTCTAAGGTTTTATGGACTGATGAAATGAGAGTGAATCTTGATGGGCCAGATGGATGGGCCCGTGGCTGGATTGGTAAAGGGCAGAGAGCTCCAGTCCGACTCAGACGCCAGCAAGGTGGAGGTGGAGTACTGGTTTGGGCTGGTATCATCAAAGATGAGCTTGTGGGGCCTTTTCGGGTTGAGGATGGAGTCAAGCTCAACTCCCAGTCCTACTGCCAGTTTCTGGAAGACACCTTCCTCAAGCAGTGGTACAGGAAGAAGTCTGCATCCTTCAAGAAAAACATGATTTTCATGCAGGACAATGCTCCATCACACGCGTCCAAGTACTCCACAGCGTGGCTGGCAAGAAAGGGTATAAAAGAAGAAAATCTAATGACATGGTCTCCTTGTTCACCTGATCTGAACCCCATTGAGAACCTGTGGTCCATCATCAAATGTGAGATTTACAAGGAGGGAAAACAGTACACCTCTCTGAACAGTGTCTGGGAGGCTGTGGTTGCTGCTGCACGCAATGTTGATGGTGAACAGATCAAAACACTGACAGAATCCATGGATGGCAGGCTTTTGAGTGTCCTTGCAAAGAAAGGTGGCTATATTGGTCACTGATTTGTTTTTGTTTTGTTTTTGAATGTCAGAAATGTATATTTGTGAATGTTGAGATGTTATATTGGTTTCACTGGTAAAAATAAATAATTGAAATGGGTATATATTTGTTTTTTGTTAAGTTGCCTAATAATTATGCACAGTAATAGTCACCTGCACACACAGATATCCCCCTAAAATAGCTATAACTAAAAACAAACTAAAAACTACTTCCAAAACTATTCAGCTTTAATATTAATGAGTTTTTTGGGTTCATTGAGAACATGGTTGTTGTTCAATAATAAAATTAATCCTCAAAAATACAACTTGCCTAATAATTCTGCACTCCCTGTATATATATATATATATTCTCTTATAGGGACAATCTAGTCAAATATGATTCAGATAGGGCATGCACTTTTAAACAACTTTCCAAATTACTTTTATCATCAAATTTGCTTTGTTCTCTTGGTTGAATATTAAACCTAGGTAGGCTCATATGCTAATTTCTAAGCCCTTGAAGGCTGCCGATAAATCTCAGTCCATTTTGACAGCTTGAGGGTGTTAGTTCATGTGTGTCATATAGATAACATTGTGCTCAGGCCCATGGAGTTACCTAGAAGTCAGCACTGATTGGCTAAAATGCATGTCTGTCAAAAGAACTGAAATAAGGGGCAGTAGGCTTAGATACAAGGTAATTAAAGAGGTAAAAGGTATATTAATATAACTGTGTTTGTTATGCAAAACTGGGGAATGGGTAATAAATTACTAAATTATTATCTATCTTTTTAAACAATACAAATTCTGGAGTAGACTCCCATTATTTGTTTGTATATGAACTACTTATTGGGACTTATTGTTTTCCTTCACCCTACTTTGGACTGATTAATAGAGAGACTAGCAGGACATTCAGGATACACCACCATTGATACAGATTTTATATCAAGCACTTTACACATACCTTATGCTTAGTTGAGGGTATTCAATGTGAGTGAATAAGTATGTACTGCACTTTTCATTTTAAATAAAAGCAATACTGCACTATTTTACTCTCTTTTTTCTGTCTTATTGTGTTATCCAAATATCCAATGATGCCACGAGGTATATAACCCCAGACATCCATCTCTACCATAATCAAAAAGACTAAGAAGGTATATATCAACAGATTCCTGCTATAAACAACTACAATAGCGATCTCTCCCTCACAGGTGTGAAAACTTACTTCATATTGATTGAGGTAACTTTTAGTAAGTGGAACCCAACCGGAAGTGTGTTTTAATATTTAAAGTGTATACTTTCAGAGACTATTGTATCTAAAATAACCTATAGCACTGAAACAGTCTTACTACTACATTTCCTCTCTACTTTTGGGCTCCAAGGGACCCCATAAGTTTAGTCTCATGCTGATTTAGGGTTTTATTTATTTACGTATGGTCTCTATTTTTTTTTTTTAGTACTTTAAATATTAACACTGTATAGCACAGGATTTGTGCAGCTTGACAACATAGTCATAGTAAATTATTCACTTCACTGTTTAATATCAGCCTCATTCCACTAAAAGAACAGTACACACATAATTCTTGCAATTCTCCAACAGAATCTATATATGTTGTGGTCAATAGCCTTGAGATCTCACACTCCTTAAAGTGGTTTTGGGCTGATTGTTCTTTACAATAAAGCCATCTTCAGATGAAACATTTTATTCTGAGAAAGCAATCACAAACCCTCTTTAATATATTAAACCATAGAGTAGGTAATTATCCCATTAGTCTCTACTTTAGAATATAGCCATAAGCCCTTTAAAATAAAACGAAATATACCTTCGTCTCTTGAAGATCTGGTATGGCAAATTCATGGTTTCTAGCACAACATACAATAATTTATTTTGCCGCAGACCTGTATGTACCTACTTACTGACGGAGTATTACAAATTAGGAATGACAGCACATTCCATCAGAAAAATTCCAAAAAATATGAATTGTTTTCCCAGCACATTGAGAAGGATATTTACTGTAATGTTATAAATCAAGCAGACATGTTAAAGTCAATAGAGATATATATAATTCATAACAGATGTTTGTTTCAGATAAGAAATACATTGATAAAAATTGTAATTCATGAGCAGTTGGGACACTTAAGTACATTTGCATGGTGTACAATAATGTGAAGCTTCACAATTCCTTTAGTTTTCTATGGGTTATTCAATTTGGAAAGTTTCCCTCTTCAGGACTTTGGCTTTCATTAAACCCACTTGCTTAGGTGCTTCTGGGAAAGAAAATGATTAAACTGTTATCTCAAAAGACTAAATTATATACTTTAATAAAAATCCTATTTTATTTCACAGACACAATTTTCATTATAACTGGGTAGCTACTGGCAATTTTCAGATTGACTTATTGAAAAATGTATTACAATATAAAACTTTTCCTCGGTTATCTGGAACGTGTAAAAAAGTTGGATTTTGTTAACTCAAAATCTGGAACTGATAAAAACAATCTCAGTAATAAAAAAATAGATTTACATATGTTTAGAATTTATGATTTGATTTGTATACTGTAATTTATAAAACTTGAGGTGTGCCAGAACAAATGTTATCCAAAATTTAAAATAAGGCTAGAGGAATAGATTAGTGTATTTAACCACATGTCTCGTGTGCTTCTTATAATGTAAACATACTATTTCTTAGTCTCTAAATAAAAGCTATATTTGACTCACAAAGCTTTTTTTTTTTCTTTTACACTGATTCCTGTTTATTACCACAAGATTATTTTTTACTAGGACAAATACTGGAAGCCAACATAATAATAGTTATTAATTCCAAACAAGATTAGCTACAAACAAAATGATTCCTTGATACCCTCTATCTTATAATGTTTTCTGTATAGCCATTTTGTGATGCGGCTGGAATATTTATTGATATGTCCCTATGAATCACTAATATAATATTGCAACTGTACTAAATTAAAATTAAATGGTAAATTGAAAGATTTTATATATATATATAGGAAATATAAATGTATTATTTTTAATAAAACTGTAAATACTTTAAGACATATGTTAAATGTACAATGGAATGTGAATTGCATGTTTCAGTAGCTGAGATATGAAACATTTTAAAATACTGACACATTTATTGTTCTTGGCAAAATATATTGTAGATATTTTAAAGTGAAACAGAAATTGTAACTTAACCCATTGTCTGTCAGAGTTCTGCAAAACATAACAACACAATGCGCTGTAGGTCAAGGGGGCACTCAATATTTCTTAAAATGTCGTTATTTTAAGGAACTTCCAAAAGTAATTAAACATTTAACATGTCAACAGTTACTACCACCAACACCAATGTATCATCAAGGGGATGGTCAAGCTACTGTAGATAAACAAGAGGAAGTGTGTGCTGGTGTTATTTTACTCATCTGTCTTGTCCAGAAAAAAACACGGAGGAGGGAACTAACACACTGTTTAGATGACCTTTTAAGGTTCTGCTAAACATCTTAATTGTCACCTATAATGAATAATTTATGTTGGCTTTAAAATGTGATTGAATGACTATTGTAGACATTAAATAGCTTAAAATACAATTTATTTCACCAATCTTAAATAATCCACATTATAGTTTAGTAATCATGAATTTGGGCAACATTTATCAAATTAACCAGCTTCTAATAAGAACTGGTGATGGTGGCTCGTGTGTCTGATTAAGCTAAACAGAATGTAGATGCCCATTAGTGATTTGTGCCCATTGATTCAATTATTTTTCTATATGAATTGTCTTCCTGCGCTAAAGGCCAGGTTATGTGGTCCTAAAGCTAAAACATTTGAGGTGACACTGAATATATGGAAATAATCACTCAGGACATAAAATATGTTAGATATAAGCTAATATTTATTATTGATAAAAGAGATGATTAAAATATATTCTATGACAATTTATTTTTAAAAATTTTATTAAAAAATTGATTGAAAATTGAATTTAATTGAATTTGTATTAAAAAGCTGATATATTAAAATATATTCGGCAAAAATAACAGAGGCAAAAAGATAAAGAGATAATATATAGGTGAGGTGAGTGTACTGAGCAGAGGATATAGTTAGTATACACAGCACATATAATTAGTATGTTAGTATAGTTAGTGGGGTTATTATAACAACAGATGCGGTTAGTATACAACAGGTGTAATGAGTGCAGTGGATTTGATTGAGGTTGAAGTGTAAACTATAAATTGTGTCAGCTAAAGGTGTATAAGCTAAAGGTGTGTGTGCTAAAAATATATTACAAACTAAAATAGTGTAAGCTAAACAGCTATAGATTGAATACACCTAAATTCATGTAGTAGACAGTTGTGCAAAAAAGCAATGTAAATAGAGCTTAGGTTAAAAGGTAAAGTTAATAAAGCTAAGTTAATAAAGCTAGAACAATGTAACTAAAATTTAGTATAAAGAATAGCCATTTCAAACACAATTGTGATAGAACTGTAAAGTGGATCTGAAGTTTTAAAAAAGTTCTTTTCTGTGCACAGATAAAGAGTATTGGCATATGCAAAATGTTCGGCAAGTGAAATTTTCAATGCCGTCTCCTTTTAATATTAAAAGTACCTTGTAAGATCAGACTCAAAGTCTGTTTTGTAGTTCAATCCTATAGCAAACGCAAGTGAAGTAATCCGAAGTTCAGGTAATACCAGGTTACCTTAAGCTGCTTTTTTCAAGGAAGCATCTGTCAGGTTGTGAATATGATACCTTATTTCTTTCTTTCCTTGTCCTTTATGGTAAAGCCAGGTTACCACTTTGAAATTCGAGCAGCATACAGGACTGTTGTGGCGTTATTGTGGGGCTTCCGCGTCTGGAAGCAGAGTAATTTCTGTCCGGTCTTTTTCCTGCTGATGGTAGTCTGACGTCACAGACTACGGTGGCTCAAATTGGCCAAAAAGAATTTATTGATATGTCCCTATGAATCACTAATATAATATTGCAACTGTACTAAATTAAAATTAAATGGTAAATTGAAAGATTTTATATATATATATAGGAAATATAAATGTATTATTTTTAATAAAACTGTAAATACTTTAAGACATATGTTAAATGTACAATGGAATGTGAATTGCATGTTTCAGTAGCTGAGATATGAAACATTTTAAAATACTGACACATTTATTGTTCTTGGCAAAATATATTGTAGATATTTTAAAGTGAAACAGAAATTGTAACTTAACCCATTGTCTGTCAGAGTTCTGCAAAACATAACAACACAATGCGCTGTAGGTCAAGGGGGCACTCAATATTTCTTAAAATGTTGTTATTTTAAGGAACTTCCAAAAGTAATTAAACATTTAACATGTCAACAGTTACTACCACCAACACCAATGTATCATCAAGGGGATGGTCAAGCTACTGTAGATAAACAAGAGGAAGTGTGTGCTGGTGTTATTTTACTCATCTGTCTTGTCCAGAAAAAAACACGGAAGAGGGAACTAACACACTGTTTAGATGACCTTTTAAGGTTCTGCTAAACATCTTAATTGTCACCTATAATGAATAATTTATGTTGGCTTTAAAATGTGATTGAATGACTATTGTAGACATTAAATAGCTTAAAATACAATTTATTTCACCAATCTTAAATAATCCACATTATAGTTTAGTAATCATGAATTTGGGCAACATTTATCAAATTAACCAGCTTCTAATAAGAACTGGTGATGGTGGCTCGTGTGTCTGATTAAGCTAAACAGAATGTAGATGCCCATTAGTGATTTGTGCCCATTGATTCAATTATTTTTCTACAAATCATACTTTATATTTTAATCAAGACAATGGGGCCGATTTATCAAGGGCCGAATGGCCCCTGATGCTCCTGTTTCCATGCAAGCCTTTAGGCTCGCCGGAAACAGCAGTTATGAAGCAGCGGCCTTAAGACCGCTGCTCCATAACTGGTCCGCTACCTCTGAGGCTGTGGTCTGCAATCCTCCTAATCCTATATGATCGGGCTGATTGACACCCCCTGCTAGCAGCAGATTGGCCGCAAATCTGCAGGGGGCGGCATTGCACAAGCAGTTCACCAGAACTGCTTGTGCAATGTTTAATGCTGACAGCGAATGCTGTCGGCATTCAGCGATGTCTGTCGGATATGATACGCTACAGCGTTCATGTCAGACAGACATTGATAAATCGGCCCCAATGTATAAATTACAGGATAGTCACATGAAACACTCTCTAGAGTCACTTAAAACTCAAAAGAATTCTACAATTAGAAAAAATACATCCATACTTTGTTATTAGTTGTCTGTACAAGTGGTAATATTTCTATTTTAGTATAAAATGTACATGGAAGTCTTTGTAGTTGCCTACACAGGCTTCTAGACCTGATGCCTAGAATCATGAGCGCTGAATGACCATCACACAGTCACTCGCTAGCAACTCGCATTGTACCAGAAAGTTGCCTGGGTTCACCCGAGGCTGCACATAATAACTACAATTCATAAAAAGCAAAACTGACTACATGAGATGCTGGGTATACAAATGTTCAAATCAAACAAAAAGACTAAAGCAAAGGTCACAGGGTTGCCTTTCTAGATTTACAAATACTAATTAGAACATTGCCTTTAAAGGGACAGTAAAATCAAAATTCTATTTAAATTAAAAGGATAGAGCATGATTTTAAACAACTTTCTCTTGTTAAGTGTATCCAGTCCACGGATCATCCATTACTTATGGGATATTAACTCCTCCCCAACAGGAAGTGCAAGAGGATTCACCCAGCAGAGCTGCTATATAGCTCCTCCCCTAACTGCCATTACCAGTCATTCTCTTGCACCCAACAAATAGATAGGATGTGTGAGAGGACTGTGGTGATTATACTTAGTTTCATACCTTCAATCAAAAGTTTGTTATTTTATAATAGCACCGGAGTGTGTTATTCCTTCTCTGGTAGAATTTGAAGAAGAATCTACCTGAGTTTTTCTATGATTTTAGCCGGAGTAGTTAAGATCATATTGCTGTTTCTCGGCCATCTGAGGAGAGGTAAACTTCAGATCAGGGGACAGCGGGCAGATTAATCTGCAAAGAGGTATGTAGCAGCTTATTATTTTCTGACAATGGAATTGATGAGAAAATTCTGCCATACCGATATAATGTAAACTCAGCCTTAAATGCAGTAGCAGCAACTGGTATCAGGCTGTCATGTATGTATATTTTACACTTCAGTATTCTGGGGAATGGCACTTCACTGGAATTATACTGTATGCATAAAACTTTAGCCTAATTTGCAGGGACTAGCAACAGGCTTTTTAATAACACTCAATTTATTAATGTTAAACGTTTTTTGCTGGAATGTAAAATCGTTTAATTTTCTGAGGTACTGGGTGAAAAAATGTTTTGGGCACTATTTTTTTCCACTTGGCAGTCGTTTTATTTAATTTATGACAGTTTACTGATCTCTCTCACTGTTATGTGTGAGGGGGAGGGACCTTTTTTGGTGCTTTTGCTACGCATCAAAAAATTCAGTCAGAAGTTTATTGTCTTCCCTGCATGATCCGGTTCATCTCTACAGAACTCAGGGGTCTTCAAAACTTGTTTTGAGGGAGGTAATCACTCACAGCAGAGCTGTGAGATTGTAGTTGACTGTGATAAAAAAAACGTTTATTTCTGTATTTTTTTTTTTTTCTGCTATCAGGGTTAGTTATCCTTTGCTAATGGGAGCAATCCTTTGCTAAAATTGTGTTTTTTACAAAGATTTGATGCTATAACTTTTCAGTTTATTAATTTTCAACTGTCATAACTTTTTCTGTGCTTCTTATAGGCACAGTACGTTTTCATATTATAGTAAATTACTTGAAAAGTATTTCCAAGTTGCTAGTTTATTTGCTAGTGTGTTAAACATGTCTGATTCAGAGGAAGATATCTGTGCTATATGTGCTAAAGCCAAAGTGGAGCCCAATAGAAATTTATGTACTAACTGTATTGATGCTACTTTAAATAAAAGTCAATCTGTACAAATTGAACATATTTCATCAAACAACGAGGGGAGAGTTATGCCGACTAACTCGCCTCACGTGTCAGTACCTGCATCTCCCGCTCGGGAGGTGCGTGATATTGTAGCGCCGAGTACATCTGGGCGGCCATTACAAATCACATTACAGGATATGGCTACTGTTATGACTGAAGTTTTGGCTAAATTACCAGAACTAAGAGGTAAGCGTGATCACTCTGGGGTGAGAACAGAGTGCGCTGATAATATTAGGGCCATGTCAGACACTGCGTCACAATTTGCAGAACATGAGGACGGAGAGCTTCATTCTGCGGGTGACGGTTCTGATCCAAACAAACTGGATTCAGATATTTCAAATTTTAAATTTAAGCTGGAAAACCTCCGTGTATTACTAGGGGAGGTGTTAGCGGCTCTGAATGATTGTAACACAGTTGCAATACCAGAGAAAATGTGTAGGTTGGATAAATATTTTGCGGTACCGGCGAGTACTGACATTTTTCCTATACCTAAGAGACTTACTGAAATTGTTACTAAGGAGTGGGATAGACCCGGTGTGCCGTTCTCACCCCCTCCGATATTTAGAAAGATGTTTCCAATAGACGCCACCACACGGGACTTATGGCAAACGGTCCCTAAGGTGGAGGGAGCAGTTTCTACTTTAGCTAAGCGTACCACTATCCCGGTGGAGGATAGCTGTGCCTTTTCAGATCCAATGGATAAAAAGTTAGAGGGTTACCTTAAGAAAATGTTTGTTCAACAAGGTTTTATATTGCAACCTCTTGCATGCATTGCGCCTGTCACGGCTGCAGCAGCATTTTGGTTTGAGTCTCTGGAAGAGACACTTGAATCAGCTCCATTAGATGAGATTACACACAAGCTTAAAGCCCTTAAGTTAGCTAACTCATTTATTTCAGATGCCGTAGTACATTTAACTAAACTTACGGCTAAGAATTCCGGATTCGCCATTCAGGCACACAGAGCACTGTGGCTAAAATCCTGGTCAGCTGACGTTACTTCTAAATCTAAATTGCTTAATATACCTTTCAAAGGGCAGACCTTATTCGGGCCCGGGTTGAAAGAAATTATCGCTGACATTACAGGAGGTAAAGGCCATGCCCTGCCTCAAGACAGAGCCAAACCTAAGGCTAGACAGTCTAATTTTCGTTCCTTTCGTAATTTCAAAGCAGGAGCAGCATCAACTTCCTCTGCACCAAAACAGGAAGGAGCTGTTGCTCGCTACAGACAAGGCTGGAGACCTAACCAGTCCTGGAACAAGGGCAAGCAGGCCAGGAAACCTGCTGCTGCCCCTAAGACAGCATGAATCAAGGGCCCCCGATCCGGGAACGGATCTAGTGGGGGGCAGACTTTCTCTGTTCGCCCAGGCTTGGGCAAGAGATGTCCAGGATCCCTGGGCGTTAGAGATCATATCTCAGGGATACCTTCTAGACTTCAAATTCTCTCCCCCAAGAGGGAGATTTCATCTGTCAAGGTTGTCAACAAACCAAATAAAGAAAGAGGCGTTTCTACGCTGCGTACAAGATCTTTTATTAATGGGAGTGATCCATCCGGTTCCGCGGTCGGAACAAGGACAAGGGTTTTACTCAAATCTGTTTGTGGTTCCCAAAAAAGAGGGAACTTTCAGGCCAATCTTGGATTTAAAGATCCTAAACAAATTCCTAAGAGTTCCATCATTCAAAATGGAAACTATTCGGACAATTTTACCCATGATCCAAAAGGGTCAGTACATGACCACAGTGGATTTAAAGGATGCTTACCTTCACATACCGATTCACAAAGATCATTACCGGTATCTAAGGTTTGCCTTTCTAGACAGGCATTACCAGTTTGTAGCTCTTCCATTCGGATTGGCTACGGCTCCGAGAATCTTCACAAAGGTTCTGTGTGCTCTTCTGGCGGTACTAAGACCGCGAGGAATTGCGGTAGCTCCGTACCTAGACGACATTCTGATACAAGCTTCAAGCTTTCAAACTGCCAAGTCTCATACAGAGTTAGTACTGGCATTTCTAAGGTCGCATGGATGGAAGGTGAACGAAAAGAAGAGTTCTCTCTTTCCACTCACAAGAGTTCCCTTCTTGGGGACTCTTATAGATTCTGTAGAAATGAAGATTTACCTGACAGAAGACAGGTTAACAAAGCTTCAAAATGCATGCCGTGTCCTTCATTCCATTCAACACCCGTCAGTAGCTCAATGCATGGAGGTGATCGGCTTAATGGTAGCAGCAATGGACATAGTACCCTTTGCACGTCTACATCTCAGACCGCTGCAATTGTGCATGCTAAGTCAGTGGAATGGGGATTACTCAGACTTGTCCCCTACTCTGAATCTGGATCAAGAGACCAGAAATTCTCTTCTATGGTGGCTTTCTCGGCCACATCTGTCCAGGGGGATGCCATTTAGCAGGCCGGACTGGACAATTGTAACAACAGACGCCAGCCTACTAGGTTGGGGCGCTGTCTGGAATTCTCTGAAGGCTCAGGGACAATGGAATCAGGAGGAGAGTCTCCTACCAATAAACATTCTGGAATTGAGAGCAGTTCTCAATGCCCTTCTGGCTTGGCCCCAGTTAACAACTCGGGGGTTCATCAGGTTTCAGTCGGACAACATCACGACTGTAGCTTACATCAACCATCAGGGAGGGACAAGAAGCTCCCTAGCAATGATGGAAGTATCAAAGATAATTCGCTGGGCAGAGTCTCACTCTTGCCACCTGTCAGCAATCCACATCCCGGGAGTGGAGAACTGGGAGGCGGATTTCTTAAGTCGTCAGACTTTTCATCCGGGGGAGTGGGAACTTCATCCGGAGGTCTTTGCCCAAATACTTCGACGTTGGGGCAAACCAGAGATAGATCTCATGGCGTCTCGACAGAACGCCAAGCTTCCTCGTTACGGGTCCAGATCCAGGGATCCGGGAGCGGTTCTGATAGATGCTTTGACAGCACCTTGGACCTTCGGGATGGCTTATGTGTTTCCACCCTTCCCGATGCTTCCTCGGTTGATTGCCAGAATCAAACAGGAGAGAGCATCAGTGATTCTAATAACGCCTGCATGGCCACGCAGGACTTGGTATGCAGATCTAGTGGACATGTCATCCTGTCCACCTTGGTCGCTACCGCTTGATTTTATCAAAACGTGGTTTTTCTGAGTCAGTTATTGATACCTTAATACAGGCTAGGAAGCCTGTTACCAGAAAGATTTACCATAAGATATGGCGCAAATACTTATATTGGTGCGAATCCAAGAGTTTCTCATGGAGTATGGTTAGGATTCCGAGGATATTGTCTTTTCTACAAGAAGGTTTAGAAAAGGGTTTATCCGCTAGTTCCTTAAAGGGACAGATTTCAGCTCTGTCCATTCTTTTACACAAACGTCTGTCAGAAGTTCCGGACGTTCAAGCTTTTTGTCAGGCTTTAGCTAGGATCAAGCCTGTGTTTAAAACTGTTGCTCCACCATGGAGTTTGAACTTAGTTCTTAATGTTTTACAGGGGGTTCCGTTTGAACCCCTTCATTCCATTGATATCAAGTTGTTATCTTGGAAAGTTCTGTTTTTAATGGCGATTTCCTCGGCTCGAAGAGTCTCTGAGTTATCTGCCTTACATTGTGATTCTCCTTATCTGATTTTTCATTCAGACAAGGTAGTTCTGCGTACTAAACCTGGGTTCCTACCTAAGGTGGTCACTAACAGGAATATCAATCAAGAGATTGTGGTTACATCTTTGTGTCCTAATCCTTCTTCGAAAAAGGAATGTCTGCTACACCATCTAGATGTAGTCCGTGCCCTGAAATTTTATCTACAGGCAACTAAGGAGGCCAATTTATCAAAGATCTTGCGGACCTGATCCGACAGTGCAGATCAGGTCCGCAAGACCTCGCTGAATGTGGAGAGCAATACGCTCTCCGTATTCAGCATTGCACCAGCAGCTCACAAGAGCTGCTGGTACAACGCCGCCCCCTGCAGACTCGCGGCCAATGGGCCTCCAGCAGGGAGGTGTCAATCAACCTGATCGTACTCGATCGGGTTGAATTGCAGCGATTCCTGTCCGCCTCATCAGAGCAGGCGGACAGTGTTATGGAGCAGCGGTCTTTAAACCGCTGCTTCATAACTGCTGTTTCTGGCGAGTCTGAAGACTCGCCAGAAACACGGCCCTTCAAGCTCCATTCGGAGCTTGATAAATGGGCCTCTCAGTCTCTCCTGAATACTCTTAGATGTTCAGCCTCATTGCTGTTCAATTTACCTGCCTCAGGAAAGTGTGTGAAAAGTCCCAGCAGATTAAAAGAATGGTAGTAGTAAACAGCAATCTGTGCACTGCTTTTAAATTTACCTGCATGAATTTCCTGTGCAATTTCTGAGTAACTTCTGCATGAGCATGGACCCCTGTACTTGAGTAACTCCGGGGTGAGTATGGATCCCTCTTCCTGAGTAACTCCTGCATTAATATGTATCATTGTTCCATAACAACTCCTGCATATGTATCCTTCTTTTTTATGTTATAAATGTTTATTGAGCTCATTAAATCCAAACAAAAAGAAAAATAACCTCAGCATATATCACATTGAGGTGCAAATATATCGCCATTAAAGATACAACAATGTTAAGCAAGATCTGCTAAAAATTAACATATTAATTGAATACCCTTATATCATTTTAAATCAAAATTCAGTACTCTACTATCATTGCAAAACATCAGTTTATTGGGTATAACAGAAAAACTTAATCTGCCGTGCGTTAACAGGATACAGCTAGATTTTTTAGCTTTTTTAGTTTTGAGCGCTATAGGGATTTTAATGACTGCCACAAAAGCGGGATTATTTCACCTCGCTATAGTGCTGGTATTACGAGTTTTAAAAAAGCTGGCTTGTGCGGCCGAAATGGTTGCGTTGAGCTCCATACCGCACCGAAAACAAGCGCTGCTCTTACGTGCTAGTGCACGATTTCCCCATAGACATCAATGGGGAGAGCCGGCAAAAAAAAAAGCCTTACACCTGCGATTGCGGAATGTAATGCTCCGTAATGCAGCCCCATTGATGTCTATGGGGAAATAAAAAGTTATGTTTAAACCTAACAACCTAACATAAACCCTGAGTCTAAACACCCCTAATCTGCTGCCCCCGACATCGCCGACACCTACATACAGTTATTAACCCCTAATCTGCCACCCCCAACATCACTGCCACCTACATACCGTTATTAACCCCTAATCTGCCACCCCCAACACCCCCACAACCTACATACAGTTATTAATCCCTAATCTGCCACCCCCAACATCGCCACCATCTACATACAGTTATTAACCCCTAATCTGCAATCCCCCACATCGCCGCCACCTACATACAGTTATTAACCCCTAATCTGCCTCCCCCAACATTGCCGCCACCTACATAAAACTATTAACCCCTAATCAGGCGCTCCCAATGTCGCCGCCACTATACTAAAGTTATTAACCCATAAACCTCTGGCCTCCCACATCACTTCCACTAAATAAATCAATTAACCCCTAAACCTAACCCTAACATAACCCTAACCCTAACGTAACCCTAAGCCTAACACCCCCTAACTTTAACATAATTAAAATACAGCTAAACTAAAGTTACAATTATTAACTAAATAATAACTATTTAAAACTAAATACAAACTTACCTGTGAAATAAAACCTAAGCTAGCTACAATATAACTATTAGTTATATTGTAGCTATCTTAGGTTTTATTTTTATTTCACAGGTAAGTTTGTATTTAGTTTAAATAGGAAGACTAGTTAGTAAATAGTTATTAACTATTTACTAACTACCTAGTTAAAATAAATACAAACTTACCTGTGAAATAAAACTTAACCTGCCTTACACAAAAACCTAACATTACAAAAAAAAAACACTAAAATTACTAAAAATAACTAAATTACATAAAAAGACAAACACTAAATTACAAAAACTAAGAAACAAATTATCAAAAATAAAAAATAATTTTTTATTTTTTTAAAAAGGGCCTTTTGTGGGGCATTGCCCCAAAGATAACAGCTCTTTTACCTGTAAAAAAAATACAAACACCCCCCTAACAGTAAAAACCAACAACCGCGCAACCGACCCCCCCAAATAAAATAACTATCTAAATAAACCTAATCTAGCCATTGCCCTGAAAAGGGCATTTGTATGGGCTTTGCCCTTAAAAGAACAAATAGATTTCCAGCCTCCAAGTAATAATTAAAAGACCTTTATTTTCTTTTTACAGGGTCCATAAAGAAAATCCAACAATGTTTCAAACCACCAACTGGTTCTTAGTCATTGAAACGTTGTTGAATTTTCTTTATGGACCCTGTAAAAAGAAAATAAAGGTCTTTTAATTATTACTTGTAGGCTGGAAATCTATTTGTTCATTGGAATATTGCATTGGGACTTGGCTGGTCCTTTTCCGTGCCCCAAGACATGATATAAAGGTGCTGTCTTCTATACTACTATTAGAAATAAATTGCCCTTAAAAGGGCATTTAGGTCTTTTACATGCCCAGACCCCAAACTAAAAATAAAACCCACCCAAAAAACCCTTACAAAAACCTAACATTAACCCCTGACGATCCACTTACAATTCTTGAAGTCCCGCTTGAAGGATCCATCCAGCCGGCGAAGTCATCATCCATGCGGCAAGAAGTCTTCATCCAGGTGGCCTCTTCTATCTTCATCCAGCCTGCCTCTTCTATCGTCATCCAGCCGGCGAAGTCCTCATCCAGGCGGCAAGAAGTCTTCATCCAGACGGCATCTTCTATCTTCATCCATCCGGCGCGGAGCGGGTCTATCCTGAAGACATCCAGCGCGGAGCATCCTCTTCATACAGTCTCCGCCGTACACTGGATCTCCAATGCAAGTGACGTCATCCAAGATGGCGTCCATTGCATTCCTATTGGCTGAAAGATTTCAATCAGCTAATAGGATTAGAGCTGCTAAAATCCTATTGGCTGTTCCAATCAGCCAATAGGATTGATCTCTCATCCTATTGGCTGTTCCAATCAGTGTTTGCGATGCAGGAGGGCGGCGGTTTAGGGGTTAATAGGTTTATTATAGTGGTGACGATGTCAGAGAGCGGCGGAATAGGGGTTAATACGTTTTAATAGTGGTGGCGATGTTGGGAGCGGCAGATTAGGGGTTAATACATTTATTATAGTGTTTGCGATGCGGGAGGGCCTCGGTATAGGGATTAATAGGTAGTTTATGGGTGATAGTGTACTTTGTAACACTTTAGTTATGAGTTGTATGGAACAGCTTTGTAACGTAAAACTCATAACTACTGACTTTAGATGACGGTACGGATCTTGTCGGTATAGGGTGTACCACTCACTTTTTGGCCTCCCAGAAAAACTCATTGAAAAAGGACTTTTTTAAAAGTGCGGTACTGACGTTGCATGGCACGATTTATATATCGTTATCTGTGCATCTTATTCTTTACAGTAGTGTCTATTACATGCAGTTATATGAAAATTGGTGTATACTGTCTCTTTAAGCTCAAGAGAGTTGGTGAATATCCAGGTATAAGGGAAGAGAAAGAAAATAAAAATAAAGGGGTGGAGAGGGAAGCGGGAATAAAAGATAGCAAAACCAAAAAACTAATATAGAACCATCCTCCTCCCTTGTCCCCCAATAAGAGGATAAAGTTGATAAAATATCAATGATTACTAATTACTTTCTAGATTTTGAAAAGGGGCCATGAGTTGTCGTTGGGTATTAGGCTCAAATCATTTGAAAAAGGCCAACCACTTTTTAGAAAATTTGATACTGCAGGATTCTGTACCATTGGAACTATCAAGCTGCTCGATTATTGCTTGAGTTTGCAGTAAAAATGTTAAGTTATTAATAGTTGGCTCTTTAGTACTCTGATCTAGTTTCTGAAGGTACCTCCCAACTAAGATGGTTGTGTTAATAAACTTTACGTTATCCCTGTTGTGTTCCCTATCAAAGTGAAGGAAAATGTGTTTTTTTTCTAAAGTGAAATTATTTCTTAAGAGTTTCCTTAGCCAAAATTGAACACTTTGCCAAAATTTTGGGATTTTTGGGCACTCCAGAACATGTGGACCAGGTCCGCCTCAGAGAAACTGCAAGCAGGGCAATTATTTTGAGCATTGGGATGTCATTTATTCAATGTGGCTGGGGGGTATATACACCCAATTAATTTGTTTAAAGTGAGATTCACGCTGCAATGCTGAAGGCGTGGCTTTCTCTACACTGAATATACTATATTTCAACAAGACGTCATATACTGTCAATAAGTTGCGTTGCTATTTTATGCATAATTTGTGTATGTTAATGTCTCCTATAGTAGAAAGTAACAATTTGTACCAAAAATTAATACAGTGGTTTCCTGCTTTAAAAAGAGAAAGTCCCATCTGTATTCCATCATGTGTGCAGGGAGTGTTAAGATCCTTAATAGTCTTAAAAAAACAATGTCGGACAGGTAGGCATAGAAGTCTGCATTTGTGAGACCATAACATTCTCTTAGAGTGTCAAAAGAGTACACTCCAAGAGAATCAGTATCATTGAATTGACATAGGAATGTCAAGCCTCTATTAGCTCACAAAGAAAAAATGTATTATTGAGACCAGCAATAAAGCAGGGATTACCGGCAATAGGTAGGAGATTAGAAATAAAAGAGTTAATTTTTATAGTGGATCATATTTGTTGCATGGCTTTAATAATAATGTATCCTTGTTCTTGAGTAATTCCTGCATGAGTATGGATTCCTTTTCCTCAACAACTCAAGCATGAGTATGTATCGTTGTTCCTGAGCAACTCCTGCGTGAGTATGTATCCTTGTTCCATAGGAACTCCTGCATGAGTATGTATCCATCTTCCTGAGCAACTTCTGCCTGAGTATGTATTCTTCTTCCTGAGCAACTCCTGCATGGGTATGTATCCTTCTTCCTGAGCAACTCCTGCATGAGTATGGGTCCCTTTTCCTGAGCTACTCCTGCATGAGCATGGATCCATGTTCCTTAGAAATTCCTGCATAAGTATAGATCCCTCTTCTTGAGCAACTCCAGCATGAGTATGTATCCTTGTTCCATAACAACTCCTGCATAAGTATGTATCCTTCTTCTTGAGCAACTCCTGCATGAGTATGGGTCCCTATTCCTGAGCTACTTCTGCATTCTGCATGAGTATGGATCTCTGTTCCTGAGCAAATCCTGCATAAGTATGGATCCCTGTTCCTGAGCAATTCCTGCATGAGTATGTGTCCTTGTTCCTGAGCAACTGCTGCATGAGTATCTATCGTTGTTTTTGAGCAACTCCTGAGTAATTTGGATCCCTGTTCCTAAGCAACTCCTACATGAGTATGGATCCCTGGTCCTGATCAACTCCTTCATGAGTATGTATCCTTGTTCCTGAGTAGCTACTGCGTGAGTATGGATACCTGGTCCTGATCAACTCCTTCATGAGTATGTATTCTTGTTCCTGAGCAACTCCTGCGTGAGTATGGATCCTTGTTCTTGAGCAACATCTGCATGAGTATGTATCCTTGTTCCTGAGTAACTCATGCGTGAGTATAGATCTCTGTTCTTGAGCAACTTCTTTCCTGCATGATTTTATATCACTTTTTGAGCAATTAATGAGTAATATGGATCCCTGTTCCTAAGCAACTCCTACGTGAGTATGGATCCCTGGTCCTGATCAACTCCTTTGTGAGTATGTATTCTTGTTAATGAGCAACTCCAGCATGAGTATGTATCCTTGTTCCTGAGCAACTTCTGCGTATGTATCCTTGTTCCTAAGCAACTCCTGCATAAGTATGTATCCTTGTTCCATAGCAACTCCTGCATGAGCATGTATCCTTCTTTCTGAGTAACTCCTGCATGAGTATGGGTACCTATTCCTGAGCTACTCCTGCATGAGTATGGATCACTGTTCCTTAGCAATTCCTGCATGAGCATAGATCCCTCTTCCTGAGCAACTCCTGCATGAGTATGTATCCTTGTTCCATAACAACTCCTGCATAAGTATGGATCCCTGTTCCTTAGAAATTCCTGCATGAGCATAGATCCCTCATCCTGAGCAACTTCTGCATGAGTATGTATCCTGCTTCCTGAGCAACTCCTGCATGAGTATGTATCCTTCTTTCTAAGCAACTCCTGCATTAGAATGGGTCCCTATTCCTGAGCTACTCCTGGATGAGTATGGATCCCTGTTCCGGAGCAAATCCTGCATAAGTATGGATCCCTGTTCCTGAGCAATTCCTGCATGAGTATGTGTCCTTGTTCCTGAGCAACTGCTGCATGAGTATCTATCGTTGTTTTTGAGCAACTCCTGAGTAATTTGGATCCCTGTTCCTAAGCAACTCCTACATGAGTATGGATCCCTGGTCCTGATCAACTCCTTCATGAGTATGTATCCTTGTTCCTGAGTAGCTACTGCGTGAGTATGGATACCTGGTCCTGATCAACTCCTTCATGAGTATGTATTCTTGTTCCTGAGCAACTCCTGCGTGAGTATGGATCCTTGTTCTTGAGCAACATCTGCATGAGTATGTATCCTTGTTCCTGAGTAACTCATGCGTGAGTATAGATCTCTGTTCTTGAGCAACTTCTGCGTGAGTATTTATCCTTGTTCCTGAATAACTCATGCTTGATTATGGGTTCCTAAGTGTGTGAAAAGTCACAGCAAATTAAAAGAATGGTAGCAGTTAAAACATATAGGTAAAGATATATATTGTACAAAAACAACAACCCATCAGAGATATGTAGAAATATATTTTTTTTCTTTATTTTTTTCTTTTTTTTCTTTATTGACTTTTATGGGGGAATACATAAATGCTCACGCAATATTGTGACCTGCCTTTTGCGCTCATCGTGTTAGCGCAAGAGCAAAATCAGTATACTTTCAACTCATAATACGAGCGCAACCTGAGGAGATCAAAAAGCTTATGTCTAGATCAGTTAACTCTCGAGCAGGAGCGTTAATAAGTGTTCCACTTGTAATCTGGCCCAAAGTGTGAAGTTAACAACACACATGTTTATAATCAACTTTAGTAAATATCTCTGTTCATTACTGTTTCATATACTGTATATGTATAATTTATAACCAATGCCTGCTTTTAAGGTTATTCTGTAAAATTTCTAAAAGGCACATGCAAGAGTTATCTTTGCAGAACAGAAATTTTTGTTCTTTGTAATTCAAAATGCATAGTTTGGACTATTCTATTATTCCTAATACAATATATATATTTTTTTTACTTAAACAGTTCTACTGATCTAAGTGTATTTTTAAGTATGTAATGTGCATTTTTAAGTATTTAATCCAACACATACCTTTAGCCATCATTTTAATTTTACAGAAATAGGACACTCTTTAAAAAGGTCAATCCATCCATATGCGTATGGCATAAACAAACACACATGGTGGTTTATTTTTAGAAATAGTATCTTGTCTACATCTGTCTTACAGATAAAATAATTCATTCTTCTTAGAAAAAAATAAAATGACACCAGGGGACAATGACGCCTCGGGTGTTTTTCTTTTATTTTTAATCAGGTCCCACTTCCCTAATTTCTGTAATATCTACTGCGACCCTGTGCTACCAAAGCTGTTTATCACAAGCTCACTGAAACAAGTACATTGGGTTTCTATATTTTCTTAAATATATATATATAGTTAAGGTAGAAAAAATGTGTTTTATTATTTGCAAATAAAGGCAAAATATATTAATAAGAATAGAATAGCATTTAATCACTTTAATTAGCTGCTTTTAATGAGAGTGCCTTATGCTCAGTTTAATACTATGGGGGATTTAACATACCCCAGGCGGACATGATTTGCTATAGCGTTGTCAGCATTTAACGTTGCACATGCAGTTCTGGTGAATCGCCAATCGGCTGCTAGCAGGGGGTGTCAATCAACCCGATCGTATGAGATCGGGCGGATTGCTGTCCGCCGCCTCAGAGGCGGTGGATGAGTTTAGGAGCAACGGTATAAATCTACACCATATATAAAACCGTCAAAGCTTGAAAAATATTTAAGAAAAATATAAACAAGGCAAGCTATGTCATCTTTGAAATAGTGATACATGACCGAGAGACAAGACTTCACAGGGGTAATAACGTCTTTATATTCAGACCATGGGGTAGATTTAACAAGCAGCAGATGCTGCTTTCTACGCCCAAAGTTTTATGCTCGCCTGAAACGTAAGTTAAAAGCGTTCTCCGCTGCTCCTTAAGTTCTCCAAAACCTTTTAGGTGGCGGAATGAAATCATCCCAATCCGATTAATGAATTTTGCACATGATCTCACCTGAACAATGAAATCCCTTGGCCGCTTGGCCAGCTTTCATGTAACTAGCCCAATATGTATGAATAGAAAAGCATATAATAGAGCAGGAAATAATTAGTTGTGTATTTTTCTATGCAAAACAAACAATTAGCAAGGCAACACAATATTTATGGTAGGTCCTGTTATCTTGAGATTACAATACTCAAGAGTCATAATGGGTTTTTGGGTATCTTAGTGGGAGGTTCATGCAATTGAGTGGCATGGGTGGCTGTCTTGTTGTGATTGGTGGTCATGGGGGGGTATCCTAATGCTATTGATATATGTGTTGTTTAATATATTTTAAGTGTTTAAACATGAGAAAATAATTCATTTAGAATTATCAAATCATTGGGGGAGACTGAGCATGCAAATTATTTTATTAAATTTCATATTCAGATTTAACCCCTTCACTACCGGGAATTTCAGAAAAGAACTTGACCATTTTTGCTATCACTCCATTTAAACAGAAATAGAGCCTTGTTTTTTTTTGTTTTTTTTTTGTTTACCTGTCAAAACTATACATATATGTTTAAATTGACAACCCAAAGTATTGATCTAGGCCCATTTTAGTATATTTCATGCCAACATTTCACCACCAATTGTGATTATACTAAAAAAAATGTTTATTTTTTTCACAACAGGTTTCTCACCTAAATTATTTACATAATGCTTGTGTAATTGTGACACAAATACTTGTAAAAGCTTCTCTGTGATCCCCTTTGTTCAGAAATAGCAGACATACATGGCTTTACCATTAGTCTCAGGGTACATGTGAAATAACATTAAATAAACTACAGATGTATCACATAATCTAATATTTCATTTTGGGCTAATATCTAATTTGATATGAATTGGTCTTGGAGACAATATTCTGTGTTTTTGATGGAAGACATGCTCAGAATCCCAGGATATGGTCATTTAACAGACACGTGTGAAAATCCCCATGATATGCACTAGATCCTCTTAAGTAAGATCTAATACACATTCTCATTTTGAAAGGATGCTGGCTCAGATAACAGCAAATTCTCAGATAAATTACTTGTGCCTAATTTTCATGTAGTTTAAGATACTCAAATGAATATATATGCATACACATATTAAATATGAACATATTAATCCGGGAGATTCTCTATGCCTAAGAAGGGTAATATGGGAAGTTGAAAGCCTAAGAATTAAGATTTTAAAATATATTAACCTACGTACTTTTGATGACAAATTATCTATAAAGTTCTCAGGTAAATTAATGTGTACCACAGACTGCCTGAAAAATATATATAATGATATAAGAGATACATCACATTTTACATACCGTGTTGGATATAATGAATCAAAAATAAATAACTGCATTGATATTTATTAATATTTGACTTATTTCAAAATAACAACATCTGTTTCTTTATTTTTCAGACGTGCAATAAACCAACAAGATGTCCTATGAATATTGGTCATAAACATAAGTCCATGCACTCAAAAATTATTACAAACATGAAATATACTGTATCAATAATAAGATACAATATAATGCCAGGATGTTGAATGCTATGATTCTGGGAAGACCAAGTATTTAACAGTATAATTGCTTACTAATATGATGCTAGGAGTATACTCATGTTTATCTATAAATACATGCTAAATCATATTAGATGGGACATATATGTCGCATCTAATATTAATTTATTAATACAAGAAATTATAGTATATTGAATAAACATTTTAAGGTGAGATATTTAAACTGCAGTAGTATTGATAGTGAAACTGCATTTCTGGTTATCTGCTGCCCCCTAGTGGATTGGAACTGGTGTTACAGCCAAAAGAATTGACTGTTTAAAACATATGCATAACCAAAAAAGCCAATAAGAGATGTTCAGCTCTGCAGGGCCTATCACAGACAGCACCGTGGTACATATCCAAAAGGTTCACTAATGATTAGAATAAAAGGTGTGGGGTGTATCACGTGATATAACCTCATGCAAGAGGACAGAAGGGGTCTTTCCTTGCTAAAATTTTGACTGATAACCTTGCTGGCCTTTTGGAAACACAGTCTCTATAATAGTGATGTTGCGAACAGTTCGTCGTAGAACAGTTCCCGGTGATCTTAGCTTGTTCGCGTTCGCCGCGGCGGGCAAACATATGCGATGTTCGATCCGCCCCCTATTCGTCATCATTGAGTAAACTTTGACCCTGTATCTCACAGTCTGCAGACACATTTCAGCCAATCAGCAGCAGACACTCCCTCCCAGACCCTCCCAGCTCCTGGGCAGCAGCCATTTTAGATTCATTATGATCCTGCATTCTTAGTGAGAGGAGGGTTAGGGCTGCTGCTGATGATGATTTTATAGGTAAATTGATAGCTAGGCTAGTGTATTCAGTGTCCACTACAGTCCTGAAGGACTCATCTGATCTCTGCTGTAAGGACAGCACCCCAAAAAGCCCTTTTTAGGGCTAGAACTTCAGTCGTTTTTTGTTGTTGTTTTTTTTGTAATCTAATTGCATTTGCCTGCCTGTCAGCCTGTGTGTGAGGCTCACAGCATATAGTGTGCCTACTTGCTCACTGCCACCACTCATATCTGGTGTAACATTAGTGTAAATTTAAAAAAAAAAAAAAACTTTTACATCAGTTTGCTAGTGTAATCTAATTTCAGTTGCCAGCAGGCCTGTGTGTCAGGCTCACAGCATATACTGTGATTAATTGCTCTGTGCCACCACTCATATCTGGTGTAACATTAGTGTAATTTAAAAAAAAAAAAAAACTTTTACATCAGTCTGCTAGTGTAATCTAATTTCAGTTGCCAGGCCAGCCTGCCACTGCCAGCCTCAGTGCCACCACTCATATCTGGTGTAACATTAGTGTAATTTTTAAAAAAAAAAACTTTTACATCAGTCTGCTAGTGTTTTTTAATTTTAGTTGCCAGGCCAGCCTGTGTGTCAGGCTCACAGCATATACTGTGCCTACTTCCATCCTCAGTGCCACCACTCATATCTGTTGTAACATTAGTGTAATTTTTTTTAAAAAAAACCTTTTACATCAGTCTGCTAGTGTTATTTAATTTTAATTGCCAGGCCAGCCTGCCACTAGTGCCAGCCTGTGTGTCAGGCTCCCAGCATATACTGTGCCTACTTCCATCCTCAGTGCCACCACTCATATCTGTTGTAACATTAGTGTAACTTTTTTAAAAAAAATTTTTTTACATCAGTCTGCTAGTGTTATTTAATTTTAGTTGCCAGGCCAGCCTGCCACTAGTGCCGCCAGCCTGTGTGTCAGCCTCACAGCATATACTGTGCCTACTTCCATCCTCAGTGCCACCACTCATATCTGTTGTAACATTAGTGTAACTTTTTTAAAAAAAAAATTTTTACATCAGTCTGCTAGTGTTATTTAATTTTAGTTGCCAGGCCAGCCTGCCACTAGTGCCGCCAGCCTGTGTGTCAGCCTCACAGCATATACTGTGCCTACTTCCATCCTCAGTGCCACCACTCATATCTGTTGTGACATTAGTGTAAATTTAAAAAAAAAAAAAACTTTTACATCAGTCTGCTAGTGTTATTTAATTTTAGTTGCCAGGCCAGCCTGCCACTAGTGCCAGCCTGTGTGTCAGACTCACAGCATATACTGTGCCTACTTCCATCCTCAGTGCTACCACTCATATCTGTTGTAACATTAGTGTAACATTTAAAGAAAAAAAACTTTTACATCAGTCTGCTAGTGTTATTTAATTTTAGTTGCCAGGCCAGCCTGCCACTAGTGCCAGCCTGTGTGTCAGGCTCACAGCATATACTGTGCCTACTTCCATCCTCAGTGCCACCACTCATATCTGTTGTAACATTAGTGTAACTTTTTTTAAAAATTTTTTTTACATCAGTCTGCTAGTGTTATTTAATTTTAGTTGCCGGACTGTTTTGTGACAGCCACTTGTGTTTCGTCCAAATTTGAAATAGGAGGACCGACCAAGCATCTTTTTCCATCTCCCGCTTCCTAAAATCCATGCCATATACATCTCCCCCGATAAGGGGAATAACAGGTATTAAACTGCTAAGAATAGTACTACTTAACACACCACTCATATCTGGTGGCACAATAGATTGCACGGGCAGTGCCCCAAATTTCAAGCAGGAGGACCGACCGAGCATCTTTTTCCATCTCCCGGTTCGGAAAATCCATGCCATATACAAGTCCCCTGGCGCCGCAACTGCCGATGGGAACCTTACCATTGGTCTCAGACCGCACGTCTTGTAATTCTCTGTGTGGTGAAATTATATATCTATCAAATCTATCTATTTATCTATCAAATCTATCTAACTATCATTCGTATCTATCAAATGTATATTGCATCTATTGATCTATGTAATTTGTATCTATCAAATGTATATTGCATCTATTGATCTATGTAATTCATATCTATCAAATGTATATTGCATCTATTGATCTATGTAATTCATATCTATCAAATGTATATTGCATCTATTGATCTATGTAATTTGTATCTATCATATGTATATTGCATCTATTGATCTATGTATCTCTTTATCAAATCTATCTATCTGGTGGTTGTGCAAATGGACTGTTTGCGGTTGTTTGCGGTGTGTTACACGGGGAGTTTGGTCTGTCACTGTTAAGCGGGCATAACCCTTACACTACCTGATCGATACAACATCATACCTGATGTTTTAAAGCACGTTATTCCAAACAATTTAGGAATGTTAGGTGATTTATGCCCTTTATGGATTGAAACCAGACTCTGCATCAACTATGTAATTTTCCGTGGGAGTTTTGCCATGGATCCCCCTCCGGCATGCCACAGTCCAGGTGTTAGTCCCCTTGAAACAACTTTTCCATCACTATTGTGGCCAGAAAGAGTCCCTGTTGGTTTTAAAGTTCGCCTGCCTATTGAAGTCAATGGCGGTTCGCCTGGTTCGCCGAAATTTTTAGGTTTGCGACATCACTACTCTATAAGCAAAAATTGGATTAACTTCCTTATCCATATTGCAACACCTTTCTTCATATAAGGTGAATCTGGATATATCTGAAAATGCTGAAACATTTAAATTGGCTTTTTTAGTTTAATTTTATTGTTAAATAAAGGTATTTTGTTGCTACAGTTAGATTGCAGCTGGTAATTTAAAGAGCACAACTGATATTTTAAATTTATATCCATAGTCATGTGTAGTTTTAACTAGTCACATTAATGCTAAATAATCTTATTTGCTAGATAAAGGTCTTTTGTATTTCATATCTCTAAGTCAGGCATATTATTGTGGAATCTCATATAAATTGGTAATGGTATTTAAATCTCTGATTGTGGTAAATTAAGCAGAGTAAGTTTGTAATCCATATTGGGCATTGTATTAGAGTTATTGGCTAATTATAGAATATTCTGGTATTTTATTGTGATATTTTTATGTGATTCATTCTAAGTAAGGTCCATTTTAGAGACATATTTTTGATTTACTTTGTAAAGAATTTTATAACAGCATAAGCGTGTATAGTTGATTCATAATCTATTCTAGTTTCTATATAAATATATTTCAATGTGTTTATAAATTTAAATAATCTCAAGAATTTAGGAATACATATTAATTTCAATTGTTTCTTATATACATTTAATTGGAGGTTATTTTAAATAATAATAATAAATAAATTGTATTAGAACCCTGGTATATACTGACATTAGAATGCCGCTAATTGCAGCTGCGCACCACACTTCTATTATTCCCGGCAGTGACAGTGTTAATCAGGTAGCTTGAAAGGTTAATTTTAGCTGCAGTGTAGAGATTACCCTTCCAACTGACACCTTCCACTACCTGATCCCTCCCAAAAAGATTTTTATCCCTTCCTCACCCCCACTGGTGACCACCATATTAGGTACTGGCAGACCGTCGGCCAGTATGCAGTTTAGTTTTTTTTTATTATTATTATTTTAAAAAATATAACTATTTGTTTTTCTGCAGTGTAGTGATCCTCCTCAACCCTCCTACCTCCCTGATCTCCCAAATAGCTTCTAACCCCCCTCCCACTAATTGTGGCCATCTTTAATATTGGCATTTGTCTGCCAGTACATATACATCATTATTTCCCCAATTATTCTGTAGTTTAGTGGTCCCCCACCGCCCCCCTCCAGTGATAGTTAGCTAGGGTCCCCCACCCCCACATTTGTTCTGTAGTGTAGCTCCCCATCCCTCCCTCTCTCCATTTTTTTCCAGTACAGGGCATATCCCTCCCTCCCTCCCCCCTCCACTGCTTGACCGATCGTGCTCCAGTTCCATATGCAGACATATGCCTGTAGCTAGGGATGGGCAAATGTGTAAATTTCCAAATTTGAATGTTAGAACAAATGTTATTACCGAAATTCGAATTATAAATCCGAATGTTAATAAGAATGAATATTCTTAAAAATTCTATAATCGAATGATATTTACAGTTTTCGAATGTCACTTTCGAATTCGAAATGTTTATCATTATATCGAATGTCCACATTCGAAATTTTGAATTTAACATTCTATTTAACAAATAATATTCAGAAGTTCAATAGTTCATGTGGTAGGGAGGGAATCTAGTAAATTGATATATAATAGATACAAATATATCATTTCCATGAAGTAACTCTTCCTTTCTCTGTTTTTGTTACCAAAGTTAAATAAGTTAAAATGTATTGATTTTATTTATTTATTTATTCAGGTATTTATATATGTTTTTTTTTTCATAGACTATCCTAAAGTTTCAGTATACAGAATATTAATATTCTTGCCTTTCTAAAGTGTATCTACAACTTATTTTATTTTTCCTGAGTTATGATAACCATAATGAACAGCTAGTTTGAAAGAAGGGGGCTGGTTTTTATACAATTACAAAGAAGCCTTTTACAGAGAGTTACATATATTAATCTTTAAGAGCACTGAGCTCACTTCCATGATATTATGTTGGTATGTAGCAAAACAAATCACATAAAAATATTTGAATCCCACATGAAACAGAAGCATATTTTAAATTACCGCATTTCTCAGCTTTCTGAAAATATTGATAGAGTTGATTTTTTTTTAAAAACATTAAAATTAATGTACTCCATTTACTTGGATTTAACCTGCAAAAAAAGTAATGTCTGAGTGAACACCAATGCACTGGCTATGGAACAAGGTGAAAATCCCCACACATCAGCATCTACTGCAAAGGAAAATTATTATATTTAGCATTGTATAAAAGAAAAAAAACTGAGATTACAAGGGGAGCACTACTGATAGCACAATATTACAAGTCCACGGTAAGACTAAATAACCAGAGATTGTTTAGTGCAGCAGACATCCATTAGTGTGCCCCATACTTTCAATGGATATCGCATCTGCGCTAAACATCACTCATATTACAAGTTCAAAGTTATGTGTTGTGCTGTAGCGCAACCCAAAATAAGGCTAGAAAAGTTAGCTCAACATTATGGCCCCTATTTAACAACTGTCCGACCTGATCCGACAGACCTCGCTGAATGCGGAGAGCAATACGCTCACTGTATTCAGCATTGCACCAGCAGCTCTTGTGAGCTGCTGGTGCAACGCCGCCCCCAGAAGGTTTGTGGCAAATTGGCCACCAGCAGGGGGGTGTCAATCAACCCGATTGTACTCGATCGGCTTGAATTGCTGCGATGTCTGTCCGCCTGCTCAGAGCAGACGGACAAGTTATGGAGCAGCGGTCTTTAGACCGCTGCTTCATAACTGGTGTTACAGACGAGCCTGTCGGCTCGCCAGAAACATGGGCCTTCAAGCTCCATCTGGAGCTTGATAAATGGGCCCCCATACCTAAAGTAAAGTGTTAGGGCTAGTGTAAAATTTTCACAAAACACACTTAAAGTGAATGTAGAGTTTGCGGAATGAGTGCCCGTTTTTTTAAAAATCCTATTAAAAACAGGGGCACTTTCATTCATCAAACTTTATATTTCACTGGATTTGTTAAAATACTTACCTTTTCTTCTTGAAAGCCGCTCCAGCGCTTCTCCAACCCGTTGCAAGCCTCTTCATACATCAGCAATGATGACGATTCCGGCATCCTCCAATCACGGCTTCCCCGCGCCTAAAGCAATGCCGTGATTGGAGGAAGGCCGTGATCATCATTTCTGATGTAGAAAGAGGCTTGCGACGGGCAAGGGAAGCGCTGGAGCGGCTTTCACAAAGAAAAGGTAAGTATTTTAACAAAACCAATGAAATGTAAAGTTTGATAAATAAAAGTGCCCCCGTTTTTAATAGGATTATTAAAAACCGGGCACTGGTTCATCAAATTTTACATTCACTTTAAGTCATAGTAAAATAAAGTATGAGCCTCATATATAAATGTTTAATATAAAATATTTTTATTATTGAAAAAAATTATAAAAAGAGTTTAAAAGGGATATGGTATATGTCACTGTGTTTGACTGGGAATATTAATAAAGGGACATAAAACCCAATTTTTTTCTTTCATGATTCAGAAAGAGCATGCAATTTTAAACAACTTTCTAATTTACTTCTATTATTTAATTTGCTTCCTTTTCTTGTTATACTTTGCTGAGAGGGTTATCTAGGCAAGCTCAGGAGCAGCAAAGAACCTAGGTTCTAGCTGCTGATTGGTGTCTGCATATATATATATATCCTGATTTTCATTGGCTCACCCATGTGTTCGGTTAAAAACCAGTAGTGCATTTCTGCTTCTTCAACAAATGATACCAAGGGATTGAAGCAAACTTGATAATAGAAGTAAATTGGAAAGTTGTTTAAAATTATATGTTCTACCTAAATCATGAAAAAATATATTTTGGGTTTCATGTCCCTTGAAGAGCATTGTTTCTCTGCTACTATCGAATTAAACTGGTTGGGTCAGTTTCCCAGCTGCTCCTTATTAAGGGCCAGATTATGAGTAGCGCAGTAACAGTTACGCGCAAGCCTTATCGAGTTTATCAGGGCTGTTTGAGCGCAAGTTGAAAGTAAACCTGATCACTTAAGCGCAATAAAAGTTAACGTGCGTTGGGATAGCGTGACCCTAGAACTCTGGTTAACTGTTTCGCAAGTAAAAAACGTATCACAAAACACATAAAAAATACATGTAAAAGTACAGTTAAAAAATGAAAAAGAATTTAAGGGAGGCGCTAAAAAAGCCAAAGGTATCAACACTTACAGGTAGAATAAATATACATTTATTAAAACATACAAATAACACCTTGAAGGGACGTCTCCCCAAATAGGTAATCCAAAGAGCACTATATAAAATTAATATTAAAAATTACTACACTGATAAGACTCTAAAATGGTTATCCTATAACAAGCATAGATCTAAAAACTTTACGTATAGACCGCTAAGTACAAAAAATCTATTGCACACTTTTTATAAAAAACTGTAAGGGTCTCTAATAGACGTATGTAAAAAACAGTGATATTTGATAAAGTCCAATGTGTAGATAGATAGAATACCACCAAGCTGCCAATCAAAAAATGAAGTAAAGCTGCCGATTAAACTTTAAATGTTCCACACTTCCTTAGGAGGATTTGAAACCCAGCATAGCGTTAAAGGTAATACAGTCAAATTTCTTCGCAATGTACATTACCCAAGATCTCCTGATCGTATGTGGTTCACCTTCCCTGTTCGGTATCCTCCTCGAGTGGATCCGACTGGGATTTTTCGGTTCTGACGTCACTGTATGAAGTTCCGGTAAGGGAAAGAGGCCAAACCTTGCGCTTATTTCTAAACTTCACAGGCGCGGTCCTCTCACATCCACCCTGCACTTAGTGCTTATGCACGCAAGGGTATATACAGATGTTGTAGATAGGTAGGCACTGTAGTGAATATTCAGAACTCATTCAAGCCACAAACCATAACAGAGATTCTTCAAACTAGAAAAAGTTCCAATATTTATAACCCGGATTATGTTAAGGAATCCAATATGTGTAGATAGTAGCATGTAATAAATGCCAAGGAGTAGTCCTGCCAACACAACGACGCGTTTCGCCCTCTTATGGGCTTTATACGTAAAGTTTTTAGATCTATGCTTGTTATAGGATAACCATTTTAGAGTCTTATCAGTGTAGTAATTTTTAATATTAATTTTATATAATGCTCTTTGGATTACCTATTTGGGGAGACGTCCCTTCAAGGTGTTATTTGTATGTTTTAATAAATGTATATTTATTCTACCTGTAAGTGTTGATACCTTTGGCTTTTTTAGCGCCTCCCTTAAATTCTTTTTCATTTTTTAATCTTTCTTTTGACAACTATAGGGGTATTGTCATTTAAGGGGGAGTGTGGTATCTCTTTGTCCTAGCGCACCTTAAACACATATTTTTATTAAAAGTACAGTTACACTCATAATAACACTATCTAATAAACATTATTTAAAAAAAAATATTGGACAAAAAAAATAAAAAATATGGGCTTAAAGATGAGTTTTTAGATGTTAGAAGAAAGCAAAGGGCTGCTAAGGGCTTTAACATAGAGATACCTACAAATACATAAATATATACATATATTTATATGTATATATATATATATATATATATATATGTGTGTGTGTGTGTGTGTATTTATATGTGTATATATGTATTTACAGACATATATACACATATAAATACATATGTATACTAATATACACACATATATGTGCATTGCAGCCATTTGCAGTCAAGTAGATGAAAACATGGAAAAGCATATTTATACAATATTCATATGTAATAAAGTGTTTTACTGTGTATTTGCTGTGAATATTTCACATTACAATGTTCCACACATAGCAGAAAATGTTCTAAGTATTTTTTTATTTTTATTTTTTATTTTTTTATAGATTTTTCTTTATTGAATGCAAAAACTTTACATACATTTGTATATTAGATAAGCCAACTAAGTGGCCGAACTGTAGTACAAAAATAAAAATGCATATTACATGCCTTTATTACAAATAATTGGCAACTGTAACTCTTTGCAACTTATTTACTATTTTCATATAGCATTCAGGTGTACCTAGGCCCATGTCTTCGTCTTTTAACTTTATAGTTGTTCCGAGAGGTGTGTTATATATCTATGCCTCTGCTGTTCTCAGGCTTTAATTGTAATAACCTGGAATCTGTTAGTGCTCTCTTCACTCCCCTCCCTCTGATATAGGTGGTAGAATAAAGTCAAGTTTCATCCCAAGCTCCCTTAGTTACAGTCTATATTCTGTCAACCCCCAGACCACTACTGAGTTGGGTATGGTTGATCAAGTGTGGGAGGTGTGCGATCCAGCCGGGCCTGCCAGCTAGCTCCCCCAATCTCCCCCACTGCCTGTCGTGTGTCTGTGGTATGTTGCCGCCAGATTGTCAGCATCAGCTCGTAAATTGTTAATGTACCCATTTGCCAGTGGTGGTATCTTTCTAATTGTAGCAGGGTAGTGACCTGCAGTTTCCAGTCACCTATAGTAGGAATAGTTTCCAATTTCCAAAGCCTTGGAATTAAGACTTAATTTGCACTATTCAACATAAGTATTAACAGTGCCCTGAGAGCTGGGTTATCTATCTTTGGGAGCGTTAGGAACAGTAAGACCTGTGGGTCGTTGGACAGTGTCTGTCCTATGATCTTTGAGATCTGGGCTAAGACCCCAGTCCAAAATGTGTCCAACTTATTGCAATGCCACCATATGTGTGTTGGGGTCCCTATTTCACCACATCCCCTCCAGCATTTATTGCTGGATGACATATATTTTTTGAAGTCTACTTGGAGTGAGTTACCACCTGGTGAGGTATTTATAATTAGTGTCTAGTATCCCGGTTGAAATTGAGGATTGTTTGGTAAGCATGAAAGCAGCTGACCACTATTTGTCCGTAAAGCTAGTCCCTAGTTCTTTTTCCCCATGACTTAGTGTATGTAGGTAGTGTTTGGGTATTTTCTGTCAAAAGCAGTTTATACAATCTGGATATTGCATGTTTCGGAGTATTATCAAGCAAGCATAGGGTCTCGAATGGAGTGGTCTTTCTGAGTAGATTCTGCTTATCCGGATGAGTATTTACGTAATGGCAGATTTGAGTATGGGAATACCATGTCAAGTATAGGTCCGGATTTTTTTCCGAGAGTTCCTCTAATGTTTTCACTTTCCCTTCCCTATATAATGTGGAGATAATTTGGTCTTTTATATGTGTGGTTTTGTCGACCTGTGTCACCGTGAGATTCCGGGGCAAGAACGGATTATTGCTAACTGGTGTCATAGGGGATACTAGTCTTGAAATATTGGTAGAAGTGTGTAGAAGTTTGTCCCAGGTCGAGAAGAAGTCAGTGTATATGGGGGTATTATGTATCACCTTAGGTCTGTGCCCCGCTGGTATCCATGCAGCTATCCCTGCGTTTGCCAGACCCAACACGTGTCAGTCCAATTGGACCCATTGTTTATGTGGGTTGTTGGAGCACCAATCCAGCAGCCTGTGTAGTGTGATGGCAATTTTATAAGTAGGTATGTGAGGTACCCCCAGACCCCCTCTGTCCTTGGGCAGGTATAGTGTGTGTCTTGCTATTCTTGGCTTAATTCCCAGCCAGATTAATTGCTACAAGAGGGCTTGGATTTTGTGTAGGTATTGACCTGTTAAAGGAACTAGGATAGTCTGTAACAGGTATAGTAGTCTAGGGAGGATGTTCATTTTTACCACGTTAATCCTGCCGAGCCAGGATATGGTTTTATTTTTCCAGCTCAATAGGTCCACTGAAATGGGTTCCTCTAGTGACCTATAATTGGATTGGAATATTACTTTAGGGTCCGTGGCAAGGAATATTCCAAGGTATTTTAATTGAATCCTCTGTTTTTTAAGTGGGCAATGGATAGTCAAGTGATTCAATTCTTGTTCTTCATAAGTGAAATTCAACATTTCAGATTTAGAGACATTGAGAAGAAAATTAGAGATGAGCCCAAAACTCTCTAAATGTGTCCAATATGTATGGAATTGAAGTTTCTATCTTAGTGAGGGTTAGGAGGACATCATCGGCATACAATGTCAAATTATACTGTGTGTCGTTTATATGGATTCCTACAATTTGGGGGATTGTCTAATCTTTTGTGTCAGGGTGTCTATGAAAAGTGCAAACAAAACAGGGGAGAGTGGGCAGCCTTGTCTGGTGCCGTTATGGATACTGAAACTATCTGATAGGATGCCATTCACTTTAACTTTGGCTGTGGGTGAGGAGTATAGTGAGAACACCTGTGATATAAATTTGTCGCCAAATTTCATTTTTTGCATTACTGCTTTGAGAAATTGCCAATTTACCCTATCAAAGGCTTTCTCTGCATCTGTGGAAATCATTACTGCTGGGATATTATTGTTTTTTACATGAGATATGATTTGCAGAGCTTTCAAGGTGTTGTCCCTAGCCTCTCGGTCTGGGACAAATCCCACCTGGACCGTATGTGTCAGGGTCACTTGAATGTCTAAAAAGATCAAGAACTAAATGTAAACCACAGCTGCTGAGATTGCTTGTATAATTGTATTTTGTAGCACACTGATATATGGGGAACTACATTAATTACTGAATAGGTAATGTGGAACCCCCAAAAATCATATAGCACATTAGTATGGAAGGAAAGTAAGTAGAATGACACTATGGCTGCCACATGTGAAGCACTTCACTGAACAGGTGCAGCAGAGTCACTAGCTCACAAACCTTCAGATAAACAACGGTGTAGTGGTAACAGAACATATTATTAGTTTAGTAATAGCGAAGATAAATGTGTAATAATTTGCCTGTAGATGTGTACACAATGGCAACCAAACGGAACTACATTTAGATTACTTGCACAGTTTAATAAAGCTAACAATTACCTTTTATTACAACCTGTAATACTGTCTGGAGGGAGAGAGGATGAAGGTACCGGCTGGTTGATTCACTGTTAGCAAGCAGTCAGTAACGGAGCAGGGAACCGGAGCTGCATGTAGCCTTGCGGTGTTAGTTGGCGTGTGACGTCACCGCGGTGTGATCCGTAGTTCTGGTAGTGTGGAAAAAGTAGGTCCATGTGAGTAAGACACAGAATTCCGTGACAGGCAGGGAGAGGAGACTGTAGACACAGCGGAATAGATCCAAGGGATGTATAACTTCAGAAGAGAGTAAGTACAGCCTACAGGCTGACCGGCTAGATAGAGTAATGCTGAAAAACAATACCAAGCAATCAGTGTTTGGCCATGTGCTGATTTATACAGCAATCAATCTGAGAGGTATGAGATTTAAAGGAACAGTACCTTAAACCATAACTGCCAATTAGTATGCAATTATATGAGTCCTAAGGATACAAGTCCTGACAGTATGTATGAGTTTTGGTAAAAATCTGTTAATTCTAGTGGCTAGGACTTTGGCTAATAATTTTATATCTGAATTTAGCAGGGAAATGGGGCGGAATTTTTCTGGTCTATCAGTTTTTTTCCCTGGTTTTGGGAGTACCGTTATGTGTGCCTCTAGCATGTTTCTAGGGAGGCTGTTTGTTTCTTATAAGTTGTTAAATACGTCTGCTAGTGGGGTTAACAGATATTTTGCAAAGTTTTTGTAATATATAATACCAAGGCCATCTGGCCCTGGGCTTTTGCCATTAGGTATACTCTTAATTGCGGCCATGATTTCCTCTAGTGAAATTGGTTTTTCCAAGTGTTCCACCTCTCCAACCTCTAATGTTGCAAGTTCTATGTGTGAAAGGAATTTGTCTATGTCCAATGACGTGGCAGTGTTTTTAATGTTGTAAAGGGTGGCGTAATAGTGTTGGAAGGTTTCTGCTATCTGGTTGTTGTTGTTGTGTGATTTTCCCTGATGGTCAGTAATCTTGTGTATATGTGTGACCAGCTGTCATCTTTTGAGTGATCTTGCTAGTGAGGACCCGGTCTTATCTCGCATCTCAAAATGTTTCTGTTTTAAAAGGGCTGTCTTCTTCTGGTATTCTTTTGTTAGATGTTCTTTTAATAGTAGCCTGGCCTGTGTCAGTGCTTCAAGTATTTTGGTGGAGTGTGGCTCTAGTTTGTGTTTTTTTTCCCATTAGCCTATCTGTGCCAATGTAGAATTTAAGAATTGCCTACTGGTTTTTTTTTCCCGAGCCTTGTGTGCCAACAATTCCCCCCTCACCACACATTTATGTGCTTCCCACACTGTTGTATGTACTATATTATCCGTGGTGTTTTCTCTAAAATAGTGTCCCAGTGTTTTTTCTATGTCCTGGTTTATTAGTGTATTCTCAAGCATATATTCGTCTAGTCTCCATATAAATGGTTGTTGTGGTATGTCTGGCCAGTCTATAGTCTACTGCACCGGGGCATGGTCAGACCATGTGATGGGTAGCATAGTGGAGTCAGTTATAATTGAGAGCCCTATCTGATCCGTGAAAAGGTAGTCAATTCTTGTATAGATTATATGGGGGTGGGAATAGAAGGTATAGTCTCTAGACTCCGGGTTAAGAGTTCTCCAAATGTCGTGGAGTGTCAACTGAGTTATCTGATTTGTGACTGACTTTATTATCCATTTAGGTGTGTGTATGGCCTGCAGAAGTGTCCACCCTTACATCTAGTGAGAGATTGAAATCCCCACCCAGAAACAAAGTGCCCTTGGAGTGTTCCAGTAGCTTTTGGTATATTGTTTTGAAAAGGATGTGCTGTTCCGTATTGGGTAAGTATATATTCGCCAGGGTAATTGGCCTTTTATATATAAGAGGCCGGTTAAGATGATATATCTGCCATTTTTATCTTTCACAATGTTTGTCGCCTGGAAATGAACAGAGTTTTTGATGAGTATACCCACCCCTCCCGATTTGGTGGGCCCTGATGCTAAGTATGCTGTTTCATATTTATGGTTGAGCAGTTTGGGCTCCCTCCCCTTCTTCAAATGAGTTTCCTGTATGAACAGGAAATCACTTGTGGCTCTGTGTAAATCTTTGAACACCATGGATCTTTTCTCAGGGCTGTTTAACCCCTTTACATTTATTGTGGTTAGAGTGACTGTGTAAGTATGTGGTGGCATCTTGGCTATTGCAGGTGTTGTCTTACCCGTTACTTTTAACTGGGGATGGGTACAAGTCCCACAGTCCGTGGGATGGATTTGTCTACTTGCTTCGACCGTCAAGGGTGCAATCGCTTGTAGTTCAGGTGTGAGCAGTCAGTGGATTAAACAATCCCGTATGCCTAATGGGTGAAGTGTGTTCTCCCAGATGTTGTATCTGAGAGTCCTGGTGAACAGTGTGACCTAAAGTAAATAATAAGTAAGGAACCAATAAAAATTTTCAACACGAACAAATAGTTACCTTTAACAATTTTTTGTGCAAGTAAAACATTTAGGATAATTAAGACATCGCTGTGTCACCGCGGCTCCCGGACCTTCTCTCTGTGAATGACATCACGTTGCCTAGCAATGTGACGCGTCCTCGGCACTCCCTCTGATGACGTCGCCGCTCCTGCCTTTTAAACCACGGCGGGAGATCTTCTCGGGACCCGTTTGTCTGATTAACTCCGGTGCTGTGAGTACTTATTTTGAACCTGCCTGACCTTGCTTTCCTTATTCCTATACTGACTCCTGGATACCGACTATTGCCTGCCTGACCTTGCTTATGCCTAGACCCTTCTTCTGACTCCTGGATACCGACTATTGCCTGCCTGATCTTGCTTATGCCTTGACCCTCAAACACTCCTGGATATATTTTCCTTTGCCTGTCTGAGTCTTCTACAGTCTCTAATCTTGCTTCAGTCCTGCCTAAAGTGAGCATTTATCTTTTGTTTGTTGCAAACCTGCTTAAAGGGACATTTACTTTTACAAGCTGCTAAAGAGAACATTAACATGTGTTTGTTGCAAACCTGCTTAAAGGGACATTTTCTTTTACAAGCTGCTAAAAAGAACATTATCATTTGTTTGTTGCAAACCTGCTTAAAGGGACATTTACTTTTACAAGCTGCTAAAGAGAACATTAACATTTGTTTGTTGCAAACCTGCTTAAAGGGACATTTTCTTTTACAAGCTGCTAAAAAGAACATTAACATTTGTTTGTTGCAAACCTGCTTAAAAGGACATTTACTTTTACAAGCTGCTAAAGATGGCGGACCTGCCCTGGAAATAGAGTACTGCCGATGGGAGGAAATGTTGCGGCCCAGCATCTCCGAGGTGGAAATAGTCGGTATTGGAGGAATTGATACCGGGAACCTGCTTATAGAGCATTATCATTTGTTTGTTGCAAACCTGCTTAAAGGGACATTTACTTTTACAAGCTGCTAAAAAGAACATTATCATTTGTTTGTGCAAACCTGCTTAAAGGGACATTTACTTTTACAAGTTGCTAAAGAGAACATTAATCATTTGTTTGTTGCAAATCTGCTTAAAGGGACATTTCGTTTCATTTACTTCAAACCTGCTTAAAGGAACTTTGTTGTCTGTTGGAATCAATTCTACTTAAAGGGACGCTAACTCTTTTGTTGCTATCCTGCTTAAAAGAACATTTATTATTTTTGTATCCTACCTTATTTGTTTCCTGAGTGGGTCACGTCCTTGTTATTTCTCAGTGTGCTAGCGTGTGTTTTACTTTTCACGCTAGCAGTTGGGTTAAACCCTGGACTGATTCCTAAATTGCTGACATTACAAAAGGGCGATAAATGGACCCCACTGAATTATCCATGGCCGTGGCTCACCAGGGACTACTACTGGGATCTCATGCTACCCACTTGCAATCCCTGGACACTAAGCTTGATCAAATAACTACATTATTACAGAGCTTGGTTGCTCCTACACCTCCCAATCCTAATCCTATTGAGGCATTACCTCCTTCGATTCCTAACAACCAGTCTCAAGTACAACTGAGTCCCAGGATACCTCTTCCGGATAAGTATGATGGGAATCCTGAAGACTGTAGGGGTTTTCTGAATCAATGCCGTCTCCATTTCCGAAATAGCCCTACTCTTTTTGCTACTCCCTCTTCTAGAATTACATTCCTCATTTCCTTAATGAAAGGAAAAGCTTTGGCTTGGGTATCACCTTTGCTAGAAAAGAATGATCCTATACTACTGGATGTAGATGCTTTTCTCTCTGTATTTTCAAATGTATTTGATAAACCTGGAAGATCTTCCGCTGCTGAAGCTACTCTCTTAGATCTACGACAAGGTAGTCAACCAGTTTCTCAATATGCTATTGAGTTCCGCACTCTTGCTTCTGAAACTACTTGGAATCAGGGAGCACTTAGAGCCGCTTTCTGTAAAGGACTTTCTGAGCGTCTCAAGGATGAATTGGTGTATCGGGAACTTCCAGAATCCCTAGAAGCCTTAATAAATCTTTGTATCAGTCTCGATGCCAGATTTCGTGAACGCCAACAAGAAAGGGATAGAACTCAGAGGTTCAACTCGAACTCCTTTTCGTTTGGCTCCTCATTTTTCTAATCCAGTAACTCCTGCCTCTCCTACTCCTGATCAAGCTGAACCTATGGAAGTGGGAAGCATAAAATTAACAGAGACTGAATGCTTGAGAAGACGTTCTCTTCGCCTGTGTTTGTACTGTGGCCTTAAAGGGCATTTATTAAGGGATTGTCCTACCAAACCAGTAAAAGCCAGGCCTTAACGTTTGTCCAGGGAACTGAGTTAAGCTAAAACAGTAGTCATTCCCTATACAAGAAACTCTTTGTTCCAGTAACCCTTCAATTTGGACATAGTAAGATACATACCCAAGCTCTTATTGACTCTGGTGCTGGAGGAGTGTTCATTGACTCCACGTTCGTGTCTACTCACACAATACCCTTATCAAAGAAAAAGTATTCTATTTCTGTCTCTACGGTTAGTGGAGATCCTTTGGGTTCCAGATACATTCAGTTTGCTACTAAACCTTTACTTCTTTCTGTTGGAATTCTTCATTCTGAGACAATATGTTTTAACGTCATTTCTACTCCTCAATTTCCCATAATCTTGGGACTTCCCTGGCTCCAATTACATAATCCTACTTTTTCTTGGACTTATGGTGAACTCACCTCCTGGGGATCAACATGCCAGACTAATTGTCTTCAAAAGATCACTAAGTTACCACTTACTATTGCTCTCACTACCGAAACTCCGGACTCTCTACCTATGCCTTATCATGACTTTGTGGATGTTTTCTCCAAGAAAGAGGCTGAACGTCTTCCTCCTCACCATCCTTTTGATTGCCCCATTGATCTTCTTCCTGGGGCTACTTATCCTCGAGGCAAGACATATCCACTTTCTAGACCCAAAAACGTGGCTTTGGAAGAATATATTAAAGACAATCTGGCTAGAGGATTTATTCGACCCTCCTCTTCTCCTGTAGGGGCTGGTCTCTTTTTTGTAGGAAAGAAGGATGGCGGACTGCGACCCTGTATTGATTACAGAGGACTAAATCAAATTACCATCAAGAACAATTATCCTCTACCCCTTATTCCTGAATTGTTTACTTATCTTCAAGGATCCACCATATTTACCAAACTAGATCTACGTGGTGCATACAATCATATCCGTATGCGCAAGGGTGATGAATGGAAGACAGCTTTTAACACTCGATTTGGGCATTACGAGTATCTGGTCATGCCTTTTGGGCTATGTAATGCTCCTGCGGTTTTTCAACATTTTGTGAATGAGATTTTTCGCGATTTTTTGAATATCTTTGTCATTATATACCTTGACGATATCCTGATTTTTTTTCAAAACTACCAAGATCATGTGCACCACGTCAAGAGGGTACTTCAACATTTAAGAGATAACAATCTGTTTGCTAAGCTGGAGAAATGTTCATTCCATCAAAAATCCATACCCTTTCTGGGTTATGTAATATCTGAATCTGGATTTGAGATGGATCCTACTAAACTTTCTGCCATTTTGGATTGGCCTAGACCTGATTCTCTGAAAGCTCTGCAACATTTTCTGGGCTTCGCCAGCTATTACAGGAAATTCATCAACAATTTTGCGACTATTACTTCTCCTCTTACTTCTCTCACTAGAAAGGGGCACAATTGTAAAGAATGGCCTCCTGAGGCTGTTTATGGCTTTTGAGTCTCTCAGAGAAGCTTTTTCTTCTGCACCTATTCTCCTTCACCCAAATCCAGATTTTCAATTCATCTTGGAAATCGATGCTTCCTCTGTAGCTGCTGGGGCTGTTCTTTCCCAACGAATACCTGATACTGGAAAAATCCATCCTGTGGGATTCTTCTCCAAAAAGTTCACTCCTTCTGAATTAAACTATGACGTAGGCAATAAAGAGTTGCTTGCAAATTAAAATGGCCCTGGACGAATGGAGGCATTGGGTGGAGGGTACTTCTTTGCCGTTTTCCATACTCACAGATCATAAAAAGCTTCTTTATCTCCAAACGGCCAAACGATTGAATTCCAGGCAAGCACGTTGGTCTTTATTCTTCTCACGTTTTCACTACAATTTGTCTTATATACCCGGTTCAAAAAATATTAAAGCTGACGCCCTTTCCAGACAATTTCAAGATACTTCAATTCCTGAGTCAGGTACCATTCTCCAACCTCATGAAGTCATAGCCCAGTAATCAACTTCTTGGTTACAAGATTTACAGTCTGCTCAGAAGAACCTTCCTTTGTCTTGTAAACCTCCTGATGGTCTAGTCTTTGTTCCTGAACGTCTTCGTTCCAAGATCCTATATTGGGCTCATGATAGTCCCCTCTCTGGACATCCTGGCATCAGTAACACCGCTCGAAATCTCAAACAACATGTCTGGTGGCCCACTCTCTCTCAAGATGTTAAAGATTATGTCTCAGTTTGCACACAATGTGCCACTAACAAGACTCCTCGTCAACTTTCTTCAGGTTTACTTCAACCGTTACCCATTCCTCATCAACCTTGGACTCATGTATCCATGGACTTTATTACGGACCTTCCTCTTTCAGCTGGAAACAACACTATTTGGGTGGTGGTCGACAGGTTCTCTAAAACTGCTCATTTTATTCCCTTACCCAGTTTACCGTCTGCCAAAAGACTTTCTGAACTTTTTATTTTGCATATTGTGAGAATATATGGATTTCCTCTGGATATTGTTTCGGATAGAGGGGTACAGTTTGTTTCCCGGTTTTGGAGATCACTTTGTAAACACTTTGGAACAACAATTTCTTTGTCTACTTCACATCATCCACAATCAAACAGCCAGACCGAAAGGGTAAACCAGTGCCTTGAAACATATCCTAGATATTATGTGGATCATTTTCACTCTAACTGGACTTCTTATCTCCCATTAGCAGAATTGGCTCATAAGGCTCGGTATAATTCCTCTCTTCAGACCTCTCCTTTTCATGCGGCCTATGGATATCAACCCAGAACGTTTCCTTTGCATAGTTCTTCCACAGAAAATCCTGGTTCTGATCTTTCTGCCCGAAGATTAACTCGTCATTGGCGGAGTATACATCTTATTCTTTCTAAAACTTCTAAACGTTACAAGTTCTTTTCAGATCTTCGAAGGAAGAAGGCTCCCAAGTATCGTCCTGGTGATAAGGTTTGGATTTCTTTACGTCACCTTCGCCTCAAACAACCTTCTACCAAATTGGGACCACGATATGTGGGTCCTTTCCGAATATTGAGTCAAGTGTGTTCCACTGCTTACCGGGTAGCTTTACCCAAGACTCTCAAAGTCCATCCTGTATTCCACGTCTCTCTTCTGAAACCTATGTTGTCTAATAGGTATTCTAAACCTATTTCCAAGCCTCCACCTCTTTTTGTTCATGGACACCCTGAATTTGAGGTCAGCCACATTCTAGATTCCAGACTCCGTGGCAAGAAATTGTATTATCTCATTCATTGGAAAGGTTATCCAGTCATGGAACGATCCTGGGAGACGGCTCATCAAATGAACGCTCCTAACTTGATGAAGGCCTTCCACAATTCTTACCCTACTAGGCCTGGTCCTGTCCCCCGGAGGGGTCCTTGAGGGGAGGGGTGCTGTTACGATCCTTCCGTTCATTGCTGTGTCACCGCAGCTCCCGTACCTTCTCTCTGTGAATGACGTCACGTTGCCTAGCAACGTGACGTGTCCTCGACACTCCCTCTGATGACGTCGCCGCTCCTGCCTTTTAAACCACGGCGGGAGATCTTCTCGGGGCCCGTTTGTCTGATTAACTCCGGTGCTGTGAGTACTTATTTTGAACCTGCCTGACCTTGCTTTCCTTATTCCTATACTGACTCCTGGATACCGACTATTGCCTGCCTGACTTTGTTTATGCCTAGACCCTTCTTCTGACTCCTGGATACCGACTATTGCCTGCCTGACCTTGCTTATGCCTTGACCCTCAAACACTCCTGGATATATTTTCCTTTGCCTGTCTGAGTCTTCTACAGTCTCTAATCTTGCTTCAGTCCTGCCTAAAGTGAGCATTTATCTTTTGTTTGTTGCAACCTGCTTAAAGGGACATTTTCTTTTACAAGCTGCTAAAAAGAACATTAACATTTGTTTGTTGCAAACCTGCTTAAAGGGACATTTACTTTTACAAGCTGCTAAAGAGAACATTAACATGTGTTTGTTGCAAACCTGCTTAAAGGGACATTTTCTTTTACAAGCTGCTAAAAAGAACATTAACATTTGTTTGTTGCAAACCTGCTTAAAGGGACATTTACTTTTACAAGCTGCTAAAGAGAACATTATCATTTGTTTGTTGCAAACCTGCTTAAAGGGACATTTATTTTTACAAGCTGCTAAAAAGAACATTATCATTTGTTTGTGCAAACCTGCTTAAAGGGACATTTACTTTTACAAGTTGCTAAAGAGAACATTAATCATTTGTTTGTTGCAAATCTGCTTAAAGGGACATTTCTTTTCATTTACTTCAAACCTGCTTAAAGGAACTTTGTCTGTTGGAATCAATTCTACTTAAAGGGACGCTAACTCTTTTGTTGCTATCCTGCTTAAAAGAACATTTATTATTTTTGTATCCTACCTTATTTGTTTCCTGAGTGGGTCACGTCCTGGTTATTTCTCAGTGTGCTAGCGTGTGTTTTACTTTTCACGCTAGCAGTTGGGTTAAACCCTGGACTGATTCCTAAATGGCTGACACTGATCAAGTCTCACTGTAATTTGGTTAATTTCCTAATTCTATTCAATAAAGACTACAACGGTATTATCAACAGCTATAAAACTAAACTGTAAATCAATATTGATTATCTAAATTAAATAAAGTTCTCTTAAAAAATTGTAAGTCCGACACAAATTGTATACACGGTTAATAAACAGTAGGGGTATCCCCATCTTTAGAACCCAATCTAATGGAAGAAGTAATGCATAGACAATACTTTGATATACAACCTGTAGCTACAGTGGCCTCTCAAAAGTTCTTGCAGGTACTTTGAATGCTTCTGCCTGTTAAGGCGGGTTGATGTCCAGTGTTTGAGCTTTAGATGTTGATGGGGTCGAGCTCTGACCGGGTAGTTGAGGATTGTTATCTGCAGATCTATCCAAATTGCGTTGCTCCCTAAAGTGTCTTTGGCCATCTTCTGGGAGTGGTATGTTTATCTTCAGTGCTTCACAGAAACCTTGTAGGTCATCTATGCTTCTCTAGATAGCTGTGGTGTCACCCTTTAAGGCAAGAATACTAACTGGAAAACCCCTGCGATATGGTATATTTTGCTCTCTCAACGTGGATGTTATAAACTGTAATTCTCTTCTTTTTTGTAGCATTGTCGGGCTGAGGTCTGCAAATACTTGTATGTTACCTGCATGAGTTATCTTTTGTTTCTGTCTTGCATACCTGAGAATCTCCTCTCTATCTTTATGGTTTAGCAATTTCACTATGACATCCCTCGGCGGAGCCTTCGGTGGTGGCTTTGCCCTCAGTGCTCTATGTGCCCTTTCGATTGTTATTTCTAGTGAGGTCTTAGAGCCCTTAATTGTTCTAAATAGATCTTGAAGGCAGCCCTCCAGTGCTGCAGGTTGTATCGTTTCTGGTATGCCACGTATCCTTAGGTTGTTTCTTCGTCCTCTATTGTCTAAATCTTCGACTTTGTCTAGAAGGTGTTGGATTGTTTCCTCCTGGTCATACGCCATCTTTGATAAGTGCTGTATGTCGTTGCAGGCAGTGTTGTGGTATTCTTCTAGCGTTGAGATTTTGTTGTTGAATTTGGTTAGGTCTTTTTTCAGTTCCCCATACCAGCTCTTAACTTCTCCCATAATTTCTTTGATGTCATCTTTAGTACATAAGGCTTGTAAATCTTCTTTGGTAATGGCTGCATTACTAGAGAATGGTGAGGTGGTGGCCTGAGGGTCAGATGCAGGTTCATTAGTAGGGTTGTCTTCTGTGTGCGGCATGCTGATGATTTCCTGCTGTTTTAAGTATTGCTGAATCATTTCAATGCTGCTGTGGCTTTCCGATTTATGGGTTCTGCGGCCAGGCATGACCACGTGGATAGTGCTATAGCACTATGTGTCCTATTTTGCTTACAACAAATGCCTGTAATCCAATGGGGCAGACGTGAAGCTTTATCAGTGACTGTCCTTTATATTAGCTGAGATGAGGTACAGCTACTTAATAATGTCTCAGGGAAGTAAACCTGGCTTTTTGTACACCCCCCTCACTGCCTGAGGCCTCAAGAATCAACAAACTTCTTTATCCCACCCACAAGCGTGAATAAATAAATGTCCTTATGCCCTTGTAATTTGGTTTAAATATAAGTTCAAACTATTGCATAATATAGATGTCACGTGGGAGTTTAAAATCCATGCTGCAATCTATCCCTGCCATCTGTATGCTTATTGTGGGGCTATCCGGTCTTACTGATCCACAGACTATGTATTTTTAACTAGATATTGCTAAATAAATCTGTATATCTATACCTATATGTATTCATGTATGTATATATATATATATATACGTATAGCTTTATATTGCACCAAAATACTATAAGATATATGTAGAATGTATATAGAATGTATATTTATGAATAAATAGAACATATTTATTTATATATGTGAAATATTGATATTTGAATATGCAATTGGGTATGCCCACGAATACTGTGTTTTTTTCCACTTTTTTTGCTCCATTGACTTCTATGGGGAAATACATTAACACGTACGATACTCTAACTTCAGTTTTTTGCGCACGTGGGGTTAGTGCACAAGCAAAACTTTTTACTTTCAACTTGTAATACACGAACTACCCAACTCACGCCAAAAGCTTTCTTCTAGCAGAGTTAGCACACGAGCGTTAAATACCAAACCACTTGTAACCTAGCTCTAAGTTAGCTCCGGCCTTTATAAGCAGCTCTCTAGGAATAGTATTTGTCTCAGGGAGCAGACTGTTTTCCAGAGTAAAAGAGAGGCTGGAGACCTGTTAGCATGGCTGACTGCCTGTAAAGAGACACACTGGTAAGACAAACTTGTTATGATTTGTTTTGTACTTTGCATATGCAATTTCTGTGAAGTACTTAACTGGATTCAGGTTGGCTGGCCAGTTTAACATTAGTATGGGAACCTCTATGTATAGGTAGACTCCTGGCAGGAGTAGGCTTTTTATTTGAAAGCTCTGTTTTGCTGCTGCTTTGAAAGAGACAGTGCACCTGTTATGTTAAAATACTATTTTCACAGAATAAAACTGAAAATACAGTTACCACAGCCATTAAGACTATTCTCCCAGTGACCTTACCACAACACACACATATATATATATATATATATATTTACTTCATCTGGAGTAAAGGTGGCGCAGAGCGGAGGTGCGGATCGGTCTTCCCGGATCCAGAGCGGTGGTCCTCATCGGCGTTTCTCAGTGGCGGCGGTCCTCAGCAGCATGGAGGCTCCTCTTCATCTGATCTCTGTCGTACACTAAAAATGTAATGGAAGGTACAGCATTCAATTTGGGGTACCTTGCATTCCTATTGGCTGAACTGAAATCAGCCAATAGGATTAGAGCTACTGAAATCCTATTGGCTGTTCAAATCAGCCAATAAGGTTTCAGTAGCTCTAATCCTATTGGCTGACTTTAACATTTTAGCAAATAGGAATGCAAGGTACCTGATTTTTAAAAGGGTACCTTGCATTCCATCTTCAGTGTGCGGCGACAATCGTACGAACAGGATCTCCACGCTCAATGGCTCCACGGTCGCCGGTCTTCTGTTCTGCGGTCACCTCCTCTCTGCGCCAGCTTGGTACTGGATGAAGATAGAAGAGGTCGCCATGCTGGAAAAAAATATCGCCGCCTCCAAGAAGACTTCACTGCCTGAAAGAAGAACATCTCCGCCGGACTTCAGGAATGGTGAGTACCTATTTGGGGGTTAGACTTAGGCTTTTTTATTTTTTGGGGGGGTTTATTTTTAAGATTAAGGATTTAATGGGCTTGTAAAAGAGCTAAATGCCCTTTCAAGGACAGTAAAAAAGCTGAATGCCCTTTTAAAGACAATGCCCATACAAATGGCCCCTTTAGGGACAAAGGGTAGTTTAGGTTTTTTTAGTGTTAGGTTTTTATTTTGGGGGGTTTGATGGATGGGGGGTTACTATTAGGGGGGACTTAGTATTTTTTAAATGTTAAAGAGCTGTTTAACTTAGGGTAAGGCCCTACAAAAGGCCCTTTTAAGGGCTATTGGTAGTTTAGTTTATATTAGGAGTGTTTTTATTTTGGGGGGGCTTTTTTATTTTCATAGGGATAAGGTTTAATTTTTTTATTTTTGATCATTTTGTTCTGTAATTTTAGACTTTTTTATTTTTTGTAATTTTAGATAATTTTTTGCAATTTAATGTTAGGTTTTATTTTTAAATTAATGTTAGGATTTTTTATTTTAATTGTAACTTAGTTTATGTAATTTGGGTTAATTTATGGGGTGTTAGGTTAGGGGGCTTAGTAATTAAATTTTTGGTGGTTTAGGAGTGAATAGGTTAATTAGGTTTCTTGTGATTGTGATGTGGGGGGTTGGCGGTTTAGCGGTTAATAGGTTAATTAGGTTTATTGCGATGTGGGGGGTTGGCAGTTTAGGGGTTAATAGGTTAATTAGGTTTATTGCGATGTGGGGGGTTGGCGGTTTAGGGGTTAATATTTTAATTATGTTATTTGCATTCTTTATTTTGCGGATTAGCGGTTAATTACTTTATTATTTTGCGATGTGGAGGTTGGTGGTTTAGGTGTTTATTAATACTTTGTGCAGACGGTTAGGTTTTTATTATTTTGTGCGGGCTGTTAGGTTTGTTTGTTATTTTGTGCGGGCGGTTACGTGTTTTTTGTTGTTAATATTTTATGTGGGAGGTTGCTTGTTTTTTTTCTTAATGCTTCGTTTGTCTACACTGCATCCAGGTGGATTCCGAAAATGGCATGGTGGTGAAATGGCAGGGGGATTCTTTCACCACCCTGCCATTTTAGGAATCCACCTGGATTCAGAAAAACATTCTTTTGGCTGCCTCGCGCAGCCAACATTTCTTTAAGGATGTGTGCACAACTGGCGACAACGACGGACGCCTTACAAACGCGATTATAGTATAGATATATATACAGTGTATATATATATATATATATATATTCAGATAGATAGATAGATATATGATAGATAGATTAGATATATTTAAAAATATAATTTTGTTCTAATTAAAGAAATAGATATTTGACGTATCCTTAAAGCACCTTCGGCTTTAGTACAGTTGTCCTAGAACACCTTGGGGTTAGCTCTCGAACAAAAGACAGAAAAGGCTTGGGGAAAAGGGAGTTAGCGCAATGCCTTTATCTGACCTCCAGATGCATGACTTTTGCTCAAGTGATAACTTTTTACTTTTAACTTAACTTGAGTGGTGCTAGAGCTCAACAGCACTAACATTTTTGTGCTCCACTTATAATCTAGCCAAAAGTAGGCCTTCGACATAGGGCCAGACTACAAGGGGCTCATTACTATTACAATATTACCATATAACAAGTCCATTGTAAAGCATGTTAAGCAGAGAAGGGTTAGCACGGCTAACTTCACTTAAGCGCAACCTATACTTTCAATGGATATTTTGCGACGTGCTAATTTGCACTGGTATTACCAGTTGAAAGTTATAGTTTGTGCTAGAGGAAAAGCCGAAACTGATCTAGAATATTTCAGAACTTAAGTTAACTGGAAGGGTTAAAAAAAAAGTTGCATAAAACTCATCAAAAACACAAAATATTACAAATCTAGATTGTAAGTTCCCAGGGGAATAGGGCCATCAATTCCCCCTGTATTTGTCTGTAAAATTTTGTCTTTTATCATATTGTTTCTCCATTGTACTGTTATCCTTGTACCCATGGGCAGCTCTGCGGAATCTGTTGGTGCTTTATAAACAAAGAATAATAATAATAATAATAATAATAATAATAATACACACATATATACACTTTTAATACAAAATATATCATTAAATTATTAATAAAAGGTTTTAAAACGGTTATAAGGGATATGGTATATGGCAAAGTTAACTGTTAACTGTTAAAGACACCAATGTATTTACAGCATTTATCTAAATATGTGTATGTGTGTATGTGTATATATATGTATACATATAGATATACAGTATATATATATATATATATATATATTTATACATATGTGTATTTATGTGTTTATATGTGTAAATAAATGTGCACATATACATACATATATAAACACGGAAAGATACTGTATATAATTACATTTTAGTTCCTGAGAATTATATCCATGTATCTTGCATGTGTATCTTGCATATGGAAACTTGCAATTTAATAGTGTTTTGTGGTTTGTTACTTTAAATCATATGGCAATTGTAATTATTGTTCATAACAGTATGTGTGAGCAAGGATTAAATACCCAATAAGATAGGCATCAGAAAGATACTATAGGGCCGATTTATTAAGCACTGTATGGCCCTGTATTCACGTTCAGGCTCGCCGGAAACAGGAGTTAAGAAGCAGCTGTCTTAAGACTGCTGCTCCTTAACTCATACCTCTGAGGCGGCGGACAGCAATCCACCCTATCGCATACTATCGGGTTGATTGACACCCCCTGTTAGCGGCCAATTGGCCACAAATGTGCAGGGGGCAGCATTGCGAATGCATTTCTTGTGAAATGCTTGTGCAATGATAAATACTTACAGCGTATGCTGTCGGCATTTATCGATGTGCGGCGGACATTGATAATTCAGCCTCTATATGCCTAGTTAGGCTTGTTATTTTAACATACTGGGCCTTTGGTTATTTTTGAGATCCAATTACGAGGTGACAACAATATATTAGTAATGATAAAGGAAGGAGATGTTAAGTTACATAGCCTTAAATAAAGAAAAAAGCCTTAAATAAAGAAAAAATGCTGCAATATGCGTAGGATGTGTCAGCTGGCTTCTCCGCTTTGATATTATTCTTTACATTTGTTACTTTTAAATGGAAACATTAAAACTTATGTTTTATGACCCTATTGGTCTCCTCAACATGGGATTTTGTTGTTTATACAGCCCAAGTAGTGCATTGTTGTGCTGCTGTAGGAAACCTATCCACCTCCTCATAGGCTTAAATATTTCTCACAAACGGATGCTAGGAATTCATGGATAAGAAAAACACCCAGTAAACTACCAAGGATTGTTGATTTGTAACAACTGGAGAGCATAGGATTAAGAAGGGATCATGTCATAGAACTACCCCTAATAATTGAAAAAGCCATGTATAGGGAGAAACGCGTTGATGTAGTTGCAACCTGAAGTGACTTTTCATTTGTCTGTAGCCGGAGCTACAATTCACATATTTACCTCCTTTGAAACATCTGTGATTGTTATTTGCCAATCGCAGACTCTGGATGTAAGGACTGAGACAACCGCTAACAAGGTTAGCCTGTTCTAACAAGCAAGCACTTTCTTTTGTTGGCATACTTTGGAACTCACTGATCCTTTGAAAAAATGTTGGAGAACGCCTAACAGAGTGTTTTTTCTACACATTATTTCTATAAGTATCTTGCGTACTGTCAGGCACTTAAGAGCAGATACTTTACGCTGTGGAAATCAACAGTTACCACCTCGAGCTGAACCGCAATTAGGACCAATCAGACGTCTTATCCAGGACAGCGCCCATAAAGGTGACGTCATCCCGCTACATCTGTAATTCCACTCACAGAGGACACAGAGTGTATACAGCCTGGGGGTAAGCCTGTGTTTGGTAGCAAACAAATATACTTTTGGGACTTTCTCCTTGCATTACCATTGAGATATTGAACAGACTAAGTCAAATAACCGCTGGCTCTATTTCACAGATTTTTTTTATGTGGTGGCAACCTTGTTTTTATAGTTAACGGAGACGTCCGTTTTTAATATTTTTAATATAATTCTCTCAGTGATTAATTTGATGTTTTGTTTTTATATGTGTTATTGAATTTTGGCACAAGCCATTTTTCCCATATTTGTTTGGACATTGTTAGTCTCGCTTCTATTAGTTGCTATTATTTATCATTAATTAATTTGGTACTATTTTTGCTCATTGTTTTAATAGCATTTGCACTTCTCTATTGAAGGTATATACCTTTCACTTAACACTTAGACTTCTACATTTATTAACACACAGGTCACTTTATATTACTCGTATTGGATTTAGTGACTTTTACATCCACCTTCAGCTGTGGCGCTCCTGTTTCTGTATTTTTGTTTTACCCCTAACAATTTGTTGCCCCATTTCTAGTGCCAAAGTACACCCCTGTATTGCACTCGTTAACTGTCTAGTTCTTAGCAATAAACTGAATTGTTATAAAAAATATATTGTGAGACTTAGTGTAACAATCAGTAAGAGCTGTCAATGCAATAGAACAGCTCCAGCTCTTGAAATTTGTTCCAGATGCTAAAAACATTCCTGCCACATGGTCTTAAACACGACAGCTCCATCAAATATGTAATGCATCAACTTTTCCCCACGCTCTCTCCAGCAAACTGATAACCTGGGGCTTGAATTTTTGCCAGTGCAGTAGGAATTATGTACTAAAAATATATTAATTTTCGGCTAGATTGGGAGTTTTGCGGTAAGAGCTGCTCGGTACTAACTTGCAAGTTATTGTCATCACTCACCTCCCTACAGCGCTGGTATTACAGGTTTACAAAAATCCGGTGTTAGCAGGCAATATTGCAGCGTAAAGCAAAATTGAGCTCCATACCGCACTCCAATACAAGCACTGCGGTGAGCTGGTTTTACATGCTCATGCACGATTTCCCCATAGACATCAATGGGGAGAGCCGGCTGAAAAAAAGCCTAACAGCCCCATTGATTCCTATGGGGAAACAAAATTTATGTTTACACCTAACACCCTAACATGAACCCCGAGTCTAAACACCCCTAATCTGCCATCCCCGACACCTACATTACACTTATTAACCCCTAATCTGCTGCCCCCAACATCGCCGACACCTACATTACACTTATTAACCCCTAATCTGCCGCCCCGACATCGCCAACACCTACATTACACTTATTAACCCCTAATCTGCCTCCCCCGACATCGCCGACACCTACATTACACTTATTAACCTCTAATCTGCCGCCCCCAACATCGCCGACACCTACATTACACTTATTAACCCCTAATCTGCCGCCCTTAACATCTCCGCCACCTACCTACATTTATTAACCCCTAATCTTCCGCCCCTAACATCGCCACTACTATAATAAAGTTATTGACCCCTAACCCTAAGTCTAACCCTAACCCTAACACCCACTAACTTTAATGTAATTAAAATAAATCTAAATAAAACCTACTATTAATAACTAAATAATTCCTATTTAAAACTAAATAGTTACCTGTAAAATAAACCCTAAGCTAGCTATAATATAACTAATAGTTACATTGTAGCTATCTTACGTTTTATTTTTATTTCACAGGCAAGTTTGTATTTATTTTAACAAGGTAGACTAGTTAGTAAATAGTTATTAAATATTTACTAGCTACCTAGTTAAAATAAATGCAAATTTACCTGTAAAATAAAACCTAACCTGTCTTACACTAACACCTAACCTTACACTACAATTAAATAAATTACATTTATTAAATACAATTAACTAAATTACAAAAACAAACAAACAAACACTAAATTACACAAAATAAAAAAGAAATTATCAAATATTTAAACTAATTACACCTAATCTAATATCCCTATCAAAATAAAAAAGCCCCCCCAAAATAAAAAAAACCCTAGCCTAAACTAAACTGCCAATAGCCCTTAAAAGGGCCTTTTGCTGGGATTGCCCCAAAGAAATCAGCTATTTTACCTGTAAAAAAAAATATAAACACCCGCCCAACAATAAAACCCACCACCCACACAACCAAACCCCCAAATAAAATTCTAACTAAAAAAAACCTAAGCTCCCAATTGCCCTGAAAAAAGCATTTGTATGGGCATTGCCCTTAAAAGGGCATTTAACTCTTTTTTAGAATGCAAGCTCAATCCTATTGGCTGATTGGATCAGCCAATAAGATTGAAGCTCAATCCGATTGGCTGATTGCATCAGCCAATAGGATTTTTTTCACCTTCAGTTCTGATTGGCTGACGTCACTTAAAGGAACCTTCATTCGGGAAGAGCCGTGGAAAGAAGAGGATGCTCCGCGCTGGATGTCTTGAAGATGGAGCCGCTCTGTGCCGGATGGATGAAGATAGAAGATGCCGTCTGGATGAAGACTTCTGCCCGTCTGAAGGACCACTTTTTTTTGCTTGGATGAAGACTTCTCCCGGCTTCGTTGAGGACTTCTTGCCGCTTGGATGAAAGTTTCTCCCGGCTTCATTGAGGACTTCTTGCCCCTTGGATGAAGACTTCTCCGGGCTTAATTGAGGATGGATGTCGGGTCTTCAAAAACTGTAAGTGGATCTTCATGGGGTTAGGGTTAGGTTTGTTTAAGGGTTTATTGGGTGGGTTTTATTTTTAGCTTAGGGATTGGGCGAAAAAAGAGCTAAATGCCCTTTTAAGGGCAATGCCCATACAAATGCCCTTTTCAGGTCAATGGGGAGCTTAGGTTGTTTTAGTTAGGATTTTATTTGGGGGGGGTTTGGTTGTGTGGGTGGTGGGTTTTACTGTTGGGGGTGTTTGTATTTTTTTTACAGGTAAAAGAGCTGATTTCTTTGGGGCAATGCCCCGCAAAAGGCCCTTTTAAGGGCTATTGATAGCTTAGTTAAGGCTAGGGTTTTTTTTTATTTTGGGGGCTATCAGATTAGGTGTAATTAGTTTAAAGATCTTGTAATTTGTTTTTTTTTTATTTTCTGTAATTTAGTGTTTTTTTTTTGTAATTTAGTTAATTGTATTTAATTAATGTAATTTATTTAATTTTAGTGTAATGTTCGGTGTTGGTGTAAGACAGGTTAGGTTTTATTTTACAGGTAAGTTTGTATTTATTTGAACTAGGTAGATAGTAAATAGTTAATAACTATTTACTAAATAGTCTACCTAGTTAAAATAAATACAAACTTACCTGTGAAGTAAAAATAAAACCTAAGATAGATACAATGTAACTATTAATTATATTGTAGCTAGCTTGGGTTTTATTTTATAGGTAAGTATTTAGTTTTAAATAGGAATTATTTAGGTATTAATTGTAATTTTTATTTAGATTTATTTAAATTATGTTAAAGTTAGTGGGTGTTAGGGTTAGACTTAGGGTTAGGTTTAGGGGTTAATAACTTTAGTATAGTGGCAGCGATTTTGGGGACAGCAGATTAGGGTTTAATAACAGTAATGTAGGTTGCGGCGATGTTAGGGACAGCAGATTAGGGGTTAATAATATTTAACCAGTGTTTGCGATGCAGGAGTACGGCGGTTTAGGGGTTAATATGTTTATTATAGTGGCGGCAATGTCGGAAGCGGAAGATTAGGGGTCAATCATTTTATTTTAGTGTTTATGATGCGGGAGGGCCTCGGTTTAGGGGTTAATAGGTAGTTTATGGGTGTTAGTGTACTTTGTAACACTTTATTTTTGAGTTTTATGCTACAGCTTTGTAACGTAAAACCAATAACTACTGACTTTCAGTTTACGGTACGGATCTTGTAGTTATAGGCTGTACCGCTCACTTTTTGGCCTGAAAGCCAATCTCGTAACACCGGCGCTATGGAAGTCCCATTGAAAAAGGACTTTTTGAAAGCTGCGGTAGTTACGTTGCATGACGCCCAAAAAAGTGTGCAGTACAGATATACCTGCAAGACTCGTAATACCAGCGGTAGTGAAAAAGCATTGTTATGATTCTTTTTCACTCATAATGCAACTCGTAATCTAGTGTAACTTAGGTTAGGTTTTATTTTACAGGTAAATTTGTATTTATTTAAACTAGGTAGCTAGTAAATAATTAAAAACTATTTACTAACTAGTCTACCTTGTTAAAATAAATACAAACTTGCCTGTGAAATAAAAATAAAACCTAAGATAGCTACAATGTAACTATTAGTTATATTGTAGCTAGCTTAGGGTTTATTTTATAGGTAAGTATTTAGTGTTAAAGAGGAATTATTTAGTTAATGATAGTAATTTTTATTTAGATTTATTTTAATTACATTAAAGTTAGTGGGTGTTAGGGTTAGACTTAGGCTTTAATAAATTTAGTATAGTGGCGGCGACGTTGGGGGCGGAAGATTAGGGGTTAATAAATGTAGGTAGGTGGCAGTGATGTTAGGGGCAGCAAATTAGGGGTTAATAATATTTAACTAGTGTTTATGATGCGGGAGTGCAGCGGTTTAGGGGTTAATATGTTTATTCTAGTGGCGGCGATGTCCGGAGCGGCAGATTAGGGGTTAATAATTTTATTTTAGTGTTTGCGATGCGGGAGGGCCTCGGTTTAGGGGTTAATAGGTAGTTTATGGGTGTTAGTGTACTTTGTAGCACTTGAGTTTTATGCTACAGATTTGTAGCGCAAAACTTATAACTACTGACTTTCAGTTTACCGTACGGATCTTGTAGTTATGGGCTGTACCGCTAACTTTTTGGCCTCCCAGGCAATTCCATTTACTTTTATCACCAATTTTGCTTTGTTATCTTGGTATTCATAGTTGAAAGGTAAACCTAGGAGCTTCATATGCTAAGTTTTTTTAGAGGGTGTTAGTTCATGTGTTTCATATAGATAACATTGAGCTCACGCACGAGAAGCTCTTAGGAGTGAGCACTGATTGGCTAAAATGCAAGTCTGTCAAAAGAACTGAAATAAGGGGGCAGTTTGCAGAGGCTTAGATACAAGGTAATTACAGAGGTAAAACGAGTATTATTATAACTGTGTTGGTTATGCAAAACTGGAGAATGGGTAACAAAGGGATTGTCTACCTTTTTAAACAACAAAAATTCTGGTGTTGACTGTCCCTTTAACCCTAACATTCCATAATCACTCAAATCTCTCTCTGTCTAACCATTTTCTTCTTTAAAACATATTTTCCTTGATTAAAATAGAATGTCATTTAGTAATCTCCCCTGTTTAAAATATTTACTCAATTTTAGTGAGCTCTGTGAACAAATTATTTTGTTTTCAAGTAGCTATGTAGCATGAAAAAACATACTCCTTTAAATGACTCATTGTTTTTCTGTCATGTATATGAAAGAGCATCGGTTATAACATATTACAGATATTTTTAATGTAAAAAAGGGTTAAATAAAAGCTGTCATTTAAAGTAAAACTAACATGAAGGGTACTGAGTCCCCAGACTAGGTATGTGCATATTTTCATTTTCAACATCTGTTTAGTGAAACAAACGCCAACAATGGTCGTTATCTGCATCCTGCTATTTTCTGTGCCAGATTTATTAGAAAAAAAGTGCAACACACAAATCTCCAATTATGTGTTGCCCTTTTTGTCTAATAAGTCTGGCACTGAATATAGCAACAGCAGCCATTTTTTAAATTTGTTTCACTAAACAAATACTGAAAATGAAAACATGCACATACCTGCCCGAGACTCTATTGATCATTGGCTGGCGAAGATTTACATTCAACACGTATCTAATCCTTCTAATTTGATCTGTATACTTGTTTTTTTCCTCTGTATTTATTGTACCCCATATAGAATGCTGGGGAATGTGTTGTCACATTACAAAAAAAGGGGACTAACTTTGCAAAACAGTTAGGGAGTAAGGGAAAAACCCTAGCTTTCTAATGAGCGTGTATTACTTTTCTATGCATATGTAGTGAAAGCACTACAAGTTTCTTTCTCCTTTTTAGCAGCTTAAGGAGAAAAATAGCGAATGCATGCATATGGCAAACTTTACATCTAAAGCTTTATTTAAATAGCCAATATTTGTTTGGTGTATACTGTCCCTTTAAATCCATAGTTTAACATGATATACAAAGAATGAGGACATGGGTAAGGCTAAGGGCCTGATGATAAAGGATTGCCTTGACAATAAGATTCCAGGCAGCACTTCATTGTCGACTTTTCAATAATGTAAGAAAAAATCTCACTATTTTAGGTTTGTTTTGCTTATTAATCTTTAGAATAAACCTCAAAGTGAACAGAACAAATTATCATGTTACTGGAAAATCTCACACATGCCTTTATGCATCGGTTCCTGCCTTTATCTAAAAGTTATGTCTGGAGAAAAAAATGCAGATACTTTTTAATTTGTGGTCATCAAATCTATTATTTTCTAATAATTTGATAGTCTACTGATGATTAACCTTTTTTAGGTGTTCTAATAATACATTTTGTAAATATACAATTAGTTGAGGACTTTGCTTTATCTAGTTACACAATGGCAGGTCAAAGTGTGTTGATCAAAAAAGGTAAATTTCCATTTCCACTCAATTCTTATTGTTTGTTCTCATCCAACCTCCATATATTTTGTTGATGTGTCTAGTTTTTTCATTTTTTTCACAGTACATGTAGCTGATCATCAAGGAAAAGATGATCACAGTAGCAAGGTATAGACATAATGTTGTAGATTACAAGTGGAGATCAAAATTATTAGCGCTATTGAGTGTTAACATCAACTGAGCACAATCGATAGCTTTTCTATTTTAGCGCTCATATTACATGCTATATTGTATCACTCAAGTAATAGTCTAGGGTGCCAACATCTTCATGTTGGATATTGTGGGTGAATACCCCAAATCCCTTGCATTAAAGGTTTCTAGGGGCACTTTTTTACGCTCAAGCACAACACTTAATTTACCACTTGTAATACAAGCACAATGATTGCACTATTAGTGCTCCCAGCAATATCCATTAAAGGTATAGGGAACCCAGCAAAATTTTGTCTGTGTTTAAATTCTCCAGTTAAAATATTTATCCCGCACAAATAACTCCCTACTCAAAAGGAATCCAGGATCCAAATAAAATGAAAAGTTCAGATTTTTATTGGAAATCCTTGAAAACATAGGATTCAAGAAGAACACATGATTATAAAAACATGTGGTCAGAGGCAAAGTTGTACGCATTTCAGTCTCATCCCAGCCCTTGTTCACCAGCTGTATGTCTCTGATTGCATCAAACATTCTTATATAGTCAATGGCAATATATATTCTTAGAGAGACAGATGATATACTTACAATAGTGCTTAAGCACAGTCTATTATTATGATATAAAAAGTAATACATATATAATTGTAATAATGATAGTATAGAAATCATAGGCTGTCAATTTGCTAAAATTTTTATCACTATTTTTTCTTAATATTTTTACAAAGATTGTAATAATCACATTGGGGTTGTTGTTTCTACTTATTCATTGAGTTTTTCATCTCTGTGATAAGTGTGTAGCAAACCATTTTTTTTTGTTATTTTGAGAATGGTTTGTTAAACATTTACAAGATGAAAAACCCAATGAATGGGTATAAACAACAACCCCAGTTGTATAGCAGGTCATTAGAAAATTAGTTTCTCAAGCATTCCCCTAATAAAGAACAAGATCAGTTATTATTATTTTCAAGTTGCTAGTCTATCATCTGTTATCCTGGAGGTACAAGTGTTTAGAGATTTGAGAACCTCTGAAAATATTGAAAGACCAGGAAAGGAGAGTTGGAGCCCAGCAGTAATGCAGGTTTTGTAGCAGACATGGCACTGGAACCCTCCTAGAGATACTGAGAATTGTTAGACGTTGGGTAAGATCAGTTGTAAAGAATAAAACTTATTCCCCTTCACACCCTTTTAAGTTTGTACCACATTATTGTACAATTTACCCTTTATTTATCCTTTCTGTACCTTTGTTAGTTATTTTGTATGGTTTTATACTGTAACTCTAAAAAAATCAATAAAAATAGTTTTTTAATAAAAAATATATTGTGACACATCTCTGAATAGAGAGTAGTCAACCATAATAAATAAATATATAATGTGATATTATGGAAACATTAGTTAATAAATGAATTGCAAAAAAGAATGACTTTTCATTTCCAATATTTTTTTTTTTTATATTTCAAAAGTTTTATTGGGTTTTAATCCATATACAATCATACATTCACTCTTGAAATAAAATAACAAGATAACAATCTAACCTTTAAAGAAATACAATAAACAGAATAGTCAGTATTCTTCAATGTAAACATATTATCGTATTATGTGCCACTCTTTCTCCCTGCTACATCCCAGTTTATCAAGTCTCAGTTACATTGGTGGGACAGTAAGGCTTGTGTCATGTACCCGGGCTGGCATTCGAATAGGTGTCCTGTGTTTTTAAATATTCAATTTTAGTTAGTTCCCAGTACATCTTGATATCTAAAAAGACTGTCTTTTTCTGGGATTTAAAATAACCATATTCCTCTAATTTGATAGTGTCCTCCACATGATTCAGCCACTCATTCAGGGCAGGGGGCGTGGGTTGTTTCCATCTCTTGGCTAGTAAGGATTTAGCTGAGTTTAAGGCAAACTGTAATACCCTCTGTCTAAGTTTACATATATATATAGGCTAAACTTGGGGCAGGCTAAACTTGGGGCTTAATAGATGTCGAAGAAAGTTTTCGATCCCTCGCCAAAAGGAACTTATGATGGGGTAGCTCCACCACATATGAAGTGCGGAGCCTCTTTGGTTACATCCTCTCCAGCAAAGATCTGAAGAAGTAGGATAGATACTTTTTAGACGGGATGGCGTCAGGTACCACCTTGAGAGCACCTTATAGTTGAGCTCTAGGATCTTTGTGGACGAGGATGATTTTTTAGTTAGGTTATATATGCGTTTCCATTCGACCTCGCTTATTTCAGTGTTAAGCTCTTGTTGCCACTTTGGTGTATATAATGGTTGTTTTGTGTTGCTGTCCGCTACCAGTATGGATTTTGCAATGGAGAGTGTATGTCTAAGCGTGCCAGGGGAGGTACATATATTTTCAAATCTAGTCATGGGTCTCGCCCAGTCAGTCTTATATTTGGATGTGTCCACTAGATGCTGTAATTGTGTGTACTTCAACCAGTGCGTGAATGTCCCTCCCAATATGTCTTCCAGTTCGTGTCTTCCTTTCACCCGTTTTCCATTTAAGAGTTTGTGAATCGGTTCTGTGTAGCCTATCTCTATGGGTGCCCTGCATGTTTCTCCGTACTCCATTCCCCCCAGGAACTCCGCATTTGGTGATACCAGGGTGAGTGGTGATCTAAGGGTAGAAATATGTGGTTGGGTGCGTAAAATCTCGTCCCAGACTGTGAATACTGAGGTATATATATGGAAAGAGCCTATTGCTTCTGGCCTGTGTGTTTTTGGAATCCAGCACAATGCCCCTACCCTAGGAATTCTCAGGAGATGAGAGTTAATGGTTGTCCAAGCTTTCATTGAAGTATTTCTATGCCAATCTATTTTCCTTTGGAGACATATAGCTTTATAATAAGTTTCTAAGCATGGTAAGCCCAACCCACCCTCCCCATTGGGTCTGTGTAGTGTATGTTGGTTGACTCTCAGCTTAATCGTACCCCATACGTACTTATTTAGCAGTGCTTGCATTTTTTTAAGGAAGCTGTTTGGGATGTGGATGGGGACAGCTTGCATTATATATAGTATTTTTGGTAGTGTTGTCATCTTTAGCGTTTGTATTCTTCCCCACCATGATATTGGTTTTTGCGACCATGTGGTCAGATCGTGTTGGGTGGTATTGTATAATGTCCTAAAGTTCAGGTCAAAAAGTAATTTATTATTTGGGGTTAATTTGATGCCTAAGTATTTAATTGCTTTGGTTTGGAGTTGGTATTGGCAGTTCTCCATAAGAGAGGTTAACTCTTCCTGAACCGCTGGTAGGGAAGTGTGTGGGGAGGAGAGGGATAGTAGCACATCATAGGCATATAATGAGACTTTGTAGTCATTACATCCGAGGGGTATGCCTTTTATTTGATCGTTTTGTCTGATACGTGCAGCGAGCGTCTCTATGCCTAGCACGAACAATAACGGTGAGAGGGGGCATCCCTGACCTGCATCCATTACCTATTTGAAAGGCGTCTGACAGTGAGGCCGTTTAGGGTCGTCAGGTTCGTAGGCGTCTGTTTATGGGCTGTCTCAGCCTGTTTGAGGTCTGCTGTGAGTTTATTATATAGAGTATTAAGAGCCTTTTGTTTTTTAATGCTGTGTTGAATGAAGCTACCTCTAATCACTGCTTTGTGGGCTTCCCAGAGCATTCCAGTGCTATTCACTGAGTTTGTGTTATGTAAGAAATATTCCTCTAGTTGTTGCTTAATGTCCTGTACTATATCTGGATCATGTAGCAGTGAATTATCTAATCTCCAGAATGCCTTACGGTGGGGTTTAGTTGGCCAATCTATTTCAATGATTATCGTAGCATGGTCCGACCATGCCGAAGGCACCATCTCCGTGTGACTAACTTATGAGATATGGTTGTGATCTATCAGGAAGTAATCTATCCTAGAAAATGATTTTTGCGAGCGTGAATAAAATGAGTAATTCCTATAGCGTGCATGTTGCAGTCTCCAAATGTCAACCAATGTATTTGTTTTAAAACTCTCTTGCACACTTGTGCTAATGTTGGCAGTTCTACCTTTCTTTGTGGCAGTGCTATCCATTACTGGATCTAGAGCTACATTGATATCTCCACCAACTATTAGAAGACCTTTTTTGACCTCAAGTAATTTATCATTAATTCTCTTGATAAACCTGGCTTGTTTATTGTTGGGGGCATAGATACATGCTAATGTGACCTGCATGTTGAATATGGTCCCTTGTAGAATAAGGAGCCTTCCAAGTCTTCATACCTATCTATCAGCTGGAAGTGAACATTTTTGTGAAAGATTATTCCTACCCCTGAAACCTTTTATGTAGCATGAGAGTGAAAGAACCTAGAGGGTATTCTGGAGACGCTAATTTGATGGGGCTAGTTTTAAGGAAGTGGGTTTCTTGGACGAAGATTATATCTTCCTTCTGTTTGCGGAAATGGTTTAGGGCAATAGATCTTTTAGTGGGTGAGTTGAGGCCCCTACAATTTTGAGAAAGGAACTTTAACGTATTGTGAGTCATGTCATAGGAGGGATAAACCGTGTATGTTTGTCGTGAGATTCAGTTATAGTGTGTGTTGTCTTGTGGTGAGAAGGCAATGTTACACCAGCCCTAGGTAACAGAGGACACTTACCCTTGCGCAGATCAACACTTAGATTTCCCCTGAGACAGTATAAGGCTTCTTTGAGGACACTTGGGGTATGCAGGAAGGTGAGCACTTTTTAGACTTCAGGATCTGACTATTTGCAAGCAAAGAACCAAAAAACACATTAACAAACACATTTCAACAAAACTGCAAAATACAAACATTTTGTTCTAGCCTGACGCTATTCGTGTCTAGACTAAACGAGGGGGAAGTAAATAGCTTGGTTTCTAGTAAAGTCCACATGTGGAGGATGCGGTTATTGTGATTATGGGCATAACTCATATGAAAGTACTAAACGCCTCTTGATGCGTAAAGTATAAAAGGTTATAATAAACAATAGTCCAAAAGTCCATTGACTACTGCATATCTGTCCGGTAATGAGTCTGTCCAGACAGATATGTTTTCGAGGGAACAGATATTGGACTCTCATTCACAGTTATTGCGGAATATTTTATGAACTGGATTTTTCCTGTGTCGAGAATCAAGTTATCTCAGGATCTTTTGTCACACTAGGCACCGGTTTAGCCTGATTCCTTTGCCTTTTCCTGTTGACAGTCTGCCACTTGGCACGTTGAGGTAGTTGCGCTGCAGTTGATGCTTTCTTGCCGACTTGTTCCTGGTAATATAGAGGGTGCGGAGTGGGTGGCGGTATTCCCAGGGATTTACAGAACTCCTCTAAGTCCTCAGCTGATCTGTATGTGATAATTTTGTTGTCACTGCTGACTTTTAAGCAAAATGGGAATCCCCATCTGTACTGTATGTTATGATCACGGAGGTGTTCTGTGAGAAATCTTGCCTCTTTTCTATTATTCAAAGTCATCGGACTCAGGTCCGCATAGATTTGGAGAGACTGGCCTTCAAAGGTGATTGGCGATGTTTTTCTTGTCGCCTGGGCTACCAGCTCCTTGTCTTGGTACCTGTGGAACTTGAGGATGATGTCTCTTGGAGTCCTTTGGCCTAGGCCGCAGTGCTCTATGTGCTCTGTCCAGCTGATATGGTGGGGCTGCTGTGTCTTTTGTTAGGTAATGGAAGAGGTTCTGTAAATATTGAGGGGTAAGATCTGGCGTGATTGTCTCTGGAACACCCCTGATTCTCAAGTTTTGTCATCTTCCTCTGTTATCTAAGTCCTCCAGTTGGCTCTTGAGTTGCTGGATCTGAATGTCTTGGACTGACAGGAGTCTGGAGTGGCCGTCTATAATATTATTGATATCCGACGTCTGCTCCTCCATATACACTATCCTTTCTCCCATATCCGCTAAATCTTTTTTAACCTCTGCTAGGCCATCTTTAACAATTTTCCCTACTTGCTGCAACAGGATTTTAAAGTCCTCTTTCGTGGGTAGAGAGTCCAAGTCTGCCTTAGTTAACGGTGCATTTTTATCTGCGGCAGGTGCTGGTACATTAGAAATTTCTTGTGTCTCCTCAGGCTCCAGCTCTGATTCAGAGTGTTGAGAGGTGCTTAAGGCTCTGAAATATGTGTTTAACTTTGCAGTAGCTGCTGTATTTGGCTTCGACACTCTGTCTATTCTGGGCTGTCTTTTCGTCGCCATTTTAAACTGTATTCTAAATGTTAGGCCCTTGTATTTCAGATGTACTGTAGATAAATGGAGGGTCAATTTACAACAAAGTTGAGGTGTGAGTTAGTGACCGTAATAATAAAGTCACTGTGGGTTGCAAGTCCGTTTATTTTAGTTTGCACCGCTCTATTCCTGCACTAACAAGTAAAATAAAGTGCGTGGTGTTCTTATCTCTACTTTGGTGCTTGCTTGTATTTTTATAGTCCTGTTTCTTTTTAACTTATGCTTTCAGACTAACCTCTAATCAGTTTTTGAACAGTGGTGTGTAGTACAAGATATGCATGAGGTCTGGCCCTGAATTAGTACCTCCGTGTATTATGGCGTCTTTCGCGCCTTCAGTGTTAAGCCTGCTGCGGCCTAGATACCCTGGTGCCCGTGAGGTGAATTTTCTGAGGTGTCCTGGAGCAAATAACTTTTATTGTGTTGCAAGGCTGTTAGCGTTATTGCTCTCAGGTCCTTACCTCTGTTCATGAGCAAGTCTCTTGTATCGGGTCCCGGAGGAGCGGTCCCGGGTGGTGCGTTAGTCCTCAGCGCTTATTTCGGCAGGGCTCTGTTTTGTAATGGCTCCGTTCCGGTTCGCCTTTTAAATGTCGCAGCAGGAGTGCTTCTAAGGAGGTTACCACAGACAGAGCCGTTATAACTGTTAAATCACATGCCTGCTTGTGTCCACACCTAGACTCTCACACGGAGCTTCACTCACATGCGACCGTCCATGTTGACAGTCGGCTCCGCCCCCTCATTTCCAATATTTTTATTTAATAAACAATACATAGTATGAGACATTTCTTACACATTTCCTTCTCTGGTTGTCATAACAGTAAAAGAAAGAGGACTTTTCCAATTGCTGTACAACATTTGGTTATTTGACCACTTAATGGTAAACACCTCCTACATTATTATTAGTTATTTTTTGTAATGTGACAACAATTCTGCAGCTCTGTAAAGGGAGTAGAATAAATAAAGATACAATAGGGAAAGCAGACTGGTGCAGAGGTATTAGAGGTCCCTGATCTACACCATACTTACCAGTACCAGTTTTGGGCAAGATTAGCGCATTATATATTTTACGAATGTGATGTGGTGTTTTCGGAATCAATTTCCATTGTGCAGCTATGTACAAGTCTTGAAAATGGTGATTGCGCACGCTCATTCGCCTTTTACGCAACAATCCTTTTCGCGCTTGAAGGGCTATAGTTAACAGCTTTGGGAAACAAAAAAGATTCACAAAACACTTCAAAAATGCATTACAAAGTACAGTTATAGTCATATTAACACTGTCTAATAAAAATTATAAAAAAAATATTGCACACAAAAGTTATAAGGGCTCAAAGATACAAGATCTCTGTTGTTAGAAAACAAAAAAGCAGACACAGAGATTTTACATTGACATACAAACACATACATAGAGAAACATGCATTTATATGTAAAGAGATATGTAGTTAATGAAAAGATTTCACATTGCATTCTTATGCACATTAAACAATATCTCAGAAGTATTTTCAAAGAAATTTTCACATATAGATCTTGAGATATATCTAGACATATATATATATATATATATATATATATATATATATATATTCATATACATATATAAATAGATATATCAGTCCAAAAATAATCACATATATAGAGAAATACTTATTTAGAATTAAATAGAATATATTACATTGCAAAAACATTTTCCCAATATAAAATATTCACATTTTCATGTACACTTTTCAAGAAGAATACGTCATGAGTTTGCCCAACAGATTAGGGTTTTTGTTTTGTTTTTTTCTATTTGTCTTCTCCATTGACTTCTATGGGGAATACGTGAAGGTGCACGCAATTTCATACGGCTAGATTATAAATTTTGTCAGTAAAAACTTGCGTTGCTAACGAGCCTTTTTTTCCAGCGCTCACTTTAAACAACGCTGGTATTAAAAGTTTTCTGAATGGCTGCGTTAGCCTCAGAAAAGTGAGTGTTGAGCAAATCTAGCACCACTTCTCCCTGCAATACCAGCGTTGCTTACGGTAGCATGCACGATTTCCCCATAGGAAACAATGGGGCTGAGACGGCTGAAAAAAAGTCTAACACCTGCAAAAAAGCAGCGTTCAGCTCCTAACACAGCCCCATTGTTTCTTATGGGAAAATACTTTCTAAGTCTACACCTAACACCCTAACATGAACCCCGAGTCTAAACACCCCTAATCTTACACTTATTAACCCCTAATCTGCTGCCCCTGCTATCGCTGACACCTACATTATATTATTAACCCCTAATCTGCCGCTCCGGACACCGCCGCCACCTACATTATACTTATGAACCCCTAATCTACTGCCCCCAGCATCGCCGACACCTACATTATATTTATTAACCCCTAATCTGCCGCCCCCAACGTCGCCACCACCTACCTACAATTATTAACCCCTAAACTGCCGCACTCCCGCCTCGCAAACACTAGCTAAATTTTATTAACCCCTAATTTGCCCCCACAACGCCGCTGACACCTACCTACAATTATTAACCCCTAATCTTCCGACCCCAACTTCGCTGCTACTATAATAAAGTTATTAACCCCTAAACCTAAGTCTAACCCTAACCCTAACACCCCCCTAACTTAAATCTATTTTTAATAAATCTAAATAAAATTACTATAATTAAATAAATTATTCCAATTTAAAAATAAATACTTACCTATAAAATAAACCCTAATATAGCTGCAATATAACTAATAGTTACATTGTAGCTATTTTAGGATTTATTTTTATTTTACAGGCAACTTTGTATTTATTTTAACTAGGTACAATAGTTATTAAATAGTTATGAACTATTTAATAACTACCTAGCTAAAATAAATACAAATATACCTGTAAAATAAACCCTAACCTAAGTTACAATTACACTTAACACTACACTATAATTAAATTAATTACCTAAACTACCTACAATTAAATACAATTAAATAAAATAAACTAAATTACAAAACCCCCCACTAAATTACAGAAAATAAAAAAGAAATTAAAAAAGAAATACAAACCCCCCCCAACATTAAAACCCACCACCCACATACCCCTACTCTAAAACCCACCCAATCCCCCCTTAAAAAACCTAGTACTAACCCCCTGAAGATCACCCTACCTTGAGCCGTCTTCACCCAGCCGAGCCGAACTCTTCATCCAATCCGGCACGAAGAGGTCCTCCAGAGGGTCCGAAGTCTTCATCCTATCCAGGCAGAAGAGGACACACCGGAAGAAATCTTCATCCAAGCGGAATCTTTTTTCTTCATCCTTCCGGAGCGGAGCAGCACCATCTTGAAGACCTCAGACGCGGAACATCCTCCTTGACCAACGACTAGACGATGAATGACGGTTCCTTTAAATGACATCATCCAAGATGGCGTCCCTCGAATTCCGATTGGCTGATAGGATTCTATCAGCCAATCGGAATTAAGGTAGGAAAAATCAGATTGGCTGATTCAATCAGCCAATCGGATTGACCTCGCATTCTATTGGCTGATTGGAACAGCTAATAGAATGCAAGGTCAATCCGATTGGCTGATTGGATCAGTAAATAGAATGCGAGGTCAATCCAATTGGCTGATTGGATCAGCCAATCGGATTTTTCCTACCTTAATTCTGATTGGCTGATAGAATCCTATCAGCCAATCAGAATACAAGGGCGCCATTTTGGATGATGTAATTTAAAGGAACCTTCATTCGTCGTCTAGTCGTCGGTCAAGGAGGATGTTCTGCGTCTTCAAGATGGTGCCGCTCCGCTCAGGAAGGATGAAGAAAGAAGATGCCACTTGGATGAAGATTTCTTCCGGTCTGGATGTCCTCTTCTGCCGGGATAGGATGAAGACTTAGGACCCTCTGGAGAACCTCTTCTTGCCGGATTGCATGAAGAGTTCGGCCTGGCTGGGTGACGACAGCTCAAGGTAGGGTGATCTTCAGGGGGTTAGTGTTCGTTTTTTTTAAGAGGGGATTGGGTGGATTTTAGAGTAGGGTTGGGTGTGTGGGTGGTGGATTTTAATGTTGGGGGAGTATTGGGTTTTTTTTTTACAGGTAAAAGAGCTGATAACTTTGGGGCAATGCCCTGCAAAAAGCCCTTTTAAGGGCTGGTAAAAGAGCTGATTACTTTGGGGCAATGCCCCGCAAAAGGCCCTTTTAAGGGCTATTTGTAATTTAGTGTAGGGTAGGGAATTTTATTATTTTGGGGGACTTTTTATTTTATTAGGGGGATTAGATTAGGTGTAATTAGTTTAAAATATTGTAATTTATTTTTTACTTTCTGTAATTTAGTGGGTTTTTTTGTAATTTAGTTTATTTAATTTAATTGTATTTAATTGTAGGTAGTTTAGGTAATTAATTTAATTATAGTGTAGTGTTAGGTGTAATTGTAACTTAGGTTAGGGTTTATTTTACAGCTATATTTGTATTTATTTTAGCTAGGTAGTTATTAAATAGTTAATAACTATTTAGTAACTATTCTACCTAGTTAAAATAAATACAAAGTTGCCTGTAAAATAAAAATAAATCCTAAATTAGGTACAATGTAACTATTAGTTATATTGTAGCTATATTAGGGTTTATTTTATAGATAAGTATTTATTTTTAAATAGGAATAATTTATTTAATTATAGTAATTTTATTTAGATTTATTAAAAATAGATTTAAGTTAGTGGGTGTTAGGGTTAGACTTAGGTTTAGGGGTTAATAACTTTATTATAGTAGCGGCGACGTTGGGGTCGGAAAATTAGGGGTTAATAATTGTAGGTAGGTGTCGGCGACGTTGGGGGGGCAGATTAGGGGTTAATACAATTTAACTAGTTAATACATTTATTATAGTGGCGGCGATGTCCGGTCGGCAGATTAGGGGTTAATCATTGTAGGTAGGTGGCGGAGACGTTGGGGGCAGCAGATTAGGGATTAATAAATATAATGTAGGTGTCTGCGATGTTAGGGCAGCAGATTAGGGGTTCATAAGTATAATGTAGGTGGCGGCGATGTCCGGTTAGGGGTTAATCATTGTAGGTAGGTGGCGGCGACGTTGGGGGCAGCAGATTAGGGATTAATAAATATAATGTAGGTGTCTGCGATGTTAGGGCAGCAGATTAGGGGTTCATAAGTATAATGTAGGTGGCGGCGATGTCCGGTCGGCAGATTAGGGGTTAAATAATTTTATTATAGTGTTTGCAATGTAGGGGGGCCTTGGTTTAGGGGTTAATAGGTAGTTTATAGGTGTTAGTGTACTTTGTAGCACTTTAGTTAAGAGCTTTATGTTCCGGCGTTAGCCCATAAAACTCTTAACTACTGACTTTTAGGAGTCTTGGAGGTAGAGGCTGTACCGCTCACTTCTTCCTTGACTTGTAATACCAGCGTTAGGAAAATCCCATTAAAAAGATAGGATACACAATTGACGTAAGGGGATTTGCGGTATGGAAAAGTCGCGGAAGAAAAGTGAGCGGTACACCTGTACCTGCCTGACTCGTAATACCAGCGGGCGTTAAAAAGCGGCATTAGGACCCCTTAACGCTGTTTTTTAAGGCTAACGCCGAACTCGTAATCTAGCTGATAGTTTGCATTACGAGGCTTAACACACGTGCAAAAATAAAATTTATGCTTACCTGATAAATTTATTTATTTCTTGACACAGTGAGTCCACGGATCATCATCAATTACTGTTGGGAATATCACTCCTGGCCAGCAGGAGGAGGCAAAGAGCACCACACTAAAACTGTTAAGTATCTCTTCCCTACCCACAACCCCCAGTCATTTGACCAAAGGAAAGGAGAGAAAGGAAGGAAGAAACACAAGGTGCAGAGGTGCCTGATGGTTATATAAAAAATAAAACTGTCTGAAATTTACAGGGCGGGCGGTGGACTCACCATGTCAAGAAAGAAATACATTTATCAGGTAAGCATATATTTTGTTTTCTTTGTAATGACACGGTCAGTCCACGGATCATCATCAATTACTGTTGGGAATTAATACCCAAGCTAGAGGACACAGATGATAAGGGAGGGACAAGACAGGGAACCTAAACAGAAGGCACCACTGCTTGAAGAACCTTTCTCCCAAAAGAAGCCTCAGCCGAGGCAAAAGTATTGAATTTATAAAATTTAGAAAAAGTGTGCAAAGATGACCCAGTTGCAGCCTTGCAAATCTGTTCCACAGAAGCTTCATTTTTGAAAGCCCAGGAAGAAGAGGCAGCTCTCATGGAATGAGCTGTGATTTTCACAGGAGGTTGCTGTCCAGCAGACTCATATGCCAAACAAATAACACTCTTTAGCCAAAAAGAAAGCAAAGTAGCTGTAGCCTTCTGACCCTTGTGCTTCCCAGAAAAACAAACAAACAATACAGATGACTGACGAAGTCTTTAGTCGCCTGAAGATAGAACTTTAGAGCTCACACAACATCTAGATTATGCAACAAATGTTCCTTATGAGAAGAAGGATTAGGACAGAAAGATGGAACAAAGATTTCCTGATTAATATTTTTGACAGAGAACACTTTGGGCAGGAAACCAAACTTAGTACATAGAACCACCTTATCAGAATGAAAAATAAGCTAATAAGATTCACACTTGAGTGCCGAGAGTTCAGAAACTCTTCGAGCAGAAGAAATTGCAACTAGAAACAAAACTTTCCAAGAAAACAACATAATATCTAAGGAATGCATAGGCTCAAACAGAGCCTGTTGTAACACCTTAAGAACAAGATTAAGACTCCAAGGCAGAGTATCCGACTTAAACACAGGCCGAATTCTGACCAAGGCCTGACAAAACGATTGCACATCTGGCACATCTGCAGCAAGATAGACAAAGCCGAAACCTGACCCTTCAGGGTACTTGCCGATAAATCCTTCTCCAGACCGTCCTAGAGAAAAGACAAAATCCTAGGAATCCTTGCTCTACTCCAAGAATAACCCTTGGATTCACACCAATAAAATTATTTATGCCATATCTTATGGTAGATCTTACACGTTACAGGCCTGCGAGCCTGAATCAAGGTCTCAATGACAGCCTCAGAAAACCCACGCTTAGATAAAATTAAGCATTCAATCTCCAAGCAGTAAGCTTCAGAGAAACGAGATTTGGATGAAGGAAGGGCCCTTGAAGTAGAAGATCCTTCCTCAGTGGAAGTCTCCAAGGTGGAAGAGATGACATCTCCACTAGGTCTGCAAACCAGAGGCCCTTTGAGGCCATGCTGGTGCAATGAGAATCACTGACGCCCTCTCCTGTTTGATTTGAGCAATGACCCAAGGAAGGAGAGCGTAAGGAGGAAACAGGTATGCTAGACTGAAATTCCAAGGAACTGCCAGAGCATCTATCAGCACAGCCTGCAGATCCCTTGACCTTGACGTGTACCTCGGGAGCTTGGCATTCTGTCAAGATTCCATGAGATCCAGCTCCGGCTGCCACCATTTGAGGGTCAAGCTGGGAAACACTTCCGGATGGACTTCCCACTCCCTGGGAGGAAAAGTCTGTCAGCTCAGAAAATCCACTTCCCAATTGTCCACTCCTGGAATGTGGATAGCAGATAGAACACAGCTGTGGGTCTTCACCCACTGAATAATTCTGGCCACCTCTTTCATGGCCAAGGAACTCCGAGTTTCTCCCTGTTGATTGATGTAAGCCACCGATGTTATGTTGTCCGACTGAAACCTGATAAACCGGGCTGAAGCAATCTGAGGCCAGGCCAGTAGAGCATTGAAGATCACTCTCAGCTGTAGGATGTTTATGAGGAGATCTGATTCCTCCCAAGTCCATAGACCCTGAGCTTTTGACGAGCCCCAGACTGCTCCCCAACCCAGCAGGCTGCATCCGTGGTCACAATTACCCAGGAAGGTCTTCGAAAGCAAGTCCCCTGGGAAAGGTGATCCTGAGACAACCACCATGGAAGTGATTCTCTTGTCACCAGATCCAGATCTATTTGTGGAGACAGATCCACATAGTCCCCATTCCATTGCCTGAGCATGCATAACTGCAGAGGTCTGAGGTGGAACCGAGCAAACGGGATGATGTCCATGGCAGCTACCATAAGACAAATTACCTCCATACATTGAGCCACTGACGGCCAAAGAGAGGACTGAAGGGCAAGGCAAGAGTCGAAAATCTGTCAGAAATATCTTCATTGATAGGGAGTCTATTATGGTCCCCAGGAATACTACCCTTGTAGGACTGAAGGGCAAGGCAAGAGTCGAAAATCTGTCAGAAATATCTTCATTGAAAGGGAGTCTATTATGGTCCCCAAGAATACTACCCTTGTAGCCGGAACCAAGGAACTTTTTCCCAGATTCACCTTCCAACCGTGGGAGCGAAAAAAAGACAATAAGACAATAAGATCTCAGTATGAGATTTTGCTTGTTGAAAAGATGGCGCCTGAACCAGAATATCATCCAGACATCACACCACTGCAATGCACCATGACCTGATAACCTCCAACAGAGCCCCTAGAATATTTGAAAAAATTCTGGGAGCTGTGGCAAGGCCAAACGGAAGAGCCACAAACTGGAAGTGTTTGTCCAGAAAGGCAAATCTCAGAAACTTGTGATGGTCCTTGTGGATGAGAACATGCAGGTATGCATCCTTTAGATCTATGGTTGTCATAAATTTACCCTACTGAACCAAGGGAAGAATGGAACATATAGTTTCCATCTTGAAGGATGGTACTCTGAGAAACTTGTTTAGACATTTGAGGTTTAAAATTGGTCTGAAGGTTCCCTTTTTCTTTGGAACCACAAACAGATTGAAGTAGAATCACTGACCCTGTTCCAGTATTGGAACTGGAACTATTACCCCCAGGACGGACAAATTCTTGACACAATTTAAAAACGCCTGTCTTTTTATCTGGTCTACAGATAATCTTGAGAGAAGGAACCTGCCTCTGGGAGGAAAGGTCTTGAACTCTATTTTGTATCCCTGGGATACGATGTCCACCGCCCAAGGATCCGGAACATCCCGAATCCAAGCCTGAGCATATAAAGAAAGTCTGCCCCCTACATGATCCGCTCCTGGATCCGCGGACCAGGGCTTCAACCATAGAGCCCTGTGAGCTAGTACAGCAAAACCAGATAATTTGTTTTCTCCCAACTTGATGACTTGCAAGAAGGCATCCGTAATAAAGGAATTGGCCAACTTAAAAGCCTTAATCCTGTCCTGAATCTTCTCAAGAGGAGAATCTGTCCGAATAGAATCAGACAATGCATCAAACCTGTAAGCTGCAGCACTGGTGACAGTGGCAATACATACCGCAGGCTGCCATTGGAGACCCTGGTGAATATACATTTTCTTTAATAAGGCATCCAACTCTTATCCATTGGATCCTTAAAAGAAGAACTATCCTCTATGGGAATAGTAGTCCTCTTAGCCAAGGTGGAAATCACTCCTTCTACCTTATGAACCATCTGCCATGATTCCTTGATGGAATCAGCTGGAAACATCTTCCTGAAAATAGGAGATGGAGAAAAAGGGATACCAGGTCTTTCCCACTCTCGTGCTATAATCTCTGTTACACGGTCTGGAACAGGGAAAACCTCCATAGCGGAGGGAACGAAGAAGTATTTGTTCAGCTTACTGAACTTCTTAGGATTGACCACAACCGTCATGTCGGAGTCGTCCAATTTAGCCAAAACCTCCTTAAGATGCATACAGAGGTGTTTTCGCTTAAATCTGAAGGATACCACTTCAGCATCAGAGTATGGACTTATACTCTCTGAATCTGAGATCTCACTCTCAGACACTACCGAAGTATCTTCGTCCTCAGACTTCTGAGATGAAATACCCTGGGTAGCCACAACCAAATCAGAAACCTTACTGATTCCTTATGTTTCCTTTTATGCCCCTTTTGTAACATGGGAAAAGCAGATTAGGCATCAGATACCTCAGAGGATACCTGAGTAGCAATGGCCTGCAAAGAAAATCCTGTCAGGTTGCAAGAGGAAATGCAGGGCACTGCCTGTGGAGACTGAACAAATTGGGACGCCTGAGGAGAAAGCTGCGGCATAACTACTTCAGAAGACATCTGGACAGCATCCACCTTAGCAAATGGTGGCTCAGTATCAAAAACATTTTCTCTATAGCTTAACGTTCTCTCAATACAAGAGGAACAAAAAGGAACTGGAGGTTCCACCTGAGAATCATAACAAAGTTGACATGTAACAGACTGTAAGTCATCTTGGTCCATTTTAATAAAAATGACAAGTGAAAAATAAAACTTTTTTATTTCTTTGCACTTAAAGAAAACATTTTTTACTGCGCCTTTAAATATTCTGGACTTTTATTTCACAGAAATTAGCCCTCCATTTATTTCCCAGGCACCAAAACACCTCAGCTGTCTTTTACTGAGGTACCTACCTGTCCTGTAGCCTGAAGAAATATAGCCAACAATCCGATCCGGACTTGCAATGGCAGCACTGACAACGGAGCTAACAACTGCGTCACTCTCAACAGCCGACAGAGCCATGGAAAGTGTGTCAACGGCAATACCCGCCTCCTAATAGGGATCCTCCCTCTTGTAGTAATGAGCGAATCCGTCGGCATAAAGGAGACAATTTTCACACTAATTTTCTCTAATTGTTTTAAAAACACAGCCCGGATCCTAACCTGAGCTTGCACTTACTGAGCCATCAAAAATAAAGTTTCTCCCCAGCACAGTCCACAGTGCCCTGTCAAACTGCCTGAAATATTAACCCTTTCGCCACAGGGTAAAATTAAATGTCCCTTCTTTTTCATAAGCAACATTTAGCTGCAGAAGTGCCAATATTCTCCCTCTTTCAAGAAAATAAATATGGCACATACCTTAAATCATCTGACCATCAGCAGGGCAGCTCACCTGGTTTGAGAGGCTTCCATACCTCACATGGACCTGTGGAAGAAGAAATTATCTGAGTAAGCTTACTCAGCCTTTCTGAATAGGGCAGCAAATTCTTGAGAAAGCGCAGTGAGGATTGTACCTAACAAGTTCCCAAGTGCTCAAAAGCCACCACTTTCTAACTGAAGAGACTGACGTGGACTACGGCTAGACCCCAGAAAAGATCAGAGCAAGCCTACTCTGCTTTAAAATAATAAAATATTGATTGAAGAAAGATGTATGTAATTCGCCCAGACAGGACATTAGTAAATCAGCTGCATTAAAAAAGGTAGTGTCAGGTTGCATTAAGGTGAGCATCAATAAATAAAAAATAAGCTACTGATTACAATAATAACAGTAATTTTCCAGTTAGCTAGCCACAAGGTTTCAATCAGACCCAGGCAAAAACATCTTCGTGTGCAAATCACAAGATATGCTAATTTGTTTTTGGCTTTTTACTCTTTTAGGATGGCACATTTAATTGAAACAATTTATCAAGGTCCCAACATTTAAAGATAATTACCTGGTAACATGATTTACAGTGATAATTCTGTTGCAGGAATTCCTTACATCAGTAAATAAAATTTATTGTGCAGTGGGTCATGTAGACATAATGGCTGGGATTCATAAATATTCCTATATATAACATAATATTTAAATAATATGGTGTATAAAGTACTTTAAGGCAATATCTTAGGACATTAAAGTAATTTACCCTTTTCTTTTTGTCTAAATACTTAAGAGCTTGTTTCAAAAAGCTCCATTAAATTGTAATAGTATTTAGCACATTGTTGAAGTTTTAAGTAACCACTGTGAGCCTTTCATCTTTATTAGACTATACATGTGTGTGGCCGCAGTTAAATGAAGATGGATGAGGTCACTGCTGAGTCCTATCATAAGTTCCATTTTATAGCCCTTAACCCATGAACTCTGCTGCTGTTTGCTGTGCAAACTAATGGGACATGTGTATTTCTAGATCAAAATGTCATACCTAATATAAACTAAGCATTTGAATTCTTGTTCCTATGGAAATGGGAAGAATATAAAGAGAATTTGTACCTTGTAACTTTACTAGTGTTAGTTAAAACTTGCTGTAAAATCACCATTTTTCCTGTTTGGTGTTAAATGTATGGTCTGCATGTAAAACTGCAGAAGTAAATTGTAAACACCACTTATTAATTTCAAACCAAACAGCTTTTCAGTGCATATTTATTCCTTCATTCCCTTAATCACATACTTTTGAACAGCTAGGATAGATAAATAGACAGACAGACACATAGATAGATGATAGATAGATAGGCAAATCAATAGATAGATAGATAGACAGACAGACAGACAGACAGACAGGCAGACAGACAGACAGACAGACAGACAGGCAGGCAGGCAGGCAGACAGACAGATAGATAGATAGATAGATAGATAGATAGATGATAGATAGATAGAATATAGATAGATAGATAGATAGATAGATAGATAGATAGATAGATGATTGACAGATAGATAGATAGATAAATGATAGATAGATGATTGATAGATAGATAGATAGATAGATAGATAGATAGATAGATAGATAGATAGATAGATAGATAGATGATAGATAGAGAGAGAGAGTGAGATTTATGATAGATATATAGATAGATATAGATAGATAGATAGATAGATAGATAGATAGATAGATAGATAGATAGATAGATAGATTAGATAGCTAGATAGATTGATGATAAATAGATAGATAGATAGATAGATAGATAGATAGATAGATGTGTGGGTGGGTGGTAGTTTAGTGAAAACAATAACAGTGAGTCCACCCAATACAATCCTGATTTGTTAAAATCGTTAATCCTAAAAAATTACAGTATATTTTTCTGGGTATAATGTATGGGGTTTGTGGATTTTTTAAACCTAGTTTTTAGGGGGAACATGAGATAGGTGTTAAGAATTAGCTATTGGGAGTAGATCACATATGAGGAAGCTCAGATTGCAAAGTACGCTAACTTCTGTTTTTTCTCAGCACACTTGTTAACAACAAATTGTGAGAGGTAATCCGTGTTCTGGGAGAAATATTCACTATCATCCGCTTCTGTGTCTGATCACGTTTTGTCTCTTTACCTGCTTTCAGACTGGATTCTGCTTGTGCTCTGTTCCCTCTAGGTAGCCATTTGATAGCTGTTTTACCCCTTCTGCTTGTATACCTGTGCATAATCATGTCTTGTTTACAGGTCTGTGCATTTTGGAAGCCACTACTGTATACTCTTTTGCTACCTGAATAACTGTGTATGATCCTGTGTTTTTAAGCTTTAATTGTTAGAGTTAACATAGGGCTCTTCAACTGGAGTGTTTTTCTTTTGAAAGTCTTTTATTAAAGATATCAATAGTTATGTCTCTACAAGTTTCATCTTATACAAGGCACGGAACACTATGAGTGGGGATTTTTGTTCTGCTCTTTTTAACAAGGCTTGAAGGTAAATGAGCTGACTTATGAGCCATAACATATAGATATTCTCTAGTTATTCACATTTTGAAAGTCGAGTCAGATCTCCCATCAATATTAAATTATTAATATTATTAAAAAGATGAAGGTATTACAGGTTATTTCCACAAACCCTGAACTCTGAACAGTGCGTTTTAAAATATATTTATCTTTCACAAGTGTTATGAAGATTTTGGTAAGATGCGTGGATTTTGATGCCATTCTCAGGTTATTGAATAAACTATATTAAAACCCTATATAATTGACATGCCCCTGAACTTCTCAGCAATATCTTTGCAGTACCCTATGACCTCTGAAAATTAAGAGTTTTACAATTTTGTGAATTGGAAGACCACACTGCAAACTTCATAAGCCTAACTGGCTTCTAACAAAATCATGTTAGCTACTGGCTAGCTTTGTCTACTCCATTATCAGGTCCTAAATGGCTCCTCCAAATAATGCAAGTTATGAATTGAGTTTTGCTATTAAATAAAATTGCAACAAGTAATGTGTTTCATACTCACCTAGTATGTTAGACAGCTGAAAATAATAACAAGATGTTTACTTTATCTACTGGGAATCTCTGAGTCAAACTTGCCTAAAAGATCAGAGATTTTTTTAGCATTTTTGCTATCACTCCATTTAAACAGACATAGGGCCTGTTTTTTTTTTAAATTTACCTACCAAAACTATATATTTCTTTTAAGTAGACATCCCAAGGTATTGAGATAGGCCCATTTGGTATATTTCATGCCACTGTTTTGCTGTCAAATGCTATCATATAAAAAAAAAGTTAACTTTTTCAAACATTTCAGGTTTCTCACATGCTGCTTGTGCAGTCATAACACAAATAAATCAAAAAGTTTCTGTGTTATCTCCTTAGTACAGAAACAGCAGACATATATGGCTTTGCTATTTCTTTTTGGTAATTAGAAGGCCGATAATTGCAGCTGCGCACCACAGTTCTGAAATTCTTGGCAGGGGATGGTTAATTATTTAGCAGGTAAGGATAAAAGTATTGATTCGGCAAGGTAGTACTGGCGCTTGGAAGCCTAAGGGTTAATGAGTATTGTTTTTGTAATAATTAATAAATCATAAATATTCTCAATATAAATAAGGACCTTTAGATAGATATATCAAGGAAAAAAATGATTTCATAAAGTGATTATGAGTATTGATTAGATCAATATAAAGTATATTAATATATTCTCAGAGGACCCTTTTTAGGTTCAGTAAAGGAGACAATAAATATAAGTTGTACTGAGATAATTCATTATAGCTATAAGCTCATGAGCATTAATCAGTTGTGTGGATCGGCATAACACTTATATGTTAAATTCTTAGATGACTAAAGCTCCCTATCACTTGAGACTAGCTCGATATAAGCAGGTTACAAAAGTGTAGGAGAATAGGGTTAATCTCAAACGTATACCAATTTATATAACAGACTGTAAATGATTGATAAATAACATTTATTATACAAAAAATCTACACAAACTGTATATACATATACAGTTGCTTTATATTGATCTAATCAATACTCATAATCACTTTATGAAATCATTTTTTCCTTAATATATCTATCTAAAGGTTATGATTTATTAATTATTACAAAAACAATACTCATTAACCCTTAGGCTTCCAAGCGCCAGTACTACCTTGCTGAATCTGTCCTCACTAACCCCTGGATCTTTGTATGAGGGATCCTTTTCGTACTTGGCATATAAGGGGTCCTTAGCGCCACTTCTTTCTCTACTTCACTAAGGATAAAAGTATTGTCATGCAGTAATTACCCTCCCACCTCCCTGATCCCTCCCAAGCAGCCCCACACTCCTCCCCACCATCTTATGTATTTGCAGAAAGTCTGCCAGTATGTAGTTTAGGGATTTTTTAATTTTATTATTATTATAATTATTATTTCTTCTGCAGTGTAGGGAAGCCCCTTTAACCCTTCCACCTCCCCTCCAAACAGCTCTTTAACCCTCCCACTCCCACTAGTGGTGGCCATCTTAGGTACTGGCAGCTGTCTGCAAGTACCTCTTTTATACGCATTTTCTGTTTTTCTTTATTTCTTTATTTTTTTATGTAGTGCAGTGGTGCCCCCTACCTCGCCCTCCCGTGATCATTAGGTAGGGTGACACCTATCCAAATACGCACTTTTTTCTGTAGTGCAGTGTCCCTCCCATCCCTCCCATCCCTTCCTTTCCCATGCAAACTTTATTTTCTGCAGTGTAGGGACCCACCAATCCCTCCCACTCCCTCCCCCCTCCACCACTGTGCTGCCTACTCACCTCTCGACCGTACCAGCAGATGATCATTATAGAAGGTGACACACACACAGGCCCAATATTCAAAAACTCTCTACTCAGGTGAGATATTCTAAAATTAATTTTGCTATACTTCTCCAAGGGTCATTCCCTGCAGTTTTGTATATGAAGGAAAGACAAGCTCAGTGCAATAAAGCATTGTATGACTTGACAGTTATGCTGTATTTACACTTTGTGCTTTGTATTTTATATTGCTTTACACTTTTTATTAAATTTAAAGTTTTCACTTTTTATTTTGTATTTTATTTTGTATACAGCAGTGTATTTAAGATTATGCTTTCACAGTTTCTGTGTAATTTTAATAAATTAGTCTCATAATTTATATATTTATGTGTATCTTTTACAAATTGAATTGCACTTTGCATTTATTCTATTTAAATTGAGAGCTTCATTGCTTTCTAGTTGCCAGATAGTCCAACATTCTCTAGTTTGGAGAGAGATTATAGAGCAGACTTCACATGGGCTGAACTTACTGATTTTTTTTATTTTAAAAAGGGGAGAGGAGCTCAGAAAGATGATAGATACCTCTCATAGAAAATAATGAACCTCTCTGGGATACAAATCACATAGGGAGAGACTGTAACTGGAGAACACCTGGGGCTGATAGAAAGTCTCAATTTGCATGAATTACACATTACACTGAAATGTTTTCACTGCAATTTAACTTGCTTTTGTCTATATTTTAGTTTATATTACTTTTCTGTTTGGTAAAATAAGTGTATTTGGAATCTTGAGCAAACAATATCTGCACACAACTGGCAAGATAAATCAGTGAGACCAGCTTGTGTAAACTGCTTTAAAAATTTCACAAGACTGAAATGCAGCAAACACAAGATGAAATGTAGTTTGTGAAAGCTACACAGAAATATATTAAGTATGATCCTAATTTGTTAAAGTAACACAGAAACTTTAAAAACATAATCAGAATGTGTAAAATTACTACTAGAGCAAAATCTAAATGTATTAAAATATAGATGAGAAAGTGCAAATCTTAAATGCAATAATACTAAAAGGATTCATTCTGAAATGTAAAGTGATATAAAATAAAAAGTACAAAGTGTAAGTGTAACAAAACTCTCATATCATGCAGTGCTATATTGCACTGGGCTTGTCTCTGCTTTACATACAGAAATGAGAGAGATATTGCAGTGCTGGAAAGTTCTGCCCATTTCCTTTTGAATATTCAGAGAGTTCTGCCCTAGTGAAGTCTGAGACTGCTGGAGCTTCCTGTAGCTTCAACGTTATGCAGTACAATGGGAAATGTACCGCATGATGTTTGTATGTATGTATATATACAGGGAGTGCAGAATTATTAGGCAAGTTGTATTTTTGAGGATTAATTTTATTATTGAACAACAACCATGTTCTCAATTAACCCAAAAAACTCATTAATATCAAAGCTGAATATTTTTGGAAGTAGTTTTTAGTTTGTTTTTAGTTTTAGCTATTTTAGGGGGATATCTGTGTGTGCAGGTGACTATTACTGTGCATAATTATTAGGCAACTTAACAAAAAACAAATATATACCCATTTCAATTATTTATTTTTAACAGTGAAACCAATATAACATCTCAACATTCACAAATATACATTTCTGACATTCAAAAACAAAACAAAAACAAATCAGTGACCAATATAGCCACCTTTCTTTGCAAGGACACTCAAAAGCCTGCCATCCATGGATTCTGTCAGTGTTTTGATCTGTTCACCATCAACATTGCGTGCAGCAGCAACCACAGCCTCCCAGACACTGTTCAGAGAGGTGTACTGTTTTCCCTCCTTGTAAATCTCACATTTGATGATGGACCACAGGTTCTCAATGGGGTTCAGATCAGGTGAACAAGGAGGCCATGTCATTAGATTTTCTTCTTTTATACCCTTTCTTGCCAGCCACGCTGTGGAGTACTTGGACGCGTGTGATGGAGCATTGTCCTGCATGAAAATCATGTTTTTCTTAAAGGATGCAGACTTCTTCCTGTACCACTGCTTGAAGAAGGTGTCTTCCAGAAACTGGCAGTAGGACTGGGAGTTGAGCTTGACTCCATCCTCAACCCGAAAAGGCCCCACAAGCTCATCTTTGATGATACCAGCCCAAACCAGTACTCCACCTCCACCTTGCTGGCATCTGAGTCGGACTGGAGCTCTCTGCCCTTTACCAATCCAGCCACGGGCCCATCCATCTGGCCCATCAAGACTCACTCTCATTTCATCAGTCCATAAAACCTTAGAAAAATCAGTCTTGAGATATTTCTTGGCCCAGTCTTGACGTTTCAGCTTGTGTGTCTTGTTCAGTGGGGGTCGTCTTTCAGCCTTTCTTACCTTGGCCATGTCTCTGAGTATTGCACACCTTGTGCTTTTGGGCACTCCAGTGATGTTGCAGCTCTGAAATATGGCCAAACTGGTGGCAAGTGGCATCTTGGCAGCTGCACGCTTGACTTTTCTCAGTTCATGGGCAGTTATTTTGCGCCTTGGTTTTTCCACACGCTTCTTGCAACCCTGTTTACTATTTTGAATGAAACGCTTGATTGTTCGATGATCACGCTTTAGAAGCTTTGCAATTTTAAGAGTGCTGCATCCCTCTGCAAGATATCTCACTATTTTTGACTTTTCTGAGCCTGTCAAGTCCTTCTTTTGACACATTTTGCCAAAGGAAAAGAAGTTGCCTAATAATTATGCACACCTGATATAGGGTGTTGATGTCATTAGACCACAGCCCTTCTCATTACAGAGATGCACATCACCTAATATGCTTAATTGGTAGTAGGCTTTCGAGCCTATACAGCTTGGAGTAAGACAACATGCATAAAGAGGATGATGTGGTCAAAATACTCATTTGCCTAATAATTCTGCACTCCCTGTATATATATATATATATATATATATATATATAAGTGAGAGATTTTGTAGAGATCAGCACTTGCAGAAACAAGAAGCTGAACCGGAGGCGCACAGCTGTGTAGGTAATAGGGAGAAGCTGCTGGAGTGAACAGTATTCAGTGTAAAGAGATTACCCTCTAAACTCTAGACACAGGTAAAGGAATGTGTGGAGAAGATTTAGTAAACTAAACAGCGCTAATCCCTGTTGAAATAAGGTATTAGTTAAAACCTATGTCTACCGCACCAGCAATTTCAGCTAGTATTCGGTGGATAAATCAAAGCATATAAAACCAATCCTTCTGAGGAAAAATACAATATGTAGATCAGTAGATGTAAATCCCTCTCAGAACCGGCGTTACGCTAGTACACAATACCGGATCTGTAATATATTGAGAATGGAAGTAGACTTTATAATAATAATAAGGAATGACGGTGGATAAAAAATTATTATTAATAACCCATTCAATAGAAAGGTACAAGCGGCTTATGCAAAAATAAAATCGATTGCCGATGCATTAGAGGTTATGTAAATACACACACTAACGACCTTTCTACTGATAATTATGTATATGGATAAAAACCCATATAGCTAAAAGACAATTGGAGGTAAGATTCTTGGTAAAAAGTTCTTATACAAAATTTCATGTACAAAATTTAATCCGCACAGTCTATGCAGTATTTAGCGGTATTTCAAACAAAAATGTTTCAGTGGCACTTCTAATAAGGAATCCTTAAACGGTCTCACAGTTCAATTACTTCTGTGCCCTCAATCGTATGAGGTAAGTGATAGGTGTTTAGAGAAGCCAGGTGTGGGACAAGATTTCCTCAAATTCAGCCGGTTTCTTCACCTGTCCTCAGCGTTAGTCAGCGTTTCCCTGCTTCCTCTCAATTTACACGATTGGTTCACCTTCCACAGTAACTCCGGTATGTGTAATTAGGAATAAAGAAGGAGACCGGACATAGTGTAATACCGTTGAAGCAGTGGTATATTTATTAGAATAAAACTAATACTCACAAGTCTTGAAGAACTTACTGGCGCCTAGCAAGCCCTCTGTGCAGTTAGAAAACTGTAGCAGTTTGAATCCTGAACCACTTCCGGTTCACTCTCCCATGTGATCTTCGTTTACAAGAAAACGCTTATGCTTTTGGCAATAATTTAAGTTTGAGACATCTGTGAAACGTACCGGTAAACTCTTCCTGACAAAGACTAGTTTGAATAATATACGGAGCAGATACCGCTATATTTTTCAAAGTTCACATTATAAATATCTAAGATTGGGCAATAGGAATAACTTCTTAAAACGACCAAGTGATATAAGGAGTTTACTACCCATTAAAAAGATACTGCCTTATCCAGCTATTATTGACTTTGGAGTTCACACGGACTAGTCCGAAGAGCAATATATAGACCTTGTATTTTATATTCACATCTATTTAAAAAAAAAAAAAAGCTATTGTAGCTTTATTTATTTGTTCATTTTTTAAAAAATGTATGACCGGTCATATATATGTATTTTTAGAAACATATATGTATCATAATAAATGTTCACATTTTTAGTATCGATTATATTTTTATTTTATTTTATTGTGCATTGCTGTTTTCTCTATTTTTAGCTGATATATAGAAATTGCAGAAAAGATATTTCACTTCAGCAGATACAGGGATTATAGACATCCATCTTTTCATTTATATATCCCCATTTCTACTAGCGCACATACACACCACTTTATATCTAATCTTGTTCTCTCTCTATATCTGCTTATGGATGCAGATTAGTGTATGTGCAGGGGTAGAATTTGCGCACCATTAAGACACCACTATTCGATAAAGCTGTTAGAGGCTTTTAGGTGTCTTATATCAAAAATATTTTGATCAGCCACACATAATACCAACATGCATAAGATGCTGTTATTATTAGTTATTGCAACTCACATACAAAGTAACAGCTAACACTAGTACATAAGAGATGTTGAAAAGCTTAAGCCATTGAACTTTTGAGTCTGGTGGCCGGTCAGTCACTATTGATACTAAAAGAGGTGGTGCTTTGCTGTGGCTCTGTCACTATCAATAACAGCAAATATATGATCTGGGTAGAATTGTTTTTAATAGCTAGTACAATAAGTCTGTCTCCTTCTCTGTCTGTAGTTTTAATAAAGGCTTATTGTGGTTTTATGAAGAATGAAATGGTATCCAGCATTGCTTTTTCAAACCACAAACCACTGAAGAAATATTTGGATAGATTTGGATTCTTTATACTTTCTCACAAACGTATACAAATAAAAGTGTATATGTTTATAAAACTATAGGTGTATATAATTGTGTATGTATATATACAGTATATATACAGGTAGCCCTCAGTTTACGCCGAGGTTAGGTTCCAGGAGGAATGGTTGTAAATCGAAACTGTTGTAAATTAAAACACAGTTTATAATGTAAGTCAATGGGAAGTGAGGAAGTTAGGTTCCAGGCCCCTCTTAAAATTGTCATAAGTAACACCTAATAAATTATTTTTAAAGCTTTGAAATGAAGACTTTATATGCTAAGCAGCATTATAAATCTAATAATATAGATTGTATCATCATCAAACTAAGTTTAATGAACAAAAAAATTTGCTAACAGCACCTAATTAAATAACCACACAACAGACTGCATCATCAAACTAAGTTTAATGAACAAAAACATTTTTTACTTGCATTTTTCGGCAGACAGTTCTCTGCATTGTTAGCATGTTATATAATATTGGGTCTGCACCTATTCTATGCATTTCAATCTACAGTGATTAATAGACAGTTAGGCACCCTCACCTCAAGCAGCTGGACAGGAAGATAATAGGGAAGTGGCTGCTGGAGCTTGTTGCTCGATAGCTAATGTCTGCTCTGTGTAATGTACACAGATCATTTTAAGGCTGTTAAGTTGCATAACTTTGCTGGAAAACAAGAGGAC